>NW_024081066.1:851074-1191979 GCF_003009895.1 Hyaena hyaena
CTTCTCTCTTTCTTTCTTTCCTTCTTTCTTTCTTTCTTTCTTTCTTCCTTCCTTCCTTCCTTCCTTCCTTCCTTCCTTCCTTCCTTCCTTCCTTCCTTCCTCTCTCTCTCTTTCTTTCTTCTTTCTTTCTTTCTTTCTTTCTTTCTTTCTTTCTTTCTTTCTTTCTTCTTTCTTTCTTTTTCTTCCTTCCTCCCTTCCTTCTCTACCTATCCTTCCATTCATATACTGGATGGATGACTACATGAATCAATTAATTAATGACAGAGAAAGAAAAATAAATGAAGAATGAAGAATGGTGGGGATTCCTAAAGTACAACCATATAATAGCTTTCAACTTTTCCTAGAGACTGGGTCATATACTGCCTGAAGAACTGAGATGATCTGGGGGACAGAATGACAAGATAAATAAAAGGCAGTTAAATGCACATACAACTCCCATAGTTATAATTCCTCCATTCTCAACAGGTGATTCCATTGCTGTGTAAAGCACTTATTCTTGTCTGAGACTTCTGCCTTGGGACTTTAGCACTTTTATGTACTTACCTATCTACCAACCTAAAATCAGCATCCCTCAGTCACTGAAGGCTTTGAGAACTGGCATAGAGTCATCTTTGCATCCTGAAATTATATGATAAAAGAGAGATTTCCAAGTCCATGGAGGAAATTCATCTGAAGTGCTAGTATTAAAATATGCAATACTATTTAATGTGATAAACTTTACTTTCATCTACTTTGGAAAATAAAATCCAGGGCCAGTCCTGGAATCTGGCCATCACGTGGCCTGGCTCTACCTTACACATCTAATCTAAAACACTTCACTCCGCTGACAGAACCTTACCCCTGTTCGCTCACAATCCTGGCCGCACTCCAACTTCTCTTTAACGTACCAACAGTCCTTTGAGCTCCCCATTTATTTCCATTCTGTCAGCACCACCATTCCTCATCCTAGGACAACCCATGCAGCTGACACTTATCTTTTCGTTTCATTTTTACTTTCCTTTGGCTGCTAAGCCCCTTGGACATGTTTCTATGGTCATTGATATAGAAGCCAGATACATGCTATCCCAGGTTCTGGTATGTAGAGTTTCCTAGCCTGTTCCATTCAAACACTTCATGTCAAATTAAAAATTAGTGATGTAAAACAGGAGGAGAAAATCTGGCACCACGAAGAATCCATTCTGGCAAAGGCAGTGTGAACTGCATCCAATTTCAGTGGAGCCAGTGACTGAGTTTTCTACTGATAGCTACCAGTATCCGGCGCTGGTTCTCACTGTGTGGTTACTTGTTAGATCTATGTCATCACAGATGTTATCTGTGGGATATCTATGCTGAAGTGTTGGTGCCCTGGGAAGGCAGCTGCATTCCTCCCCTGTCATACTTTGGAGGGCGACTTTAGGTGCTTTTCTCTTTTAACCAGCTTTTAAGCCTTGCATTCTGGTCCATCCTTAATAATTTCCTTGTCTGATTAAACTAGCCTAAACTGATTTCAACTAAATACACTCACTATGGAGGCTTTCATCTGTTGGAATTGAAGAATATGAGATTTGTCCTCTTTGGATCAAATGCTGTCTCTACAACTTAGTAGACATTGGACCTCGGACAAGTTATTTCCCCTTTGTGTTTTGGTTTCTTCATTTGTCATGTAAGGATAAAAGAGGTAGCTACCTCTGGAGGATTCTGTGAGGAGAGCTTGGCGCACTATAAATATTATGTGAGTGTTTGCTATCGCTCCAATTTTTAATCAAATTTGGTTGATCATATAAACTTCTTCCGTTAGCAACTTTAATTTTGTGACTTTATTTTAACAATTACTTACTTACCTTCCTTAGTATTTATTGTAGCATTTATTTGATATATATTTCCAATATCATCATCCAGAAAACTCAAGTATAAATCTACATTACAAAATGCTTTCTCCAGTTCCCATCGGACTTTAACAGATCCTTATTAAGACCAGGCTGACTTGTTGCTGTGTCACATGAAAACCCGTCTGGGTGCTGATGACCGGTTTTCACTGGTGCTTGCTAAAAGCCTCTTCTGTTCCCTGAAATGACTATTTCAGAACATCATCTACATGCTCATTTCTTTCTTTTGAGATAATTTAGACTAACTGATATCAGTTAGCCACTCAAATTGCTTAAATATGTGACTTTCATGCTTTGTCTCCACTTCCTTAATTAACCCTCTCTAATATGTCTTGTGACTTCATTGTACTGATATCATTCTCGTTGAAGTCCCCAGAAATCTCTCAGGTGCCAGACTCCGAGGATAATTTCAGGCCTTATTACACTGTAACTTGCTACATTATGTGATGCCATTACACATGGCGTCCTTAAAACCTCTTAACCCTTTAATTTTCATAATCACATGGTTTCCTGTTTATTTTCACATCTTTGTGCCTCTTGTGAACACTTCTTTCTTTGTTCATGCTTGCATTTAAAAAAAAAGTTTAAGTTTATTTACTTATTTTGAGAAAGAGAGAGCAGGGGAGGGGCAGAGAGAGAAAGAAAATATCAAGCAGGCTCTGCACTGTCAACACAGAGCCCAATGGGGGTCCTGAACCACGAACCACAAGATCATGACCTGAGCCAAAACCAAGAGTCAGACACGTAACTGACTGAGCCACCTAGGTGCCCCTCATGTTTACACGTTTGGTGTCTCTCATGATTTTACAAAGCACAGTGACCAATCTTCCAGTTTCAGTTACTACCAACACACTGATGTTCCCAAATTGATATATCAAGTCCATACCTTTGCCTGAGCTCTATCATTTATTTTAGCCACCGTGTACATGTACCTGCTCGAAAGCTTATGTGTGGTTACTTTTAGGTAACTGGGATAAGTACAGGGCTCTGTGCTCACCAGAGACAGAGAATGTAAAGGTGATGTGCATGATGATTGAAGCAATGCTATGGATACCTTGAGTAGTAGAAGGTCAGAAAACTGAGAAATGTGAAAAGAGAATTGTCTGGTAATTGATAATCTAATCTTCCTTTAAAGAACTCTTCTTCTTTAACGCCTTACTGTAAAATAAGCATGTAACTTCCATGGTCAGGATTTGTGAATGTGAGAAAAATGACAGTGAGGGTAAAATGACTACACAGTAATGTCTACTGCAGACAGAAGAACATTGTTTAATGGTGTTCAACATAAAGGGTTAAATTCTATTATTTCTGCTCAGCAGAGGATCTGATTTTAGCTCAGACCCCCTCAGGAAGTTACTTCCTCTACCATGAAATGGAATATAATAGACTTCTCTGTCCCTGTAGTGTGACCCAGAATGCAAGAGGAACCAATTATATTAGCACATCAAAAGTCTGAGAGAAACAGCATTTCATGATACCTGAAATTAGGAATAGACATTTTCCGCAGCATATCGGGTAGATACAGTTTCTTTAGCAAATATAATTGGTACTTTTTTATTCAAAATCTGACAGCAGAATAAATGCGGTAGGGCAGAATAAATCGCTGCCCTGATATAAGAAAGTAACACCCAGGGCAAACCACATAATGGGGACATTATGTGTCACTGGAAGATGAGCAGCAGAACCTGCACAAAGAAGAGGAAGAATTTTGACTACAACAGACAGAGATATTATCTCAGCCATTGATAATGCGCTTTACTAACTCCTTAGTCAAAAGAAAAATAGGTGTCTGGGGGCACCTGGGTGGATCAGTAGGTTACATGTCCGACTTCGGCTCAGGTCATGATCTCATGGTTCATGAGTTCAAGGCTCCCATCAGCCCCTGTGCTGTGAGTTCAGAGCCTGGAGCCTGCTTCAGATTCGGTATCTCTTTCTCTTTCTGCTCCTCCCCCACTCCTACTCTGTGTCTGTCTCTCTCTCAAAAATAAATAAACATTAAAAATAAGTAAGGAAATCTAGGTGGCTCAGTCAATTAAACGTCCAACTCCTGGGTTCAGTCAGGTCATGATCTCATGGTTCATGAGTTTGAGCCCCACATGGGGTTCCATGCTGGCAGTGCAGAGCCTACTTGGGATTCTCCTTTTCTCTTTCCTTCTCTTTCTCTCTGGTGCCAACCTCTTCCCCACCTCCCACCCACCACCATTGGCTCAATCTCTCTGTCTCAAAAAATAATAATAAACTTTAAAAAAACAAAAATGAAAAAAATAGAATATGAAAATCATGTATATAATTTATATATTTTTCATATTGTCATGACTAAGTTTCTATACAGTATGTATTTCTCAATTCAGAATCTGGGTCAAACATTAAAAGAGAAACTTCTATTGTTTTTGTAAAAATTAAGTTTAAATGACCACTTCAGGTATTGAGAAGTGGGCTAGGTAAGACATTTCCTGAAAAATGCTGTGGAGTGTCATGTCTTCAGAGCAGACAACGCCAATCCAGGCAAGCAGGAAAATCCATAGACTTCTGTGTTAATAAGTTGACTTTTCTCTGAAAGTTCTTTTCTGTAAGGAAAAGCCGACACCTGTAGGGATATTCATTGAGTAAAACGATACCATCCCCCCAGTGCTATTATATTATAACTGTGTAAGTTAAATGTTTTATGAATGTATTTTATAGTAAGTTTAACATAATGATTTATAAATACACAATTTATATTTACTCATTCTTTTTTTTTTTTTTGTATTAATAGGATATCGAATTCCTACTAAATTGCATACTCGATTTTTGGTGACATGGATATATCAATAATTAGAACAGATGTATGTCTGCTTTCTTAGAGATTGTTTAACATTTATTTATTATTGAGAAACAGAGAGAGACAGAGCATGAACAGGGGAAGGGCAGAGAGAGGGAGACACAGAATCCGTAGCAGGCTCCAGGCTCTGAGCTGTCAGCACAGAGCCCGATGTGGGGCTTGAACCTACAAACTGTGAGATCATGACCTGAGCTGAAGTCAGATGCTTAACTGACCGAGCCACCCAGGCACCCCTGCTTTCTTGGAGTTTTAATTCCAGTTGAGTGAAGAGTCAAATAATATATCAGTCAAAATAAAAATCAATAGATGTTGTAAAGACAATAGTAGTGAGGAAAGATAATAGTAATTGGGCAAGTCTCTGAGCAGATGAGATTTGGGCAGAGACCTAATTAAGTAAGGAAGTGAGGTGTGAGAAGAGCACTAGAGGCAGTGACAATGCCCCGTGGTGGAAAACACTGAATTCAGGGGACTGGAGAAATGGTGGGAAAGATGGGTGCCATCAAGAATGGTTGCAGATTTGACTTGAACTGTTGGATAAATGAAGGTCTTGGCTACAGAGACTAAGAAAAGTTGTAGTGGAAAAAGCTCTGGGTTAAGTTAGTTAAAGTTCAGTCAGGGAAGCAGATACCATTCTATGACTTATAAGAAAGCAGCCGGAGGAGATTTAATACAGGGAATTAGAAGATAACAAAACCACAGCAGAGACCCAGGGAGCAAAGATCTAGCAGCAAAGAGCTTCAAGACATCAGGAAGTGCAGAAGTGACAGCAAACTGCCATTATGGAGATCTGTTTCCTGGACCACCAAAATGAATGATTCAGAAGGAAATACCTCAACCCTTCCTCTATGGAAACCTCACTTCCATTGCCTGCTGAAGTCTATGGATCTTTATTTTTCTGCCTGAACAACATTGACTTTGCATCAATTGTCACCTATCAGGATGGAAGCATTCTGTTGGTTGTTCCAGTCAAGAAACCACATCAAGTATCATACCTGATAATGGAGTCATCAGTTGATTATATTTATGATAATCCCTGTTATTTTTCAAGTCATATTTAAAAATAACAAATAGGTGAGTTAAATGAAAACCTACCATGAAAGACATCTTTAAGGTCTTTCATAGTGGCCCTCAATTCTGTCATTCTTCCAGGGACATAGTACTGGTTTCAGTTTTCCACTTTATTAAAACATAAATTAATGGTGGAGGGAAACTAGTTCCAGGAACTTACATTTGGTCCTTCTCATTATAATAGATGTTAATTCAATGTATGATTTAGCTAAAGAAGGAATTCTGTGATTTCCAAATAAGGAGACAAATTCATGGATAAATCCACAAACATGCTGAGTTCACTCTAACGTAGACTCCATCCAAAGCTCCAATTATCATCCAACTGCCACTATCCTGTCTCTGATTCATGGGCCACAGTGATATTTTAGATTTCTAAAAATTTTCATTTCAAACACAGCGTTCATTGATCCTTCAGAGTCTCGAATATTTTTTTCCCTATACCACAGTCACCCTCTAAAGGCCCACAAGAACATTGTTGGATAAATAGAAGGGAGATTTAGAGTGTAAGTGCTTGGCAGTGGCTCTAGTCTTTCTTCATGCAGATCCATCATCCACTTCTTTCACGGGATATGGGACAGTAAATTTTCGCAAGCCTGAAATTGGGAGAGAATTCATCACTGTCCCTTATGGTGATTCAATCAGGTGAATCAATGATGCACCAAACAAGAGACTTTTTTCCTGTTATATAAATCAAGAAAGAACTTAGTAGTATGCTCATCTATTGCAGTTCCACAAATCCCATGGCCAGATATTGGCACTTGCTCAGTTCACTCACTCTGCCTCCAGCCCTGCTTTCCGTTATATCTATCATGCTTACTGTGTCATCAGCAGTTGAGCACTGGGACATGGTTTCTGTCCCTCCAGAATCTTACCTTTCACATAAATATAGGCAAGCTGTATCCATGGCAACATTTCTCACCTTCATTTCTGCTTGCTGAGTATAGCCCCAGAGGTTTTCAAGAACGCCCTTTCACCATGGGGTGCCTGGGTGGCTCAGTTGGTTAAGTAAGTATTCTACGCTTTATTATGGCTCAGGTATTGACCTTACAGTTAGGGAATCAACCCAGAGCTCGAGCTCTGTGCTGACAGTGAGGAGTCTGCTTGGGATTCTCTCTCTTCCTCACTCTCTACCTCTCCCTCATGCTCTCTCTCTCAAAATAAGTAAACTTAAAAAAATATGTAAAACGTAAAAAAAAAAAAGCAAAAGAATCTCCCTTCACCAACATTCTTAGTGCTGTGGTTAAGTGAATTGTCCTTTGGTCCCTCCAAAGGGAAATAGTTGGGTGAGGAATTCACCATCATTGATCTATGTAAACATGCCTATCTCTTTAATTCTTTGAATTCCTTGCTCTAAAAGACACCAAAGGATTTCTGGGATCTTACTTTTTTTGTAATGAAGATCACTATGGTGTCCAGATTTTGGTTAACCAACTAAGCAAACTATTATTGCCACTCCTAGATGCTTGAGCTAACATGCAATTCTGAATGTGTGGCCAATGTCCCTGTGTTGATGAAGATGGCTAGATCTAACGTTATATTCTTCCTCCCTATTCTCGCACCTTTCAGACCCATTCTTCTATATATTTTCTAGATTTCTACTGATATATAGTTGTAAAATTTTGCTATCCTTTGCATAGATGTTATCTTGACCTAAGTAGGATCTCATTTATTTATTAGTTTCTAAGTCTTCAAATAAAAATGGTCATATGTGTGGGATTTATAAAGACTGCATATCCCCTTATAAGATAACTGTATTAGGTAAGGACATTGGAAGTATTGGAACAATGAGAGTATAACCTTAGATGGGGAAGAAGGTGGCGACTCTAACTGCAAATGAATTTGAAGTAAGGTACTCAGATTCACTGGCATTCACCCAAATCTGCCACACTCCAATTCAAAGTTTCCAAAATGAGAGCTCAAGTTTCATATAAGATTACCAATAACACTGTGAATGAACGTGTGCTATAATTCAACAGTTCATAGTTGATTGATTGTTCTCCACAGAGGTATGTGGGAAGAAGGAGACATTAATCATGGATTCTCATTAGTTCTCTGAACCATGTCTTGGTCTAAGAATGTAGAATGAGCTTGTCATTTTCATTCTGTTGCCCTTCAGTGTATTCAGAAGCAGTCAGTCCTCCCCAGATTTTTTATACTTATATTTTCATGATAACATTTTAGATCAATAATTATTTTATAATCCCAAACCTGCTTCTGATAGAAACTTCATTCCATAAGATGTAATTTGCCCAATTAATTTGCTACTGCATGCCATGGAAAAACAGTTTCTTCATTTCCACCAGTGATGAGAACCTTACTGCTTTCATGTCTAACCAGAACAAGGAATCAATTAACTCTATCATTGAGGGTCTATTTCCTCACCAACTGAGAATTCAAGGTTGGACCAAAACATAAAAATGACTCTGATATTATAAACAAGAAGACATTCAATATATGGAATGAGAATCTTAGACAGAAATTATTGAATGGCTGAGGACAAAAAGATCAGAAGTCACTGCTCGTTTTAGGGAATCACTAAGGACAGATATTGTGAAAAGTATGCACATTTATCTCAGCTGCCTTTAGCAACAAAGTGAATAATTCACAAGAGAACCCAAGGAAGGTGCTGATCAAAACTTATAATTGCCACATTTCCTTATAACTACCAGGAAAATAATTGCTTTTCTGTCTGTATCATCACTTAAATTGCAGACAAATGCTTCTCACTGGCAGAACCTATATTAAAACTCTGGTAAAGGATTCTTGGAAATAAACTTCCAATTTTTCTAAGTTCTGATTTCTGTATTTAGAAGGGGGAGAAAAGAAATTAGTGAGAATTAATACTGACTGGAAAAAAATAAAAAAGAAAGAAAGCAAAGTTTGAAATGCCTATTAAGCACGGGTGAGGTGACAACTAGAAAGCTGGACATACTCTCAAAATCAGGAGAAAGGCCCAGGATAATAATCCACAGTTTCAAGTACAGAGTAGAGATACATTTTAAAGTCACTGTTACTCTAGAATGAGAATCCTATGAAATACATATAGCTAGAGAATAGAGAAGGTTCACTTGACTATGCCTTAGGCCATTCCAATATTACACATGACAGAAAGAGCATGGATTCATTTATTCTACCCAGGAAATAGAGACGAATCATGGATTAATGAGAGAGGAAAACTAAGAAAGAGTGGACCCCAAATTCAAGCAAGTAACATGTTTCAAGAAGTCAGGGGCCATTAATCATGTTTAAAAAATGTAGCTAAGAGGTTTCATAAAATTAGGACTCTGAAATGACCCTGGGTTTTAGAAAAATAGAAGTTCTTTTACTCTGACAAGAGTACTTTTGGTTGAATGGTGGTAGAATGAAGACCATTTGTGAAGTTAACCTTGATTTAAAAAGTAGCCACTAATCATTATACAAGACACATATGTTAAGATTATATAATCTGTGGATACCTTCCTCTTGTCATAAAAACTAACTATGCAACTAACAAAATAACAAATCCTGTAAATCCATTATGGCTGTGACCAAATGCCTTAGAAATTAAATAAGACTTTCAATAATCCAGTTGGTGATTGATAGGGTCTTGGACTGTTCTGGTTGATATAGAGATAGACTAAAGTGGGCAAATTAAGATAGGGAGGCAAGGCACCTCAGTGAATAAATCTGTTGACAAAGATAATATATAAAGCATCCCGTTGATTCAGTGTGAGGTACTAAAAAGAAACTTTAAATAATTTCTCATGGTGGAATTAGTCCAGACTCCCATATTATCAATGCAATACCTTCTAACTAAATAATATGCCCTACAGAAAATAATATTTAAATTTTTTAATGTTTTATTTATTTCTGAGAGAGAGACAGAGAGAGAGAGAGAGCGCGAGCAAGCAGGGGAGGGTAAGAGAGAGAGGGAGATACAGAATCTGAAACAGGCTCCAGGCTCTGAGCTGGCTGTTAGCACAGAGCCCGACCCGGGGCTCGAACCCACAAACTGTGAGATCATGACCTGAGCCGAAGTCTGACGCTTAACCAACTGAACCAGCAAGGGGTCCCCAGAAAATAATATTTTAGAGTCAAAAGTAAAGGAAAATAACTTTTGAGGCCTGCTATGTATTAGGCTTATGCATGTTTATTCCTCCCAGTCTTTCTCTGATATTAATCCCATTTGTCAAATGATGTAAGTGAGGCTTTGAGAGATGATAATTTGTCCCCAGTCTAGTCAATGCTAGATATGGTGGTCAAACACAAGGCTAAGCCAACTCTTTCCCCTTTGACTAAACTGGGTTTTAAATTTCTCTTGTTCTTAGGAAAATGGTGTATACATATATTATATATGTGATAAAATATATTCATTATGTTAAAATATATTTGAGATAGAAACATCCCCCTACAACATGCTAGACTTTGTGACAGATAGGATTAAATGAGGCAACTTTGCAACAGTATTTTATAAATCACAGACCTACTGAGCATGAGAGACACAACAGGATTTACACATCATCTTTTTTAAACATTTTTAAAATAAGAACTTTGAGCTACATGTACCACTTTTTCAAAGGGGGATTTTTTAAAACTCAAAGTCAGATATAACAAACAAAAACAAGTATACTATGAGGAATTATATAAAGAATTATGATGACCTGGTGAATTTTAAGCAAATCCTTCAATTACCCAGGAAAAATTTTGAAGATGTTCAACTCTATATTTTCAACAAAGAGTCTCCCAGGTCTGTGAAGATTATAGAGAAATGACTAAAGCATCAAGAATGTGGAGCAAAAAGCTTGCAAGAGTGAAGGAGACTGAGAATCCCAGATGATACCAAAATAGATACCAATGACATTCTGAGTATATCATTGGTAAGCTAATAAAGTAAAATGTCTGCACTCTTAATCTATTTAGAGAAAGAGCCTTATGCATTTTTTAAATAGAACTTTGGGAAGGAATTCTAAAAGATCAATAGGCTTAGCAATCTGAAATGTCAAATTAAAACTTACTTTATAATTAATTATACTATGAAACCTATTGATCTGATAGCCAAACAAATAAAATTTACAGATAAGGTAATATTATTATCTAACTTTTAATGGGTTATTTTTGATAAAAATTTCAGATGTGTTTTTTCAAATTGAGAACATAAGATTATAAAATAATGATGTGATTTACATCATATCAGAAATTTTAAATATCATTAATTAAATGTTGGATGCTTAAATTTTGGCATGAAATCAAAAGCTGTTTTATTTCTTGTTCTGCTAAAATCAATATTATTTTTGTTCAGAATATATTAATATATCAAATACAAGGATATTTACATAAAAAGACTGCATAAATTTAAAATCAATATTTGATTTGCTTATACAAATTTTCTATGTCACTTCTCCCTCCCACCTTATCTTAAATCTTACCTCCATTTTTCTATTTACATCATAAATGTTTGGTCTGGAACAAAATCACAATAAAGATGACCAGCAAGCTAATGTCATAAAACCTGTTTGTGACTTTAAAATTTGATATTATACTCTATGCCTAAGCGTCAATGGTTCCTTATTAAAATAGAAAAAAAAAGGGGGGAGGGGGGATGGGCATGGAGGAGGGCACTTTGGGGATGAGCACTGAGTGTTATGTGGAAACTAATTTGACAATAAACTATTTGTAAAAAAAAAAACAAAATAAAATAAAATAAAATAGAAAAAAAAATAGAAAACTATGAAAAAAAAATCTTAGTTTTAAACCATATGTCTCCAATAAAACACATGTGTAATTAGAAACACAACAACATTTTAGTGAAGTTAAAACTAGACATAATCAGGAACACAGCAATTAAATTATTATAGAGTATGGACCTATTTATACTGTAACATAGGTGGTAGAAGTACATTAGAAATATTGAAAACAGTGGCTCCTGGGTGGCTCAGTCTGTTGGGCAGCTGACTTCAGCTCAGGTCATGATCTCATGGTTTGGTGAATTCAAGCCCTGCATTGGGCTGGCTGCTGTCAGCCTGTTAGCGCCAAGCCCACTTCGGATTCTCTGCCTCCACTTTTCTCTGCCTCTCCCCTGCTTGTGTGTTCTCTCTCTCTCTCTCTCTCTCAAAAGTGAATTAACCTTAAAAAAAAAAAAAAAGAAATATTGACAATACATTCCACGTAAGATGGGAAAATAATGACTTCTCTATTGCTATTTTCTTAGACATGAACCAAAGTTGTTAATACCAAATTCTCCAGCTTTGTCTTGTTATATTTTTCCAGTTGTCAGCATTAAAAGTTAAAGGCACTGTACTAAGACTGGGTTTAAAACGGTCACGACAAAAGATGCTTCCAAACTCTTCCAAGTAAATATTTGCAGCAAGCCTTTAGGAGACTTCATACAAGTTTACTGACACTACTTGATTTGTCTGGTCTAAGCAGTGGAAAAAAGAAATAGAAACAATGCACCAGAATGTGTTAAGAATTAGAGAGAATCAAATTGTTTAAACAAAATACTGAAGAAATAGAGAAAAGCAAGTTCCGATTTGTAGCCTCCTCAATATGGCAAGTATGAAATATGAGCACATGTATGGCAAACTTGGAGGATTTGTTTCTTTTTATGGCTTTATTGTGTTTATTTCCGTATGTGAACTGCCACGTAACATAACAACTATAAAACACATCCTGAACCTTTTGGGAGACATAGCAACCTTCACAAATAAATCTTGGTGCCTCTTTTTCTTGATGGCCAGTGTTAGTATTTCGGGCATCACGGTAATTTGTGTCAAACTTGTCTCTTTATTTTAATTCCTCTCAGAGTCCATAATAGACGCAAAAGGAGAAAATGCTGTGGAGCATTGTAATAGTCTCTATTACTAAGGACACTGATCACTCGGCATGATTAGTGGTGAGAAAATTTCAGCTAGGTAGTTATTTTGCATCTCTTAAACAACTTTTCCTTATTGGGAGCAAATAAAGGAAAAAATGAAAACTTAAAAAAAAAATAGAGCCGAAAGAATTAAGAAGAGGGAAAGTAAAAGACAAATCATTACCATTATAATTTAAAACTCTTTTTAAAATGTATTTATCACGATAAACAGTATGCAGCTAAATTATATGTATTTTCTTTATTTTTTAATTGTATATATTTTCACATCTATAACATAAAATCAATATAATTTTCACATATATTATACATCAATATAATAAATTCCAACAATGGAAGTAGAATAGCTCATTTAGAGTGATGACGCTATATAAAGAAGAGAAATTATTTCTAAACCAGAATTCTCATTTGGGAATTCACAGCCACCTCCAGACCTAACTCATTTAACTCAACTAAGTTCTTTTTAACTTTTCTCCTCAGAGGTAATAAGGAAATTTGACCACTGCTTGACAACATTACTCAAGAAAACTAAATTGAAAAATTAATAAAGTTCCAGTAAAATACCTAAATTTTATCTCTGCAGTGTTTCCCGGTAGCAAAAACAATTCAACTAAAAAAAAAAAAAAAAAAAAGGTCTTTTCCACAGAGTAGCTTTTTTTTTTTTCAATTTTCTTAATTGCTGGGCTTTGACGTGATAGTGAAAATAAACTTGCTACTCATCTTTACTCTGACACTAAAGAGCAGTTCAATTGAGTTGGTGATAATTTTCTAGTGCTTTTTAAGGTGGGCTATATTTTCAAATGCCAATTTGTGTTTTATAAGAGGTGTGTATATAATGGAGTAATTTGCTATGATTATGACTGTTTCTACATATGTCTCTCTTCAACCGGCTAAGGTGACATTTAAATTTAAATATGCTTCTTCTAATCAGGTACACTATGGCTTATAGTCATTCTCCCAAATTTGTGTAAATTTTCTGTGCAAAATACCATTGAACAGAAAATTCTTCATTTTCTATGAGCAGCTACCATATTATTTTTTTCCCCCTAGAAAACAGACATCAGCTTAAGTCAGAGTGATACATTAGCACTTTCTGGGACTCAGTAGTCACAGGCCTGAGTTTCAATCCCCATTCAGCCACTTAAACTGTTGTGTTACTTCAACTGTCCAGCCTCAGTTTTCTGTAAGATGAGAATTTTAGGTTATTTATAACCTATTTATTGATTTATAACCCATTATTTATTGATAATGCCTATTCAAATCAAATAGAGTCATCATGATAATTACAGACAATTTATTGTTTCTTAACGCACATAGTACCTGCTTAATTGGCATCCATTAAATGGCAATAATATTTTTTAAATGTTTTCTAAGCAAGAGGAATGAATAGTTGAAGATCTTCATATAGCTATGGATTTAATGCTGGAAAACATGACAGTTGAATATATTGTGTTTGGTATCAGTTTCTTATATTTTGCTACTCTTACTTATTCTTTTCCTAACTATAATTCCTTTAAATATTTTGGGGCCCCAGCTATCTGCAAGGCCATGTTTACATAAGCAGAGCCTCTCTAAGTAGAGCTTTGGAGCATCAGTTTTTACAGGTGGGAGGTCACACACAGTAGAGACAGAAGGGAAAGTTTACTGGTTTCTCACCGCCTTGCAGCGAAACATGCTTGCGCAAGACCCAGAGAGGCGTCCTTGAGGTTTCTCTAGAAGAGAGATTCCAGTGTTCTGTGGCTTTCCCTTTTGTGCATGGGCGCAAGAATGTATTTGTGAGGGGGGTGATAAATGCTTAGGGGTCAAGAACCGAGAAGAATAAATTTGGGGGCCAATAGTTGAGACTGCTGGGGGCTACCAGCTGCCCCGGACCTGGAAAACCTGTGCACTCACCCTGGACAATATTAAGTACGGGTGCTATTGTGCGGGGTACTTAGTTAGACCAAAGAGGACTTTCAGGGTGGTTGGCCAGACAGTGCTACTGGTCTCTACAGCAGAGTGAGTGGTGATAGTATTCTCTTAAGGTCACTGAGTTTCCTTGTTCACCCCTGTTAGTCCTTCAGGTTATCAAGAGGGAAATCCTACCATTCTTGAAAGTGTTCTGTGAACATACCTCCTCTAATGACCTTGGAGGGCAAAATTTATAAGAACCACTGGCTGCAAACCAGCAGTGCCAAGCTAGATAAGAGCACCATAGGGCACCGGGGTGGCTCAGGAAGTTAAGTGTCAGTGTCTAGATTTCAGCTCAGGTCATGATCCCAGGGCCATGGGATTGAGCCCCACATCATGCTCCGAGCTGAGCGTAGATCCTGCTTGGGATTCTCTCCTTTTCCCTCTCTCTTTGTCCCTTCCTCTCTCTCTTTCAAAATAAATGACTGGCATTTTTAAAAAGTGCCCATCTGTTCTTTATTATGGTGAAATTCTCTGTATGATCAATATATTACATCAAACAAGATCGAGGAGCTGGAACCACGGGCAGTTTACATGAGAAGCTTCTCTGTTGTCTCTGGTAAAAGCTGCAGGACCTTTTGTGGAGCTCTGCCTTGGTCAGTGCTCTGTAGGTAACATTTAAATGTCACAGGTGCATTGAGATTGTATGTGAAAATAAATTTCATAAAGTGCTGTGTGAATTTTAAAGGGCTATAAAATGTTAATAATTTTAATAGTACTTCTGAAGATCTTGAAAAAGAGACATCAACCCCAGTGTTTGAATTAATACTTTCAATGCCTAGAAAAAATAAAGGTAATTAAAAAATAATCATTGTAGGAAATTCAGATTTGCCTGTCATAAGTTTTGTTATCTCCAAAAATATACGTAATAAATTCTGGTACTTTTAATCTCTTAGATCATTTCTATAATATTGAGTAACTGTAGATGAGTTAAATGAAAAACAGAACAAAACCTTACAACCAAAAATATCAACAGTTGCTTTTTCTCACAGGAAGAGATACAGGGATTTTTATTTACTTCTTTTATATTTTTAAAATGTATAAAATTTCCATAAGTTCTATTTGTTATTTTGTATAAAAAATTTGTCTGAAATATGATAGAGGGGCACCTGGGTGGCTCAGTCGGTTAAGCATCCAACTTAGGCTCAGCTCATGATCTCATGGTTCAGGAGTTCAAACCCCACCTGTTGTGCTGTGCTGACAGCTCAGAGCCTGGAGCTGCTTCTGATTCTGTCTTCCTCTCTCTCTGTCCCTCCCCCACTCCCTCTCTGTCTCACTCTCTCAAAAATAAACTGTTAAAAGTCATAATAAAATAAAATAAGATAGAAAAGTATTTAACTAATAATACTTTTATATTCTCAACTATCCAAAATCTGTACTGGCCACCTGGACTCTTGTTCTGTTCACAGTTGTGTATAGAGGACATCATCCTTTTCCTCTAATTTCAAGAGATTTAGTTATTTTTATGTCAGCTTTCAAGTAAGTGATGAAATGTAATGTTTAGGGGCGCCTGGGTGGCTTAGTCGGTTAAGCGTCCGACTTTCGCTTAGGTCATGTACTTGCGGTTCGTGGGTTCGAGCCCCGCGTCAGGCTCTGTGCTGACTGCCAGCTCAGAGCCTGGAACCTGTTTCAGTCTGTGACTCCCTCTCTCTCTGACCCTCCCTTGCTCGTGCTGTCTCTCTCTCTCTCTCTCCTAGAAATAAAAAAAAAAAAAAGAAATATAATGTTTAGAATATCATTATATAAATTGCTAGTATCGTCTGTTTTCTACTCAAGTATATTAAGATTTAAGGAACACTTACAAATCCATTGCTTGTTTATACTTTTACCAAAGATGCTCTTCTCTGCCAGAAATATAACTTCAATTGCTCATCTTAACTTCAAATTATATGATGGATGTAAGTACAAGGCCAATCTAAATAACTGAGGCCTATCCGTATATTTCACATACTATGAAAATAATATTCTTTCTTTTTTTAATGCTTTCTTATTGTTCCTGCAATAATGCTCTAACACTCCTGAGTCATCTTTGACTTGCTGTTCCTACTATTAGCTTTATAAAATGAACACAAACTGAATGTTACTAAACATATTCAATGGGTTTTTTAAGGTTTCTTATGAAACTACGTATTCATATATAATATTTCTGATATATGTTATTGAAAATTCATTAAGTCATGAAAATCACTTAAGTATATTAACTGTTACTTAAACAGGACTTGCAGTTGCTATGAAGCAGATATAGATAATTTTCATAACAGTCAAAAGGTGCTATTAATTTGATCTTATGAGCCAGGATAGTTCTGATTTGGTGGTTCTTCTGTAACTGTTGTATGTAAGTGTTCCTGAGTTGTTTATTAACATCCTAGGGCTGTTTTCCCCTGGACTGCTCTTTTGCATCATGGCCTCTATTGAGACATTTTAATACAAACATCAACCTCCAATTTGTTATTGTGTGAATTCTGGGGCTATACATAAGGACTCTCCCACCATATAACCCCAAATTCCTTTTACTCCCTTTTATGAGAACCCACATAAGATGCATCTTTCATTATTTAATACCAAAGGAAAATTACCCATAATGACCTTGGTGTATTTTAATTTTTGAACTTAATGAAGAAGTTTAATGTCTCAGAATTTTTTCAATGCCCTTGCTAGTGGGAACCATACAGTCAATCTATGATCCTCCTCCAGCAAGGGGACACAGCCTGATTTTATTGAGTGTGTCCAATTATTGCATTCCTAGAGGAATTCAATACACTATTAAACTTTATTTCTATTCACCTATATTTATAAATTCATTTATTTTTTTATCTTGTACTATACATGTCTCTGTCATTCACCTTATATTTCTTTTTAAAGAAAAATGCAGTGAAATAACTGACAAGGATTGTTTACTTTTTCAATAAACAATTTACATACATTTTTTCATCAGAGTTTCTACTTGTTCCTATTTTTAAGAATTGAAGCAACCACATGGACTATGACATGGTTCCAAATATTTTAAGCAAATTCATGTACAAAGATTCATTCAAGTATCCTGCTGGCTATTAAAGGACTTTCTTAAATTTATGTTTTGTGATTATTGTATGTCGATAGATAAAGGAAGAAGAGAAAGAGTCAACATATTTATGTACTTCAATAAGAGAAAGCAAAAGCTTTGCACTCTTGTCAGTAACTATTGTTTATACAATTCCATTAGTTTCTGACATTGCCACTTATTGTAGAGGCAACAAAAGTGGAAAAACTGATGAGGTTCTTGACACTTAGATCTATATACTAATGAGAAAGGAGTGTTTGATTTTCACTTTTATGTAGCAACTTTGGGGGAGATGGACCAGTCATCAGTAGGTTTCTTCTGTCTCTAGGAGAAAAAGAACCCGGTCATAGGTACCTGCGAATACCAACAAATAGGATGACCAGGAAATGCTAATAAATCCTGAGAGAGTTACTACCATGTCACTGCTAGGTACCATGGGATCCTGAGAGAAACTTGCCTCTGAAATTAGAGCAAGTGATTAGAAGGAGCAGATAGTTGGTGACTTAGTCTTCTCTGGTTATTTTCTCCCCTCTCTCTGCCAATATAGATTGTAAAAATGCTTAATAAAATTTACCTCTGTGGCTAGAGAGTTTGGGTAAAATATCCCCCTTACCCCATCTTAGTCTTTCACTACCTCTGGGACTTTTGGAACACTGGATGAAACTCAGACTGCACAAAAATACCAGAATTGTGTTAAACATATTTATTGAATGTTTGGCCAACCATGATATGTAATAGATTAAGAACTCTCCTAAAATGTAAAGCACAGTGTCTATCTTGCCTAGAAATTACCTGCATAAATAATCATCACATACCATCAGAGTGGATTGAATAGTGTCCCTCAAAAATTCATGTCTACTTCAACCTCAGAATGTGACTTTATTTGGAAATAGGGTCTTTTCAGATGTAATAAAGGAAACAGTAAGGAGAGATTATACTAGAATGGGGTAGGCTATGTCCAAAGAAAATGTTCTTATAAGATATAGAAAAGGACACAGAGAGATAAGGGAGGAAACCCATGAAAAGACTAAAGCAGACTGGATTTACAGCAGCACAAGCCAAAGAAAGCCAGGAGATGTCAGGAGCCAGAGGAAGAAAAGAATAATTCTCCACTAGAGCCTTTACAGGGAAGCTGGGCCTGCTGACATTTGATTTTGGGCTTCTGGACTCCAGAACTGTGGGAAAGGAAGTTTCTGTTTCAAGTCACTACTTCATGGTAAGTTGATATGGCAGCCCTAGGAAGTTAATATAGCCATCTAATGGCCACTTTGACAAATTATTTTAGGTGTGAAATGATCCAGAAAGTTCTTTGATGATAATATTTTAATTTTAAATATTTTTTGACCACTGCAGACATTCGAAAGGTAAAGTACTTATACATACCAGTGGTTCTTCTCATTTTTGTCACGTAATAGTTGAAATATCTTTTGGGCAAATGGGCCCTGGGTTGTGTAACATCTCTGGAGTTCTCATATCCACAAGAAAACCAATTAAATTTCTAAACCAATTAAAATTTCTAAAGCACTTGGGGCACCTGGGTGGCTTAGTCGGTTAAGCGTCCGACTTTCGCTCAGGTCATGATCTAGCGGTTCGTGGGTTCGAGCCCCGCATCGGGCTCTGTGCTGACTGCCAGCTCAGAGCCCGGAGCCTGTTTCAGAGTCTGTCACTCCCTCTCTCTCTGATCCTCCCCTGCTCACGCTGTCTCTCTATCTCCTAGAAATAAATAAAACATTAAAAAAAAATAAAATTTCTAAAGCACAGTAAGTTAATCTGGATAATGAAGGGTTGAAAAATGGTTGCAGATAAAACCAGAAATGACAAATAGTGCAGGCTTAGAGCTTATTTATTAGGAAAACTTACAGGTGTAGAGCTAGTGGAATGCTTGTGGCCACCTGGACTCTAGCACTTGGAGAAGGCCTTGAGTTGCACATGCAGGAAAGAATAGGAGTTGTGCTTCAGGAAAGGGACCAAGAGCTTCTGATACCTCTCCTATTAAAAAAGGAGTAGGAGTTGGCAGGGACCCCCTAATTAGCTTAAGAGCTTCAGATGCCTCTCATATTAAAAAAAAAAAAAAAAGAGAGAGAGAGAGAGAGAGAGTGGGAGTTGACAGGGACCTAAATGGTTTAAAAGACTGTGTTTGCACATGGGCTTCAGTCATGCTGGCATAGGAAACAGCTGCTCATGGAGAGCCACTCTCCAGGGCAGCTTGATGACCAACTTAGATTTCATTTGGAAGCCTTGAAAGCCTCTGCTGAACCAGTAAGGCTGTTAGAAGGATGTTAATAATGGATTCAACACAATGGCAAATAGAAAGAGACCATTACCTTGAATTTGGTAAGTACCCTTAAAACGATACTCACTCTTAAAAGTTTTGAAGGGTAATATAAACAAATGTCATCAATACTTAAATTGATGGCCTATTTAAAATTAAACCAACATACCAATGTACCTGAATTTTTTTTCTTTCTATTATGAATGACACTTCATATTCACATATTACCATAGATAAAACATCTATGAACATTTGACTCTTCTGACATTATCTGGTGTGACTTATGTTTTATAGATTTTCTTAGACCAATAGGCCTCTATTATTCCTTATGTCTCCGTTTCATTTGATGCAAAATGAACATGAAGTGGCATTAAAGCTCTATTTATTGATGCAAAAAAAAGTAACATTGAAGTTCAGAAAAATAAATGTCAAAATGTTTACAAAAGACTTCCCTGTTACTGTAGATCTTGGTCATAGAATATCATGATAGTTGCATGTTTACTTTTTATATAGTTTAATGATTTTTGTTTTTTGCTTTTTCAAGATATTAGGCTGTAAAGGACACCAAAGTACTGGAACATAATAATAAGAAATGAGGAAACAACAACTTTAGAATTTTAACAGACTTAAATCATAATTTATTCTTTTAGTTCTATGACCTTCACTGATGGCTCAATGACTTTATTTTCCTAAGCCTGAAATGATAGCTTCTTTGTAAGCTTAGAACTTCCTACTCTTCATTTCTTTCCTAAGATGCCTTTGTATAATAGTATCATTGCTTATAATGGAAATCTGCAACTATGTTGCTAGGCAACATTGTAATAGAGACTTACAGTTCTCACTTGATCCTATTTCAGTTTTATCAGTTGAAAGCTTTCGATCATTTATATTCTGGTTCAAAATTAATTTCATCCAAGTGGCTATTGGACAGAAGATGGTAAGATCATCAAAAGCAGTTTTGCTCAAAGTGAAGACAAAGTAAAATAGGTAAAGCTACTCAAAAAGTCCATCAGAATATATTAAGAAAGAAAAACTTGGTCATCCTATATAAGTATTCCATTCATTAGAAATTTGTAGTCGCTGAAATGCCTGGATGGCTCGGTCGTTTAAGCATCCAGCTCTTGATTTTGGCTCAGGTCAAGGTGTCACGGTTCATGACTTTGAGCTCAGCATCAGGTTCTGTGGTGTTAGTGTGCAGCCTGCTTGAAATTCTGTCTTTCTCCCTCTCTCTCTCTGCCCCTCCCTCTCAAAACAAATAAATAAATTTAAAGAAAATTTTAAAAATAAATTTCTAGTCACAAAACAGGAAAAAAATTGAAATTAGAAAAGTAATTTCTATATTCAATTCATATTTTTGGCCTCTGTTTTAATTAGTGGTGACTGTCTTGAAGTGATAAAATTCAGTAATTTAGGGTGCTGTAGTAATCTGCAATATATGCACAATTTGAAGGTGGAAAGCTTCCCTTCTGCAGTAGGCTGAGTGATGCCCCACCCCAAAGCTATCCGTGTCCTAATCTCTGAAATCTATAGTTGTTACCCTACATAGGGAAGGGGCTTTGCGGGGATGCTTAAACAAAGGTTTTTAAGAAAGTAGCCTAGATTATCCAGGGGGGCCCAATGCAATCACAGACATCCTTCAAAGAAGGCGGCAAGGACAGAGGAAGAAGGTGACATGATGCCAGAAGCTGGATGAGAAGTGATGTGGTGCTAGGTCACTAGCATGTGATGCTAGCATATAGACCATGAACATGTGGGCGACTCTAGAAGCTGAAAGGTATGGAAATGGATTCTCTGTGCAACCCTCAGAAGGAACTAAGCCTCCTGACAACTTGAGACATTTGCACACTTCAGAATTCTAACCTTCAGACTGGAAGAGTTGTTTTAAGACACATAGTTTGTGGTAATTTGTTAACAGCAACATAGAAAAACAATACCTATTTCTTTGGTTCCTCCTACTTCTAAATCCTAGCAGTTAGCGTCCAGTGCCCATATGTTCTTGCTTCTTCCCTCACAAGTGGCCCTCCTTCCTCCCGGCTCTGAGAAGGCAGAGACTTTTCTTCTATATTTATAATAAACCCAGCTTAGTAGTGGGCAGAAAACAGCAAATCTCTTATCAGGTTGTCTATATTCAGAATATAATTAATAACTAAAAAATTATTAAAACTACTCCTCTTAATGTTTTAACTGAAGTCACAATATCATTACCCTTAAACATAGAAAAAAAGCTTAAAAATTATCATATTTTTTTCAATAATAATCTCTTTCATTTGTGGAGTATAAAATTTCAAAGTGTTCAGAGGAAAATGGTCTCATGAGCTTTATTAGGTAGG
Source organism: Hyaena hyaena (assembly GCF_003009895.1). Classification (NCBI taxonomy): domain Eukaryota; kingdom Metazoa; phylum Chordata; class Mammalia; order Carnivora; family Hyaenidae; genus Hyaena; species Hyaena hyaena. The sequence goes on from NW_024081066.1 coordinate 873,271, forward strand.
TTGTCCAGGCACCAGTATCCCTACTTAAAAGATAAAGATGCTTCCCAAAGTAAAGGTAAGTCAACTGCCTTATGCTACAAACCAGTCAAATAAGAACCCAAATCCTAGTTTTCATTTAAAACTCTCATCTTCTCATAATCTGATTAAAAACCTACTTTTTCTATCTCATTGAGCTGGGTATAATTCAGTTAAATGTTCTTGTTTATTCTCCAATTTACAGAACACAGAGAGCATTTTATCAAAAGAATGGTCCTCTCATGATGACCCAGCTACTTACTCATCAGAATCAAAACATAAACTAAATTTTATGGTTTAACAAAAATTGAGTTAAAGCTGAATCAACAGTCACATAAAATCAATCTTCTGTGCTTATCTGGGGTCGTTGTCAAAGATAAGATATCTCTCACCAAGACTATTAGATAATGTAAGATGTCACCTTGCAGGTGATGTAAACAATGTATCATAGTGAGACAAAGTCTCCAAGGTTATGAAATCCATCCAGGAAGTGATGGAAAGTCTTAATGAACAAGACAAGAAATATTAGATAGTTTAAAGAAAATGCATACTATACACACTAGTCCAGCTGTGATGCACAAAATTAATGGATGAGTAGTTTCAGTAACAATGAAGGAACTATCCATATTTGTGTACACATGCTTATATTTATAATATCTTTATCTCTATAACATACTAATTCGAACTACTGGACTCAAAAATTAATGGGAGAGGTGGAGAATAACACTGTAAGCAGGGAAAGGTCAGGACAGCAGATCATAGAAGGAAAAGTAACAGGGTCATTTCAGAAAATAGATAATTCAATTTAATTTATGGGAAATATAAGTGAAAGGGAACAGTAGAAAAAAAGATTGTAAAATTAAGTTGAGAGAATCCTTGAATGCCAGGGTAAGACTTATATACACATAATTGTCTGTATGGGGAGGGGAGGGAGGCAGCGGACATTTTTGTGTATAGATCTGACACAACAAGAACGTGTTCTAGAAGGATTTTTCTGAATGGAATGGATGTAGGATGACTTCAGAAGGAAAGGATTAGAGATGGGGAGGCTACTATAGTAGTTAAGATGATACAAAATAAGGTATGATGTTATTTCCATTTCTAATGATATAAGAAGCAATAGTAGCTAAGATGAATATAACACTAACAACATAGCAAATACTTCTCTAAGCACTTACATAAGATAATTCATTTAATCTTCACAACCAGTTTATGAGTAGCTATGATCTTTTTGCAGTTAAGGAAACTATATAGAAGTTAATAGATTTGCCCAGTGTCACACAACTAGTAACCGGTAAGGCTAGCACCTTGAATAACAATAGTCTGACTTTAGAAGTCATAACTTTATACAGTACTGATAGGTAATAAAGAATGTACAATTTTGTAGACACAAAAGTGGTCTCTTTTGATAGCTATTTATCATAACATTCCATTCTATGTATGCATGTTTGTATGTTATGTTTTACTTATTTTTACTGTTGCTCCGAAACAATGTATCTAGGTTCATCTCTTAGAAGCAAAATACTTTAGAAAGAAACAATGTTCAGGATCCTTGTTCATTATTACTCCTTTATTTCTCCTTACAATTTTAGTGATATTTATTGAGCACTTGCTCTGTGACTAGCACTGTGCCCTTCATTGAGAGAGAAAGAGAGAGAGATACAGTTCTTGCTCTCATGAAGCATGAGCATTTTTAGATTTTAAATTCTCTATGTGCCCCAGTACTGTTGGTGGACTTACCATATTCTTTGTAGGGTTATTTTCACTGCATTTATCTGCCTGCATTATCAAACCAGTATCCTTTTACTGATTATATTTAACATACTGACATCCTATTCTACAGACAAGAGGTGTTCAAGGTTACAAAATGCGGAACCTCCATCACTTTTCTTTTTTTTTTTTTTTTTATCAAGTATAATTAACATGCTGTGTTATTTTAGTTTCAGGGGTACAATGTAGTGATTCAATAATTCTACACAATTCTCAAAAATTCTATAAAATTTCTATACATTTCTCACCAAGTGTACTCTTAAGCCCCTTTATCTATTTTGCTATTCCCCACCCACCTCCATTCTGGTAACCACGAGCTTGTTTTCTGTATTTGAGTCTGTTGTTTGGTTTCTTTTACTGTTTATTTGTTGGTTTTGTTTCTTAAATTCTACATATGAGTTTTTCAGTGGCTTTCCAAAACCTTATGGGACTTGGCCAACTCTTCATCATCTCCACTTCACCCTGAATGATATGCTACTCATGCAGGGGATTCTGTGAAATACATATGAAAATCACAGATTGGTGCATCTGGGTGGTGCATCTGACTCTTATTTGGGCTCAGGTCATGATCTTGTAAGTTCATGAGTTCAGACCTTGCATTGAGCTCCTCTCACTGATAGCATGGAGCCTGGTTGGGATTCTCTCTCTCCCTCTCTCTCTCTCTGCTCCTCCTGTACACACACTCTCTCTCTCCCAAAATAAATAAACAAACTTTGAAAATTACAGATTGTATACAGCTTCAAATAGTGGATTGTTATTAACATTGTTTAATCCTACCTACTAAAAATTTGTATTTTTAGCAATAAGAGGTAAAGGTTCTTGTGTTAATGGTCTCATGATACTGGAATTTTAAGCTGCTTAAAATTGTTTTGTCTTCTTTTGTCTTCTTTGCTGTGACATTCAATGTTTATTTGATGATTAACTGCTTAATTATAATTATTTTTGCTTCTAACCAGCATGCATTTAGGGACATTGAACGCATATGACTTATTGAGAATTATTGTATGCATCAGAAATTATGACATGACATTTTCACACCCTACTCAGTGTATTTACCTCATTTTAAAGTTTTTCTTAATTGCCTATCCCTTATTATATCACTGTGAAAGATATTTTTTAGTTATATATTCTTCATGTCCATTCTTTCAACTTAGGGCACACAGAAAGCATTTTATGGAAAAGATTACAAAAACTATAAATCACAGTGCTTCATTAGCTCCATTATGCACATATCCAAATCCAGAGACTTCATTTTCCCCCCTACCTTTTAAGTATGTCACATTGCTAGAGCATGCTAATTCAGTAACAATAGTCTCATAGTTCAAAAGTAGGGGTGAAAATTACTCTTGCCAGGAGCTAGGCAGTCTCTCAGTCTTAACATACAAATAACTCTTCATAGTAACTTTATAAGCTCCCTGGAACTACTCAATTATGAAAGAAAGCATGATTATTTTGTCTTCCAGAATTGCTTCTTTTATAATAGAAAGTAAGACATAAATAATTTTCCCTCATTATCCTTCTTTACAGAGTCTTGATTTGCATTTGGCTAGTGCACCATTTAACCATCTTAATTGGATCATCCTTTTATTCACCTAAAAATAGCTATTGAAACATTATACACAATCATTTTGTACCAGACCAAGCAAGTCATTTGTGAAAGTACAAATCCTTCTATAAGCAATGTCATGTAGTCTAGTACACATTAGGAAAAAATGACAAATGATGAGTAACAAGTCTATGGAGAAAACTATGCTTTCTTTTTATAAGTCTAGAAGGGGAGAAAAAAAGAATTATAAGTGTCTGGTACATTAATCAATCAAGAAAGTACTGAAATATATATTTTGTTTTGAGGATCATTTTTATCCTGTGAATATTGCACATCAGTTCTTTATATGAGAGAAAAGAAATTACCTTCACTCAACTCATTACTACTGACAGCATATTATGTGAGAAGACATTAGCACATGAAACAGCAAAAGTTTCCCATCTCAGAGCAGTTTCAAAGATGGAAGGAAATTACATTTTGTTCACATTATATTTCCATTTCTAATCACTAATTTCTGCAATGAGGCATGAGGGTGATGAACTATAGAATTGGGAAACTTCATTTTCCAGAAACCCACTCATAAAAAGCATGCAAAAGGAATCCATTAACCTCTCTTCAGAAGTAACAGAAAGAAACTAACTTCTGTCTGAGTGGCAGTTGCATAAGCTCAAGAAACACATCTGCAAAGGGTCCTTCGCCTGATCAGCTATCCAGGGAGAGCAGGTATGGCTTTTAGAAAATTTTCCACAAGGGCAGACTTTTGACAGGAAATGACTCACATTAGAAACTCTCAAAGTTTGGTCTGCATTGCCTAAAAGGGTTGAATAGTTATTATAAATAATAAGTACCTGCATTTACTTGATTCCATCCTAAAGGGAGCTTCCCATTGAGCTATACCCCTTGTCGTATCTACTCTTCATTTATCCGGGGCTCTAGTGGGATGTCAACTCCTCCACAGCGTGGGTCCTGATACATTCAGCTTCTCATATCATGTTAGATATTTTCCTCTTTGATCTCTCTCAGCATCTTGTTCTTAATTCTAATATAATTCTTACCATAATACTATCTTTATTTTCTTATGTCTCAGTATTTATTCCAAAATATAAACTTCTCCAGGCATGGATACAATCTTCTATTCATTTATCCCCCTATCTAGTATAGTATATTATTTGGGGTTTTCCCAAAAGTAAACTCTGAGCCAAGGATTCCAATGCAAGTAATTTATTTGGGAAGGGCAGAGAACCCTGGCATGAAAATGCGGCAAGTGATACAAGACAGAGAAAATAGGTAAGTGGTGAACTATTAAGTATATTAACTGTTAGGGAAACTTGAGAAAATGGCCAAAAACCTACTCCTCAGAATTATCCTTCCTGGGGAGGGAGGGAATTGGGTAACTGAACACCAAAGACTGAGAGTAATTGATTGAGGACTACTAATTTCTTGGCACTTCCAGACTGCTGCCTCACAATCATGAGCCCCACAGCTTTTTGGAGTTTAAAGGAAAGGCCCCTCTGGCAAATGTCTACACACATTGATACTTGGATGTCTACCTGAACACACAGTATCAAGGAATGTGAAATACATAGTGGTTGTTAAGATCTGCATTTTATACTGTTCTGATTTACTCATGCCCTTTGTTAAATTTCCTCTCTCCCAAGTCTGCTTCTTTAGTTAGGTTGCCAGTCACAATTTCTAGGAAGGGAGAGATATAATAAAGGAGGGTTTATGGAACAAATTACAGTTTTCACAACTGTAACCGACACCCATCATCTCTCTCCTCTTCTACCCATTTCAGATGCCCCTCACTCTTAAGTCAGCACTTCTGTTTATGAAACAAATTACAGTTTTCACAACTGTAACCGACACCCATCATCTCTCTCCTCTTCTACCCATTTCAGATGCCCCTCACTCTTAAGTCAGCACTTCTGTTTTGGAACGTTTGGCTGATGACTTGATGCAGACCTCCTTCCTGATGAGTTGGGGTCGGTTGCTATCATGTCTTCGACAGGCCTAAGTTGCTACAGGTGCCAGATCTCAATTACTGCTAGACATAGAAGCACAAAAGTGCTGTTCTAGTGAATCTTCTTCCCCAAGTTGTAGAGCAGCACTCTTAGCACCTCATAATAATCAGGATCAATTTTCTATTCTGGTAGAAGAATGCCTTTGCTACATGCTAGCCAACTGGCCAGTTGGGTGTAGCAATAACTTTCATTCTGGTGTGCTAAATTCAGTGGCGTTGCCAACCCTTACTAGACAATTCATCTTCTCCATTTTGTTCTGCAAAGCCCACCCCTGCTGCGGATACTCTGTGGTGACCAACAGCATGAGACACAAGAATCCGTCATCTTTTTGTCTAATCCTATAGGTATATCCCCCATGAGGTACAGCATATCTCATGTTTCAATGCCATCTCAAGTCCATGACCAACCAGCCAAGCCATTTGCTGCTGCTCAGAATTTTGTGAACATCTTTATCTCAGGCCAGGTCTCCCTCTACACAAATTTGATTATTTGAAGCTCTACTCACTGAGATGCACTTCTCTCCTCCCAGTCATTCAGCGATACGTGTTAGTGAGACTCTCAGACAGCAGCAGTGCATTGCAAGCTTGTGCCAATATATCTACCCAGCCGTTAGGAACAGGTTCTTTGTTTTGCTTTTTCCAATAACTGGTCATAGGGAGCTTCCTAGAAGACCATCGGTATAAACTGTGGGAGAGGCTTCCATGAGACAGGAATAGATGGCATGGTCATCTGCACTGTAAGTTATTTCTACCATCTAAACCTGACTGGGCCTGGGGCGCCTAGGTGGCTTAGTTCAGCGTCCAACTTGAGCTCAGGTAGTGATGTCTCGGTTAGTCAGATTGAGCACAGCATCTGGCTCTGCACTGACAGTGTGGCGCTTGCTTGGGATTCTTTAAATCAATAAGTAGGTAAATAAGTAAGTAAGTAAGTGAATGAATGAATGAATGAATAAATAAATAAATAAATAAAACTCGACTGGGCCTGATTCAATGTATGATTTCAATTGGGTGATGGAAGATTTTACATCCAATCACCTCTATGCCTAGGTGGTGTCTATAATATTTAGCTCGTGATGGGTTCTGGTTGCACAGCCACTTACTACCTCACATTCAGTTGCCTAGCCTATACTAGGGCTCAATAACACATCAGGAACTACTTTGAAATGGTGACTACTTCTTTGCTGCAGTGGGCAGGGTCTTCCCCTAAAAGACCCATGTCTGTGCTGTGACACTTCTACTAGGACTTGCCAGTGATTTTAGGAAAGCATTTTAATATGCCAGGTAACTTTCAATTGACAGCTTTCCAAGTCATCTGTTAAATGGAGTGGGACTTATTTTCAAATGCTTTGTAAGCTATCTTCAAAATGTGAAGAAGCCTACTAAGCTCTGTGTGTTTTTCTTAGTGGTAGGGGGTGCAACATACAATAGCTTCTTTTATCTTGGAGGAGATATCCTGACATACTTCTAAACTCAGGACACTTAAAAACTATAATTGTGTGCTGTATTCTAGAAGCTTTTAATCATTGATCTTCTACACTGTGATACCCATGATTTTACAAGGGCATTCAGCACACTTACCACTTACCTTTTCTAGGTTAGGTTAACATGGTGTCCTCAGTACAGTGAATCAGTGTGATATAATGTACAATGTCCTCATGATCAAGGTCCCTTCTAACTTTCTTGTGACAAAGAGATTCAGTCTCATCTTGTGAAAAACTGAATCTATATTGCTATTGATTCCAGATTAATGTAAATGATGCTGATTCTCTATGACAGAGATTAAAGGAATATATTTGTTAGATCAATAGCCTGATGCCAAGTCCCAGAATTTATATATAGTCTCTTAAGTTTAAAAAAAAATTAAAATTTATTTTGAGAGAGAGAAACAGAGTAGGGGCAGAGAGGGAGAGAGGGAGACAGAATCCCAAGCAGGCTCCATGCTGTCAGCACAGAGCCTCATATGGGGCTCAAATTCACAAATCTTGAGATCATGATCTGAGCCAAAGTCAAGAGTTGGATGCTTAACTGAATGAGCCACCCAGGCATCCCTTCACGTGTAATTTTGTAATAAAGATAACACCTACAACACAGTAGCTGTGATTAGGACTACCACTTAAATAATCTATGATAGTGTGTCATTGCTATAATCCATGTGGTTTTTTTTTTAGGGACCAGAGTAGCAGAAAGGGATTTAAGTGGGACCATAACCGTTGAATCCTTTGTTATTGAGAGTGGCCCCAGTCTTTATCATTTTACCCGGAGTAGAGCATTAGTGCTGATTTACTACATCAGCCAGGGAAAAGTCTGCCCTATCACTATGACTTTTACTCCAGAGAATAGGAAACCTATGTATAAATGAAGACGACTGCAAAGGATCTCTATCCAGTTGAACTACTTGGTAGGCCTGGAAAGTAATTGGACACATTGTGAGATAGGCTTTGGTTCGGGTCTCCTTTATCACCTGGCCTTTATATGTCCCACACTAACATGATGACATTTGAGTCTTCAAGTACTATTGTCATTTTAGATTCTGTATTCAAATGTCTGAAACATTTTAGTATACCCATTTTCCCACCATATAAATATTCTAGTAAGTGACTAACAGTTCTTTTAGGGAATAGAGAAGGAAATCACTGCTCAATATCCTTGCCATGGTGTTTTGGGCCATTACACTTTCAAAAGACATTGTATTTAAATGTGAACTTTTATGAAAGTACCAGAAGTTTACTGTTGAACACAGGCAAAAGATAATACAAAAATGTAGCTCCCAGAATGATAGGATGGATTTTGACGCATGGAATCAAAGTCATTGTACATATGGGAATTTGCATGATTTATTACCTCTAATACTAATTTTATCTCTACCAATCTAGACAAATTAATAAAGCTCTTTGCGTGTTGGGAAACTTATTTCAAAACAAGAGTTTATTGCAGCTCATGTTATAGCTACCAATGACAGAGTCAAACAATAGATAACAGATTTCTTATCTCCCGTAACATGAAGCCTGAAGGCAGGAGAGTCTCTAGACTTGAAAAGGCAGCCATTTAGCATTAATGTGCCACATTTCTTTTGTCTTTTGCTAGCCATTAGCAGCCTGGATGTATCTTTGTAGGTTAGTTTGGCTCCTCTCACAGTTCAGGGGGCTCACATGCAAAGGATAATATCCAAGCAAAGAATATATCTGTTTTGTGTCCACATTTTTATTTTACTCTAAGGAAAATCTCAAATGTCCTATAGCAAACATTGCCTCACTTTCCATTACCTGGATTATATATACACCATGTCTAACTAGCCACCGGGCAGCTGGGAGACAATTCTCCAGGGCGATCTCATGTTTCTTCACATATTAAGAGCAGAGGTACTGACTGTCCTCTGCTCTGGACTATTCTTTTGAAGGATGTTTGCATAATGAAAATCTCTGCAAGATAGAAACAACGTGTCCCCCTAGAGCAGGGAGTAAGTTTACTTACATTTTTGGCAAATGAAGATAGTATCCTTTTTGAGATTAAAAGCAGGTCTGCTTACTGGACATCATAAATGACTGAGGTTCCTAAAGTTTTGGTTTCCTCTTCTGTCGTCTACCCCTACTGTGATCACAGGGATCAGCCGACCCTCTTAGCATCACCCTGCGGTGATCAGGGCGGCGCAGCAGCTACTGGTATGCTGGCTGCTGATAATGCAGGAGTATTAAACCATGCTTCATCCGACTTAGAAATAACATGTCTTCTACCAGAAAGTATGGAACTGTGGTGAGCTAGGAAGTCGGGTAAAACTCAGACCTGCACAATTCATGAGACAAAGGGAATAAAAAAACTCATATATATAAAGACTTACTCCCTGAATCTGGAAAGATTTTAAAACATTTCACGTAAAGTAGAGCAAAGAAAATTACAATTCATGTATAAAGAAGTAGGCATTTGGAGATGACTGTTGGACGAATAGCAATGACAATAACTACAACACTATAACTATAATAACTACAAACTACTTTCCACAAGGCTAATGAAGACCTTGTAAAATCATAGTATTATTAGATGTGTACTTAATAATTCTAGCCATTTGATAGATATTTAATAATTGCATAAATTCTTTTATAAAAATGCATTATGGTATAACTTGCTTTTTAAAATAATTTATGAACATACACACTAATACATAAATATGTTAAAAGTGCAAATACACAATGTAAGTTAAATATACGGTTTCGATTTGCAATGGCTTAATAAAAACAGTTTTTAGAAATTCCTCTTCTCTTTCAAAATCTCATTGAACAAGAGAAGACACCTAAACTTTAAAATAAATCTTTAGCAATATTAAGAAATATCAAAGGGAGCACTTGGGTGGCTCAGGCGTTAAGCGTCTGACTTAGGCTCAGGTCATGATCTCACAGTCCATGAGTTCGAGCCCCACATGGGCTCTGTGCTGACAGCTCAGAGCCTGGTGCTTGCTTCAGATTCTGTCTCTCTCTCTCTCTCTTTCTCTCTGCCTCTCCCCCACTAGCACTCTGTCTCTCTCTCAAAAATAACATTTTAAAAAAAAGAAATGTGGAAGGTAGCCATTAACAGATAAAAGGAAGAAATTTTGAGAAGGTAAATAAAAATGAAAGTAGGTTAAACTGATGATCAATTTTAATGAAAAAATGCAAGATTGGGTTGACAGTATTATTTTCAATTATATAAAGTTATATGGAATGGAAGTTTCAAAACCATTCTTATGTAAATTAAAATTTGCCATAAGATTTGTTTTGATACTCGGGACAAAAGAAATGTACATGTCCAATTCATACCTATTCTTAACAATAAATCTGGATGAATATAAGATCTCAATAAAAAATAGGCTAAGAGCAAAAATATAAACCAAAACAAAAGAGACTTCTTTCCTTGCCTGGTAAAAAACTTTCAAATGAAAAAATAAGCCTCTTTTTAAAAACAGACTCTGTATGTGGAAGGCCTTTCAAAAAAAGGAAGGAAAAAGAACTTTACAGAAAAAGACTGGCAAATTCAGCTGAATAAAATAGTCTTGTGCATGTCAAAGTTCATCACAATCAACGTTGAAATAATGCCATAGTTTGAAACAAATGTTGAAACTCCTAGAAATTAACATGAAAAAGACAAGTAACTTAATTGATAAATTTATAAAAGTTTGGAAGAAGTAATTACAGAAAATGTTGTAATTAAGAAAAGATGCCTAACTGCATTGGAAATAAGAAGGATTTAAGAATCAAGCACTTTGAGGCTCAGTCGGCTAAGCGTCTGACTTCAGCTTAGGTCATGATCTCATGGTTTGTGGGTTCGAGCCCCTCTTCAGGCTCTGTGCTGATAGCTAGCTCAGAGCCTGGAGTCTGCTTCCCAGTCTGTGTCTCCCTTTCTCTCTGACCTTCTCCTGCTCACATTTTGAACTAATTACTCTGATAAAAATATTCAAAATTGATAATGCTGAGTGTTAGTAATGGGAAAAACATTTTTCATACATTATTTTGTAGAAGAATGAATTGGTACAACCCTTTGGATGGCAATTTGACACAATAGATAAATTGTCAAAATTTGCCTCCATGTTGTTGCAGTGATTCCATGTCAAGAATCTGTCCGAAAGAATTTATGATTCAGACACACAGAAATTGTTCTCTATAAGAATGTTCATTACAGATTAGGTAATAATAGTAAACAATTAGAAAATAAAGTATCCAAAGAGAAGCAATTAATTCACACATTTATATATGGACTATTTTATAATGAATATATCAGCCAAACCACATTGGACTTCTGGATGTGTGGATGAGCTCAACCAAGATCAGGAGACATACTGGCCAGGCTAGCCTCACAAACTGAAGGAGTAAATAAATATATCTGAATTTTGTATGCCACTAAGGATGGATGTTTATTTGTTCTGAAGCATTGTTATAACAATAATTACTAAAAGCACATATAAGCAAGAAAATACTAGTAATCAGAAAGTTTAGAGACGTTTAGAGATGTAATATGTGTTACATAAAGTGAAACAGCCCAAAAGAATATGGTCAAATGATAAACCAGAAAGGATGTGTATTATCATTAAACATCAGGGGAATATAAATTTATATAAGATAAAGATAGTAGTATGCATTTATCAGATTGGCAAAAACAAAAAAAACCTTGACACTATTGTGTACTAGCAAGAAAGTTTCAAGAAATTAGAATTCTCTTTACTGTTCGTGAGTGTGTAAACTGTTACAACTTTGAAAAATAATTATTTTTTATTTATTACCCGACAAAATCCATACCCAATATCTAATCAATTTTACTTCTAAGTATATGCCCTTGAGAAATTCTTACACGTATTCTGCAGGAAATATATAGAGTAGAATATTCACATCAGCCCTGTTCATAATAACCAACACTGGAATCCAACAATAGGCCTGTCGATACTGTGTTAGGTTAATACATTGTGGTATATCTATTCATCAGGGTACTATACAACTGATAATGATCAAATGGAAGAAAGATGAGTGATGGCACTTAAATCTCACAAAGAAAATGCTGAGTATAAAAACAATTACTGAAGAATAAAAAAAGTGTGTGTCAATTTAAGTAAAAATTGTTTAATATAAAAATTTATTATACTTCATAGATTCATGCATAGGTTTAAAAACCATAAGGGAAAAGTGTGACAATAATCACAATAGTGGCAGTACATAAGGAAATGCTGTAGAATAAGCCATGTTAAGTGGTTCCAAGTGACTATAATGCTTATTTCTTAACCTGAGTCATATATGATTTATAGACTACCTTTTCTTTTTTTGCTTTTGGTAGTCATTAACATTCTTCTCCCAAATATAATTGTAGAGGAAAATTGCAATTCAGAGAAAGGATAAAGATATTATAGTAATTAGATAATTTGCATAACTGTTTTATGTAGGTCCAATTTATATACATTTCCACTTACATACACATGTAAGTATATATATTTATATGTTGTTCATATATATTTATTTATATATAGTAATATATGTTAATTACAATTTATGTAGTTATAAATACAGTTATATATATAGTTTGTGTATAGTTGTACATAGGTATTATATATAAATATAGTTTATACATATTATGGTTTATATACAGCTTCATATCTGTAATTATAATATAATTATAAATAGTTATGTATAGTTATACATATACATATACTGATAGCCATTAAGATGAAAAGTTTTTGTTGTAGAAACCAGTTTATTTATTCCACATCTCTTTTGTATTCCCAAGTGGGAATATATGCAGTATGTGTAAACATATATTTGTATGTGTCCATGTATGAATGGATATATGTATAAATGTCATTTTAAGGTTCATTATTATTTAAAATGGGTCAACCAATACATTTTTATTGAACTCTCAAGTGTCATATCATGATATTATCAGTCATACCATTATAATGTATATATTTCATAAAATGGGCATAAATTTTGCTCTAAAGGAGAAGGTATGCCTTTACCTATTCTGACAACATAATAAAGATACTATTAAAAATTTCCAAGAAAGGGATGCATGGGTGGCTCCGTTGGTTAATTGTCCAGCTTCAGCTCAAGTTATGATCTTGCAGTCCATGTGGGCTCTGTGCTGACAGCTCAGAGCCTGGAGCCTGCTTCATATTCTATGTCTCCCTCTCTTTTTATCTCTCCCCCACTCACATCCTGTCTCTCTCTGTCTCTTAAAAATGAATGTGTTAAAAAATTTTCATTTAAATTCCCAGGAAAAAATAATTAAACCCTAACTATTCAGTTATCTATACTATATTAAGCACATTGAGTATAGTGATATAAGAAGAAAAAATTTGGGGAAGAATATAGTCCTATAAATTTAAGTTAAGAACTAAGAACAAAAATAAATAGAACCTTTGAATGGAGTGATATATATTTCTTTGCTCTAGTTTAGAAAACTTATTACTATAAACACTTACCTGAAAAATAATTCTTATCTATAGTATACTTATAGTGATACTTGAAATAAGGTTTTGATTACACACGTAATTTCCTTTATAGAAGTACATTTCTATGATAAGAAAACAAAGGACTCATTATAATCCCTTTTGAAAGTTGATTAAATGTATACATGAGACTTTTTCAAGCAATAAAGTGCCAAATAATACATTTGCAAATGACATATTTATCCTTAGATAACATTGAAGTCTAGAGAGTTTAATCATTCATAGAGTTAAATTATGAAGGAGAAAACCAAAGCCTAGAAACTTGTGTAGGGTAGCCACTGTGATATGCGGTAATAGTGTAATGATGTGTAATGACAAATATGGCACTTGAAATATGGGTTTATCTTTATTTATCTCACTTAACTGTGTTTGACTGATCTGTTCGAGGTTTTATGTGAACTTCATAGAGACTTGCCATTTCAGGTTTGCCAAGGTTTACTCAAGTCCTTCAACTAATAGGTGTATAGTTAATATTTCATAATGCCTTTCAGTTTTCTTTGCATTGGTTCCTTCTTTACATATAGTAAAAGAAGTCAATATGTGCCTGTAGCAAGTACTTTTAATTAGTTTCTTCCAAGAAAAAAAGATAATGCTGTCAATCTTGATTTCCATAAAAACCTATTGGTTAAAATTACTTTGAACTTGGAGATTGCTCAGGACTTGCAATGAGGATAACATTAATTGTCATTTCTTTTAGCTGCTGTTTCTTATGTGAACAACAAAGAGATTGCATGAAATAATTTCAAGGAAATATATTTCTGGAATGTCTATTCTTAATAAAGCCTGAGTTCTGATCTTTATCCCATGGCTTACAAACTTGACTTTAGTCAACTTATATAATCTTTCTAAGCTTTGGTTTCCTCACATGTAAAGAGGGAGAATATATGCTTTTCATACATGCAGTTCATACATACACACAGTATATATACTGTTTCCCATCAAGATCTAAGTATTAATGAGATAAATGATGTATGTAGTGTTTCAGACCCATGGTAAATAATCAGAAACTTCTACTCATTTATATTGTCTCAGATGTGGGAAAATAGATGTCTGCTTCTCAGTTGCCTTTGAAAATTGTCATTTGTCTTTCACATATTTATTTTTTATTTTTAAAAATTTTAATGTTTATTTATATTTGAGAGAGGGAGAGAGAGAGACAGTGTGAGCAGGGGAGGGGCAGAGAAAGAGGGAGACACAGAATCAGAAGCAAGCTCCAGGCTCTGAGTTGTCAACACAGAGTCTGATGCAGGGCTCGAACTCATAAACCATGAGATCATGCATGACCTGAGCTGAAGCCAAAGACTTAAAAGACTGAGCCACCCAGGTGCCCCTTTTTCACTTTTTTAATCTCAGAAATTCTTTACTGTTTCTTCAGTCTATTGGCAATGCCAGAAACTAGGAGGATATTGGCACCATTTTTAATGTTGCCAATCATCTGTTACTAACAGAAGATTCTTTTAATTCACAGTTTTTATTTTAAGCATATATGATAGCTAAATATAATCTAATTACATTCTTATTACTACCCTAAGTTCTTAACATTGAAGTGACTATCAAAATTGTATCTACGACTTTTCTAAAATTTCATTAAGTTCTAAAATAAAATAATGCTCATAACTATGAATATCTAAAGAGGCATTAAAGGAAATATTATTTTTCCTGCTGCATCTTCTGTCTTCCTCCTAATAGCTTCCAGGAAGTGTTGAAACAACTGAGTTAATGTTTGGAAACATAAGCATCCCTACCTCATGCCATTATTCAAAATAATTTAATTTTCAAATGAATTAAATATGTAAACACAAACTTTAAGGAATAAAAGAAAATATTGGCAAATAGTTATGAGACTTAATGGTTGTAAATATACTTTCTAAGTGTTATGGCTAATCTGAAGAAACAAAATGGACCTTCAACCATAATTTAGTTCAGATGTCAACACAGATGCTGCCACACACATACCAGAAGGATATGAAAATGTTTATTACTCTTTAATGAGGCTTTTGGGGAAGGGCAGGATGGACTTCCCAAGCTGATCTGAAAACAGCTTGAGAGAGCAAGAAAAGGAGACTGGCTTGGGGTTTTTATTATGGTTAGGGAGTGGGGCTTAGATGAGGGTTTGCATGTGCAAGCAGAGATTTACAGTGTTTGAGTCTCCCATGCCAAGCACCAAAGCAGGGAGTGCCCAGGCTTGGTGCTGAGGAAGCACAAAAGGTAAAAACACCCAGATATAGGGTAGAAGGAAAAGAGTGAGATCTAAAGCCTAAAATTTGTTGTAAGTCAAACACCAAAAGGTGGAATCAGAACCCTTATTGTTTCAAGTACTCATCTGAACATAGATATCATGAAAAATAAATCACTGATATATAGTTTTGTAATAGTCAACAAACATCAACACCCTCCATAATTAAAATGAATGGTATTAAAACTGCAGTATATTTTCAATGTTTATTAAACTATTAATAACAAAGGTTCCTGACAAGTGGATATGGAAAAGATGAAAATTACTAAGGGAAAACAGCCAAAGACCATATATAGCTAATTCACAAAAGAAGAAAGGCAAATGGCTACACACACACACACACACACACACACACACACACACACAGGAACACCCTCAGTTGCATCAAATAAATGTTTTTTAAAAGACTACAAATTAGATATAATATTTTTCTTCTGGAAGATGGCACAGATTAACAAAAAAAATAAAAATGAGGTCAAGTTGTCATCTTGAGAAACGACACTCTTATAAACTACTGATAAGAGTTATGACGGTACACACTTGAGAAACTGTTGGCACAAAGCGTCATAATTTTCAAAAGCATAAAAACTCTATGATCTGGCAAATTCATCTTTGAAAATTTTACTCTAGGAAATGAAATCAATATGCATAATTATCTATTTTCAAGGATGTCCAACAGAGTTATAAATAATAAAAACAAAATCTAGGAACATAGGAACAATGACATATGCGGCAATACATAAATGGTTGCATATAAAACTTGCTACATTTATGCAATGTATGTCTATGTAGTCATTAATATTATATTTTAGAAACAAATTACATAATTATGATAAGCACAAACATAAAACCACACATATAGTGTGTATGTGTGTGTGTGTGTATCTATATAGAAAGAACTATTTGATACTTCAATTTGAACATCTAACAAACATCTTTGGAATGTACTGTTTTAAACAACAACAACACCTTTGGATGGATTCCTACCTTTCCTAATTGTTTTTCTATCTTACCACTTCTCTGTAGTTGACACCACCATCCACTCAACCTAGGTGGCGTTCTAGATCCATCTTCTTTTTTAATCCCCTCCTGTCATCCGTTCCATCCTTAAATCCTGTGATTCTACCTCTAAAAAAAATTCTTACTTCCTTTTCTTTACTTTCACTGTATTCTTCCAATTCAAACGACCTTCTTCTTTCCTCTGGACTAAAGAATAACCCACACTTCATCTCTCTGCCTCTGCTTCGCTCCCAGCCCAGCATCTTCCTCTCTCCACCCAGAAGTTACTTTTTTTTTTTTTGTAAAGAAAATCTAATCTCACAGTCTTCTGCTTAATAATTCTTTAGTTACCTTTTCCTTAAATGAAAAGTAAACCATATGAAGCAAGTAAATCATCAATCCCAACTCTGGGTGTAAAAGACTGAGAAGAGATATCTGTGCTATCATGTTTATTGTAGCACTCTCCCAAAGCCAGGACATGTCCATTGGCAAATGAATAAAGAAAATGTGGTATATACATACAATGGGATATTATTCAGCCGTAAAAAAGGAAATAGTGCCATATTTGACAACATGATTAACCTGGCTGATATTATGCTGAGTGAACTAGGTCACTCGTAGAAAAACAAATGCTGCATGATTCCATTTACAGAAGGTATTGAAAATATTCAAACTTACAAAAGCTGAATGTAGAATGTGGTTGCCAGGTGCTGGGGAAGATGGGAAATGGACAGTTGCTGTTAATGGGTATAAAGTTTACTATGCAATGAGTAAGTTCTAGAGACCAACTGTACAACAAAGGCCCCAACAATATTGTATTGTGCACATAAAATTTTGTTAAAAGAGTAGATCTCATTGTAAGCATTCTTACCTCAAGAAAGTTTTTTTTAACATAATAAAATCCAAACTTCTCACCATCGCCTACGCAACCTGGTATGATTACTTTTGCATTTTCACCTCATCATCAGTCTCTCCCTTACTAAATATTTTCCATAATTTCTGGTGTGTTTTTGCTGTTCCATTACATCGAAGCCTATTCCCACTTCAGGGATTTGCTTTTTTTTTTTCTTTTTTCTTTTTTTTTAATGTTGCCAGGAAACTTTCTCTCATGAATAGCTACATCTTCTTATTCTGGTTGTAAGTTCAAACATCACATCCTCCTCCTTTCTTGACCACCCAAATGAATTACATGCCCTTGGCCCTTCTCCTGTCATGCTTTATGGTATCCTGGTTTTTCCTTCCTATTATAATAATCAGACATTTTGCTGTTCTTACATTATTTCATTTCCATTTTCCTTTTTACCACAGTGTAGACTCCAGAAGCAGAAGGTTGACTTCTAGACTAGTGTTTACACCTAACAGATGCTCAGTTAATAGCTGTATTTGAATGAACATATAAGCAGAAGTATTGAACATCAGTATGTTAAATCTATGTAAGTAGTAAAAGAACAATTTATGTGTGGGTAGTAAAAGAATAGTATTTCCTTCTTTATCCACTCCTGAATACTCAGAATTTCCCCCAATCAATGCACAACATATTTGTAGAAGCTACATTATAACTGTTTTATGTTTTTTAATTTTATTTTTGAGAGAGAGAGAGAGAGCACGAGCAGAGAAAGGGAGACACAGAATCCAAAGCAGGCTCCAGACTGAGCTGTCGGCACAGAGCCTGATGCAGGACTCTAACTCACTGATGGTGAGATCATGACCTGAGCCAAAGTCAGACGCTTAACCAACTGAGCCACCCAGACGCCCCTGTATGCAATACATTATAAAAAGCATATAATTTAAAACCTTTAAGATGCTATAATTTATTCTCCTATTTTAAAATCCTGCATATTGAATTTAATTTATTTATTTAGAATTATGAATCTAAAAATAAGAAAATAGTAATTTGATGTGGTTAATGACTTCTAAAACATTTTCCAGATATTGTGATCAAATTCCATACTAGGTGATAAATCTAGTAGGCGAAAGAGATAAAATTAATCTGTACAGATCATATAATCTGGATTAGCCTTTTATAAATTACCATAAATATAGTTACTGTGATTTCTCTCTTGTTCTCATAAATTAAGGAAAAGCATTTAAATAATCATTTGAGAATTTCCATTTTTTGGTTCAAGTGATCACAAATTGTTTCTGTAGGGAAAACAGAATACTGATAATAATACAAAAGTATTATGAAAATAAGATTAAAACATTTTCCCCTTCCTTCTTTTCTTGGACCTGGTAATTGTGAATCTTGCTTTAAGCTGCATATTTTCCAATGTTTATGAAGTGAATTAAAATTAATAGGAAAAAGTTGTAGTAGCAAAAGCCAAGCTACAGTCTGTGAAAATCATTATTGGTGTTCTAATTGTTGGCACATGCCACATTACTTGGCCAAACGTATAATTTTACAAAGATTGTTCTATATAATGAATAATTAGTTTCATAGAAATATAAATTGAGCTCTCAAAGACAATAAATATCTCAAAGTGAGTCATTTTCCTTGCTTAATAGCAACTTGAGAAATGTAGATTTTAGAAATAACCTGAGTAAAATATATTGCCATACTACTGGGGACTTTTGATCTGTAAAATGGATTTCTCTTCTATGAAGAATTACAGATTTTCAGACAAACTTTCAACATACTCATGGGGATGAAATAATTTATACATAAGAAGCATTATCCTTATAAGAGTTTCTTATTCGCAAGAATTCTCTATACTCTTTGTTATCAATTACCTTGAGTCTCATTTGAATATTTATTGATTTGGCCTAATAGTTGCATAACTTCCTATTTATGCTGTGTAATGTGAAATGGAAGACTAATAAAATCAGTAATGGATACAGCAGAGGAAAGAATAAAAAAACGCATCTCAGCAAGATTGTTCATGGATGTCAAAACAAATCACCAAGAATACAGAAGGCTCTGTTTCATTTATATTTAGAGGGAGGGCATGAGAATGGAGAGGGAATTAGTTTCTTCTTTATTGTTTAAACTATAAAACTATGAAGCATTAAATGTCTTCTGGGAGCTCACTCAATTTTGGAAAAATAAGCCTGATTCTCTGGAATTTGATGCATTCCTCTCCAGAATATAAGCTCATCCAGAGTTAGTGTGCTAAATAAATGCTGTAAACAGGGAAACAGAAAAAGCGGAGGAAAAAAATCAATAAAATAAATTATGATGAAAAGATAATGCACAGTGCCACGCACATTAATAACACTTATTTTGAAAGGTAATATTTAAGTAAGCATGAAAAGTGAGCCACTGAGGAATTGAGATTAAAATAAATCACATGCTTGTTCAATAATTATTTGAGTAGAAGCTAAACACATTCATTAGCAAATGCAAATGATTCTCTTAATTAGACATCAACAAATGAGGTCCAGGAGCAGAAGTCATGCTGTTTGGTCTTGATAGATTTTTATTCTAAAGCTCCAGCATCTCAGCTTTTGCTGAGTTTCCTCTATAGTTTCACACAAAGAATGTGAATTTAAAACTTTTGAAAACAACATGTTTTGATTCCCCAACTGAATATTTTGAGAACAATTTATCTTATTTTTTCTCTTATTAGTCAAAGGGGGAAAAAAAAAGTCTTCATCAACTATCCAATAATTTAAACTGGTAAAAAGTAAAGTTAAGAGTCTGAATATCCCAGGCTATCTGTGGGGACATATTTCAGATCAACACAATTACAATGAAAACTATTTTATAGAAAATTTATCATGCCTGGAAACTGGTGATGAGTTTAACTCAAAGCAAAAGAGATTTGTTGGTATTTAACCCATTGAATTCTAACTCCACACAGGAAGGAAAATGTATACATATAACTATCTACAATTGATGTAGCAACTTCTGTATCACGTGCTTATTTTTTTATTTCATTAAAATTTCTCAGTACCTATGAAACATTAGTGATATTACCATATTTTATGGCTGAATAAATAGTATTTCATGAGAGTAAGTAAATGGTTCTAGTTTACACAGCTACTAAGTAACAGAGCTGGGATTTAAAGGGCTATATAACTAAGATGGGACACCTGGTTTACTTAGTTAAGTTTCCAACTTTGGATCAGATTATGATCTTATGGTTCATCCGTTCGAGCCCGGCGTCAGGCTCTCTCATGTCAGCACAGAGCCCGCTTTGGATCCTTTGTCCTCCTCTCTCCATACTCCTCCCCTACTCATGTTCTCTCTCTCTCTCTCACACAAATAATTAACTTTAAAAAATATAGGAAAATAAAGGGCTGTATGACTAAGAATCTCTTATTACTTATAACAATCTAACACAGAGATAAAAATAACTTATTTTGGATCCATATGGTTAGTTTTAAAGCCTATTCAACATTACATTATAATGAGATCCCTCACCCTAGATCTGTACGAAAGTGATTGTCTCTACTGGCACATCTAAGATGGCTTTTTCTCAGACATCTTCTATCTCAGGAAGCGGCACCACCTCTTATCCAATTAATTCTGAAATCTCACTCTCCTGCTTTCTTTCTTTTTTAAAATATTTTATTTATTTCTAGGAGAGAGAGAGAGACAGCGTGAGCAGGGGAGGGTCAGAGAGAGAGGGAGTCACAGACTGAAACAGGCTCCAGGCTCTGAGCTGGCAGTCAGCACAGAGCCCGACGCGGGGCTCGAACCCAAGAACCGCGAGATCATGACCTAAGAGAAAGTCGGACGCTTAACCGACTAAGCCACCCAGGCGCCCCTCACTCTCCTGCTTTCTGAATTCTCCAAATAAGAACAACTCTTGTTACTTGTCTCCAAAGATCTTTGAATGTCTTAACTTCCTTCTATTCCTCATCTCTGCCTCTACAGTGTAGTAAATAAATGGGACCCTTTAAAATAAAAAATTTCAAAATGTAGTGAAATACCAACTCTAGACAAGTTAAACATTCATTTAATCTATTAAAATAATTCTTAACTTTTGGTTTCTAAGTCACTGGTTTCACTAAGTGCTAAAACTATTAAAATATTTCCAAGCAGAGGTATAAGTTTAATTAAGACCTAAATTGCTTTTGGGGTGCCTGGTGACTCAGTCGCTTAAGCGTCTGACTTCGGCTCAGGTCATAATCTCACAATCTGTGAGTCTGAGCCTTGCAGTGGGTTCTGTGCTGACAGATGAGAGGCTAGAGCCTGCCTGCTTTGGTTTCTCCCTCTCTCTCTCTCTCCCCCTCCTCTGCTCATGCTCTGCCTCTGTCTCTCTGTCTCTTTCAAAAATGAATAAACATTTAAAAAAAGAACTAAATTGCTTTTAGTTTCAATAGCAAAATAATAAATTGTGATAATTTTAAATTTTCATCAATAAAGAAATTAAAGACAATGTCTCTGGCTAAAATTAAGATAATTAAGTAAAATCTATTCCACTTTTAAAATTTTTATTTTAAAATTATCACTTAAAAATGACTTTGGGTTGTCTGGGTGGCTCAGTTACTTGGGCATCCAACTCTTAGTTGTGGCTCCATTCATGATCTCCAGGTTCATGGGACTGAGACCTGTATTGGACTCTGCTCTGAATGGGCAGTACCTGCTTAGAATTCTCTCTATCTCCCTCTCTCTCTCTGCCCCTCCCCTACTCATTCTCACACACACACACACACTCTCTCTCTCAAAATAAATAAATAAACATCTAAAAAAATAAAAAAACAAACAAACTAAGAATGACTGTATTGGGGGTAGTACAAAAGAAATGGTGTACAAATAAATTTTAATATATTTATAGATTTGTTTAACTTCTACTACAATCAAAGTTAAAAGGAAAACTGTGTTCCTTTCTGGTTAATATTTAGTTGTGTATATGCACCAGAATTTGTTTATCCATTCACCCATAGAAGGATATTTGGGGCATTTTCAGTTTTTGGCAGTTACAAATATAGCTGCAATAAGTATTAATGAATAGGTCTTCTTTTTTTTTGGAACACAACCCAGAAGTAGGATCGCTGGGTCATATGGTAAGTATATGTTTAACTTAAGAATTGCCAAACCTTCTTCCAGAATGGTCACACCATTTTACATTCCCATCAGCAAAGTCTGAGAGTTCCAGCTGTTGTAAATCTTAGCCATCACTCAGTCTTATCATTCCTGATATTCCAAGTTTGCTTCTGCTCTCATTCCCTTTGTCTGAAAATTTTACTTTAGTAGTTTTCCTAGAAAGTCTAACTGCAAAGAAATTCTCTCAATTTTTCTTTGTGAAAATTCCTTCATTCTTAAAGGATATTTTTTTTCTGGATATAGAATTCTAATTTCATTTGAGCCCTTGAAAATATATTATTTGGTATGAAGAATCCTTAAAGAAGGCTGGAATCATAGTAGTGTAATATTAGACAGTTATAAATGAATTATTAAAATAGAGTTTAAGATTTAATCAGAAAGAAAGATTATAGGGGCGCCTGGGTGGCTTAGTCAGTTAAGCGTCCGACTTTCGCTTAGGTCATGATCTCGCGGTTCGAGGGTTCGAGCCCTGCGTCGGGCTCTGTGCTGACTGCCAGCTCGGAGCCTGGGGCCTATTTCAGAGTCTGTATCTCCCTCTCTCTCTGACCCTCCCCTGCTCACGCTGTATCTCTCTCTCTCTCCTAGAAATAAATAAAAAAATATTAAAAAAAAAAAAAGAAAGATTATAGATTAAAAGGATGGGGACAAGCTATTTCAAATATAATTTTCAGCATTCTGTAAGGTCTATTAAAAAAAAAATAACCAAGAGAAAGGCCAGAGCATTAAAAGAGACCCATAGTTTATCTGGATATTACAATTATCAGACAATAAAATAGCTATGAATAATATTTTTGAGAAAAAAAACATGACAAAATATAATCTGGAAAAGAAATACACATAAATAGAACAAGATTAACAACTAATTAAGAAGTCAGGGGGTGTCTGGATGGCTCATTCAGCTAAGCATCTGACTCTTGATTTTGGCTGATGTCATGATCTCATGGTTGAGAGATCAAGCCCCTCAGTGGGCTCTGCATTGGGCATGGGCCCTGCTTAAGATTTTCTCTCTTCCCTCTTTCTCTGCACCTCCCCGACTAGTGCTTTGTCTATTAAAAAACAAAAAAGGAATTCAGTAGATGGACTGCACATGGCCACTGTGCAGACTGGACTTCCATACTCTATAACCAAGTCTGACAAATATGACTGAGATTGATAATATGACTGAGATTGATAATATGGATAAGTTGAAACTGTAGAATACAGAAACACAAGAGGAAACTCCACTGCCTTTAAAAGAAGCAATTGAGGGGCACCTGGTGGCTTAGTAGGTTAAGTGTCCGACTTTCGCTTAGGCCATGATCTCGCGGTTCGTGGGTTCGAGCCCCGCGTCGGGCTCTGTGCTGACTGCCAGCTCAGAGCCTGGAGCCTGTTTCAGTCTGTGACTCCCACTCTCTCTGACCCTCCCCTGCTCACGCTGTCTCTCTGTCTCTCTCTCCTAGAAATAAATAAAATATTAAAAAAAAATAAAAAATATAAAAGAAGTAATTGAACAGGAGAAGAAAGCAGCAGAGTGTAATGAGGGCTGCACAGCTAATATGCACCATGCATTCCACAAGCACTGCCTTCTTGTTTTACTTCTGATTTTTTTCAGTTTATTTATTTTGAGAGAGAGAGAGCAGGGAAGGGGAAGAAAGAGAGGAGGAGAAAGAGTCCTAAGCAGGGGCTCGAACTCGCAATGTGAGATCATGACCTGAGCTGAAATCGAGTCATATGCTTAACTGACTGAGCCACCCAGGCGTCCCTTAACTTACTTCTTTTAGCTGTTTAACTTTACAAGATACAAAGAGATTAAATCAAGTTTAAATGACCGCTGTCCCTTTTCTCATCAAAGAATGTGAACTACCGTCCATGAATGTGGGGCCTCCTCTCCCGTCTGCCTGGCTGGCTGGCAGGGAAGGAGAAGAATTTGCAACTTGCTGAAGGAGGAAGCTGAGTGGGGACAACCAGTAAAAACAAACTTGCTCCAAGGTGCTCTACAGGCTAAAATGTGCTCTACAGCATCTAAAATGCTGTTTAACCAGAATGCCATTTTAAAAAATTCAAACGATTTTAATGATTGCAATACACAATTTTTAAAGATGCAAATAAAAAGTTTAAAATGTGAAAAAATAAAAAATTCAGTAGCTGGATTAAGGCAGATTAAACCCAGGAAATAAGAGTAATTGTGAGTTTAAAGCAAGATCAGAAATATTCAGACTAAAACAAATACATATTAAGAAAGTAAGAAAATAACATAAGAGACATGTGTGTCACAGAGTAAAAAGTCTAATAAGCAGTGTGACCAGATCCCCAGAAAGCAACCTTGCCAAAGAACCACAAGTTTAGGGAATCAAATATTTTATAATGAGCTGAAAATAAACCTGTTGAAACTTTAACCAAAAGGAGACATTATTTTTATTATACCAGACAGTAAAACATCTGCCTGTTAGTATCCCTTTCTTATAAAGCTGTTCACTATGTAAACATTTGTGAAGTTAGTAGAGAACAAAAGCACCAGAGTCCCTACTTGCAAGATGTGCAGAAACATGAGAGATCCAAGGATAACTGGCTGCTGACAAATAGAAACCTCAAATAGTTCAGCTGTTCTGTATGTATGAAAAAAAAAATTGAATCCGTACTAATTGTCTCTAAAAGAAAACTTAGACCCAGATGTCTTACCTGATGAGTTATTCCAACACTAAGTAATTTTACATCAACTATAGAGAAATGGAAAAGAAGAATATCTCACTCTTTGTTTATGAGATCAGCATATTTTTGATACTGTACTAATACAGGCACCGAAGAAAAAATTACAGAATGATGTTTTATCACAAGTATAGATGAAATAATTCTAAGCAAAATATCAGCAAATATCTAACAGTGTATTAAGAGAATATGATTTCAGGGGCAAGTGAGTTTTTCGAAACAGAAGAAAATTTGTTGTGACATTCAAAATCCATATCAATCACCACATCTATGGAATAAAGAAGAAAAATGCATTCCAACATCTTAATAGGTTCAGAAGATCCTTTAATAAATTTCAGCAACCTTTCATGAAAACTTCTTAGCAAGCAAATAATAGCAACTTCCTTAATTAAATTAAAGCTTGCTACAAAACATTAATATGTAATATTTTACTTCTGGTAAAATATGAAAAGAGGCTGCTATCACAACTTCTGTACTGGCAGCAAAATAAGATTTTATTTAATTTCCTAAATAAGAAATGCACATCATTAGCATAAGAATATGGCATTGATAGATAGATTTCACTAAAATTAAAAATCTGTTCATTAATACATCATTAGGAAAGTGACAATGTAAGTGAAGGTGGGAGAAAATTTGCAAACATATCTAAATTCAGGAAGTGTATCAGAATATACAAACAGTTGCTACAAATCAATAAGAAAAAGACAATCCATTTGTATATAGGCAAAATATGAACTAAATGTACAAAGATTATGTATAAATGAACACGAAGGGAATGAAAAGGTAACGATTTTCATCCTGCTTCAGGGGAAGTCAGAAAACAAAACAATGAGATATCACTACACAGTCTCCTACAGTTAAAATAAAAACAAAAATGGTCATGTAGGTAAAAGGAGATGTGACTCAATCTCAAAGTGGCTGGTGGGAATGTCACTGATACAATCAGTTGGGCTCATTATCTGCCACTGTTTACTAAACCTGAACATATACATACTGACCCTTATAGGAAAACTACCTATAAGGTGTTTTCCCAAGAGAGATGTGTTTACTTGTGTGCAAACAGATATGTATATGAATGTTCATAACCACATTATTTATAATATCCAAACACTGGAAAAATCTAAATGTCTATCAATACTAGAAAGAGTAATTGTATATTCCTATAATAGAAGACTGAATAACAATGTAAACAATGTACTACGGCTACATGCAGCTAATTATGGAAATAATTTGGTTCCATTTTAAGTATTTATTCTCCCTTTGCTTAGAAAAGGAAACTAATAGATTTGACATTTGCTTTTAATTATCGTGCATTTCACATCAAGCATGTTAGAGATCAGTTAGGGCATTATTGTTATGAATTCTTCACAACTTACAATCCCCAGAATCAACATTTCCACACAGCCCTCATTATAGGAATTTTGGCTATGACTCACATTTATTTCAAATCATTTTTAAGGGGAAAATCCTTAGATGACTTTATCCCTTTATGAGAAATATATGATGCTGCATCCTGAAGGTGACAGGAAAACTGCTAAGAAAACCTTATTTCTGTTGTTATTTCTCTCCTGTTTTTGAGCATCTGAAACTTTTTGTAAGAAAGTATTTGAGAGGCACCAGAGTGGGTCAGTTGATTGAGCATCCGATTTTGGCGTAGGTCACGATCTCACGGTTTGTGAGACTGAGCCCTGCGTTGGGCTCTGTGCTGACAGCTGAGCCTGGAGCCTGCTTTGGATTCTGTGTCTCCCTCTCTATCTGCCCCTCCCCAACTCACACTTTGTCTCTTTCTCTCAAAAATAAATGAACATTAAAAAATTTTTAAAAAGAGAAAATTTTAAATTATTATGCTATTTTGTTTACTCATTTATGCAATCTTATTAATTTATTTACTCCTACTTTTATACAAATTACTCATACAAGACTATAGATTTTGTTGGTGTACAAACAATTTATAGAACACCAAGTTATGCAGTATTATATATGTATTTAAAAGTTTCCAATTACAGGACATGACTTGTGCTGATTCACTGTATTCACTATAGTCCTCACTATGATCACTGGCATATAAATTGCTAATATATTCTGCTAACCACACTGGATTACTTAAGATCACTGGTTACTATCTCAGGTAGAATGGCAATAATTATTTACTTACTACTTCTTTTTAAAAAAAAAAACATTTATTTATTTTTGAGAGACAGAAAGAAAAAGAACACAAGCTGGGAGGGGCAGAGAGAAAGGAGACACAGAATCTAAGCAGGCTCCAGACTCTGACCTGTCAGCACAGAGCCCAATGTGAGGCTTGAACTCTTGGATCACGAAATCATGACCTGAGCTGAAGTGGGATGCTTAACTGACTAAGCCATCCAGGAGCCCCTACTTAACTACTCCTAATACAATTTCAGAATATCTGTTGCAAAGCAGAAGTTGAACCATAAAGTAGATAATTTTATTCCAAACTAAGAGTGTGTTAAAAAAAAAAAAAAAAAAACACAACATTTTTATCAAACAAATATAATGGAAGTGTTCATCACTGGTGTGGAATGACTAACCAAAGATAAAAGCATAGGTTCCTGCTTTAACAACTAAAATGAAAAGGAACACTGGTTATAGGTAGAGTGGAAAATAAAATGGCCCACAAATCAACTTGGTACGTTTCCATGTTAGTCTTCTCAGAAAAAAGCTATGATTTGGGGTGTGTATGGTATTCCTCATTCCTTTGGGCATTCACTTAAAATAATTTTACTGTGGACTCTTAGATGTGGAAAATAACTTACTGTGGACTCTGAAATGATTAAATTTAATAAGGATCAGATTTTTTTAAAAAATGCCACTATGGTGAAATTGTATACAATACATACATACCTATCTATCTCTATCCATATGTATATACATATATGTAGGTATATATATATATATATGTACATAGATACATATATATATATATGATATGTACATAGATACATATATATATGTACATAGATACATATATATATATGTAAGGCATTGTATGTATGTAAATGTATATCCATCCATAGTCATATCTTCTTGTTGCTTATATCCAAGATGTTTCAACCATTGTTTTGTTTAAATGACTTCATATACTTTATAAAAATAAATAAGCTCTTTTGATAGATATAGTATTTGAGCATATTTTCCATGATAATGTTTATTAGGTGGAATGCAGTACACCTTACTTCTTCTTGGGATGGAGATTTTTAAGTCATCTTTTAACAGCAAAACTGAGCGTCATAAACACCTGACACTTATAATTCCTAGTTTTCTGAGGTCTTGCTATTCATCTTACCTTTTTCTCCTGATAATCCCTTCATGAGCTCTCACTCAAACTATTATGTTAAATCATTCCAAAACATGGGATCATTACTAACCGTTTGATTGAATGACTGTTTATTGAATGACAACTATGCACAATGCACAATTGTTCTAGATTCTGGGGTTACATGAATGAACAATACAAACAAAATATCTTTTAGAAGCTTGCATTCCTGTTAGGGGGTGGGATAGATTCAGAAGGAAGTGGAGGAGAGGAATAAAGTTGTAAAAGTAAGAAACCAATGTTACCAGTTTATTTATTAAAAAGAAACATCTCCCCCTTTTCCATTCATGGAGAAATGTTTATGGATGATAAATTAATTAACAAAACCCAGAACTTTTCTAAAACACATGGTGCTTCAAAAAATCCAGGTAACTATAATTCATTGAGTTTAGTGGAGAATCCTTAAAAAGACGGCGAGGATACAAGCAAGATTGAAACACAGTTCCCCTGCCTTTAAGGAAGTTCTTTCCATACTGTGTGGCATCATTTAACGATCCTAGAAATCCAGGTTTTCTGTTTATTCAAGTCATGCAAAATGAGGAACAAGTACAGCAATAACCACATATCACCACCAGCACCGTGGATGGGCCATTGGCTCAAAACAAACACTTTATGAGAATGCTTTAGATATTTGGGGAACATTGATTTCGACTGGAAAGATGTTTTCCTTCTTCAAAAACTTGTATGGCTATCCCAATTGAAACTGATTTTCAGTAGCCTTTGACTTTGTGCTAAATAAAATGAGTTCTGCAAAATATGAAAAACAACAGGCATTTTGATTGAAGCCAATTGTGGTAGGAAATCAGAAGCTTTTGAGGTCTTTCAGTCTTGTGTGTTTGCTTGTTATCAAAATAGCTTTTGAAGCCTGATACTTAAAGATCTCTATCTAAAACAGATGTAACAGTTCTAAATCTTCATGTGGAAAGTTTTGTCTATAAAGACCTCATTTTCAAATGTAGCCATAATTATTTTTATTTTATTGAATAATCCAGAAAGCCTCCCCAATCTTTAGCATCCTCACACTCAGAAAAGGATTGTTACAAGTCCATTAATCCATATATAAAGTATGTCATAAAAGTCAGCCATGAGGAGTGACTGTAATTCATTTGCCACCCCAGTTGACTTCCTATTTGGTCATTCATACCCTGCATTTGAATCATTCTGTCAGAAAACATGACAAAAATATATTTCTCTTGTTATTTCATGAAGAAGTTTTTGCATTCATTGTGAGTTCATCTTCAACTATAACCCTGGAATCAGTTTTTAGTGGATTTTCAAATTCTGTGAGTTACTTTTAGGTGGGAGTAATAAAATTAAAAGAACATTGCGGGGTGAATTCACTAATGTAGTATCAAGTATCGTCCTTTCTCGCATGCTGCTGTACGAGAGTGTTCATTCTAGGCACATTTGACTATAAGCTAAATCTTTTCAGAAATCAACCTCTCAACCTCAGCTAGCCTGGCAGTAAATGTTTCCATGTGTGATAAAAGCAAAGACTCTTATTTTTCCCCCAGCTGATTAAGAAAAGCAAGTCTTTCTTATACAATTCTAGTGGTGAAATTGAAAGCATCAATAGTTCTGTCAGAAAGAGTATAGTGAAAAGCAGAACACAGAGATTAAATTACTTGAATATTGGATCTAATTGATTCACAGAGTAAAGCCACATTTTCTCCCGTTCTATATTCTTTTCACAATGTTAGAGCATTGTTCCGGAAATCATGATTTGACCATGTGGCTCTAGATACCAAATGTTTTTAGTGCTCTCATTAGCTTGTAATTCTAATAGATAAGAATACCTAATAATGTTGCATTTATCAATATTGTATTTTTCAAATAATTTTATAATATAATTGAAATGATTTCAAAGTTTACATGCATAATTAAAAAACAATTACTCTTTATGATTTTAAGCAAAGTTCCAGCTTATTTGTATCAGTTCCACTTACACAGAAAGAAGAATGAAATAAGCAATTTTTCCTTAGTGGTTCATAATTTATTCCAAATCATGGCAACTATTGAGCCAGTCCTGCTGCCAAGAGAGAATTCATGTTGATTACAGTATTTCATAGAGTCAGACAGCCACTTCACATCTTAAAGAGACACACGAGCCTTTGTTCCATGTCCTCCAAGCAGAAATGTCACCTGTGGAGTGTAAACAAGGAAAATCTACAGTATTCAAGGATTTTCTTTACGAAACTGTGCTCATTATCTCCACTAATTTTCCTTAAAATGTTATATTCACAAATTGCTATGAAAAATTGAGCCAAGAATTTCATGGCATTATAACATAATAATGAATATGATAAAATAGCAAAGAATTGCTCATAAAAAAAGCCAGGAAAGATGTTTAGTAAACTGAAAAGAGTATATATATACCTAAAAGGAAAAAAAAATTATCTAAAAAGTATTTCTAAAACTTATACTACCATAAAAAGTTTTAAGACTTCAGATTTGTTTTACCTCTTCTGTGCTTTCACTTATAATTCTTTCATAAAGAATTTCAAAAATTCTGCACACTTCTAGCTAAGATTGCATTACAAATTCTAAACCTCTCTCTCATGCTGAAAACAATATAATTAGTTCCACGAAACAAAAATGGGAAATAAATGCTTAGAATTGAAAAAAACTGAAGCTGCAGATCTGCTAGATTCAAGAAGGGGGGAGAAAAACATAACAACAATAGCAACAATACCACAATTTAAAATATTTTTTAAAATGTCACTGAAATTAAAAATAATCTGTAAAAGAAATTAACTCTGTTGAAGTAGAGTTTCCACAGTGGTGAAAAAAACTACTGAATTGAAAGATAAAATGGAGGAATGATCTTAAAGAGTGCTCAGAGGCAAAGAGATAAGAAATATGAAAAGATACAGAGACTCATTTGAAGTAAATCAAAAACACAGTGGAGAAATGGCAGAAAAGTAAAACTCAAGAAGATAATAGCTGAAAAATCTTCCAGAACTGAGTTTTTATATTGGAAATACACCATGATTATATCACCAGATTCTATACCTGAAACTAATATCACACTGTATGTTAACTAACTGAAATTTAAATAAAAACTTGGAAAGAAAAAAAAATAGAAAATACATCATGATTATCAAGTAAGATAACTTATTAAATTGTTACCTAGATACATCACAATTAAACTGTAGAAAATCAAAGATAAAGGGAAAACCTGTCATAGCTCTTGAGGGTAAAAATTACTAGTTGGAAAGTAGATTGCTAACAGATTTCTCCATAGTAACAATAATACCAATTTATGTTTTCAAAGTGCAAAGGAAAGATTTTAAATTATATTTATGTACTCACTAAACCATCATCTAAAAGGAGATAAAGACATTTAATACATTTGGGAGTTTAGTACCCCCAATTTCAAAAGTAGGAACTACCAAGAATGTATTTAACAAGCAAAAAAAATAACTTGGAAGTAATGACAGGATCACAAAACAAAAAGATGAAAGCCACCAATGAGAACAGAAATTGATTTAAAACGATTCTAGGGGCGCACCTGGGTGGCTCAGTCAGTTAAGTGTCTGATGTCCACTCAGGCTTGGAGCCCTGCATCAGGCTCTCTCAGCACAGAACCCACTTTGGGTCCTTTGTCCCCCTCTCACCCCTTCCCCACTCACCCACTCATTCTCTCTCTCTCTCTCTCTCAAAATAAATAAATAAACTTCAAAAAATGTTGCTAAATTAGTTATTGATATTGATCTAAAAAAGTGAAACAAATATTACCTTCATTTTTTTTCTGTTTTGAAAGGTACACCTAAACTATAGATAGCATGATAAGGATAAAGCCAGAGGATTTACCATGTATATTTATTATTTGCTGCTGTGTAAATTACCCAAGAACTTGGCATCTTAAAAGAACATGTTTTTAATCTTACAATTTCTGAAGGTGTCAAATCAGGGCTTGGCTTAGCTGATTCTCTGGTTTGAAGTTTCTTCTAGGCTTTAATCGAAGTACTGTCCAGGGGTACAGTCATTGTGTTAAATGTATGTCCTTCATCTAGCTTGTGAGACGTCTATTGCCAAAGTGTTCAAAGAAGTTCTGTATAATCATTACAAGATGGGAATATCTTTCCCTCACCGAATTAACACTGTTGATGAATGTGTTTTTCATCCAGGTATGAAGATTCATTTTTATGTCTACATTTTAAGGATTTTATGGTTTTGTTCTTATATTTAGGTTATTGACACATTTTAAGTTAATTTTTTAATGTTTACTTTTGTCTTTTTGGAGAGAAGAAGAGGGAGAAAGCAGAGACAGAGGAAAACAGGGGATCTTAAGTG
This sequence comes from Hyaena hyaena, assembly GCF_003009895.1. Classification (NCBI taxonomy): domain Eukaryota; kingdom Metazoa; phylum Chordata; class Mammalia; order Carnivora; family Hyaenidae; genus Hyaena; species Hyaena hyaena. The sequence continues at coordinate 906,124 of NW_024081066.1, forward strand.
GGTTCTGTGCTGACAGCAGACAGCAGAAAGCGGGACTCAAACCCATGAACTGCAAAATCATGACCTAAACTGAAGTTGGACACTTAACTGACTGAGCCACCCAGGCACCCCAAGTTAATTTTTTTATATGATATAATTTATATCATTATTTAGGAAAATCCACAACCATTTGGAGGAGAGTTTGTTCTTTCCCCCATTGAATGAATTCAGCACCATTGTCAAAAGTCAGTTGGTCACAGATTTATGATTTATTCCTAGACTGTCAGTTCTATTCCATATCAGTGCTTATGCCAGTACCACATTGTTTTGATTGAGTACTATAGTTTTTTTTTTCCCAAGAATGCATTTTCTTTATTAATAAAAATACTGCACACAAGGCTGAACAGTGTCCTATCCCACCCCCATGTCTAGACATGTTCAGAATTTGGGGTTTTACTTGAGAGCTTTCACATTCCTATTGTACTTGTGGGTGTGAGCACATACGAGTGTATAACCAGTGCCACATCTATAGTTTTACAGGAAATTATTAAAGTACAAAGCATGAGACCACCAACTTTATTCTTTTTCAAGATATGTTGACTATTTAGAACTCTTTAAAATTCAGTATGGATTTGAGGATCAGATTTTCAATTCTGCAAAAGAAGCTATTGGAATTTTGATAGTAATTGTGTTGAATTTGTAGATTACTTTGGAACTATTGATTTCTTAACAATAGTCAATCTACTGATACATAAACATGACTTTTCTATACATTTGTTTATGTCTTCTCTTTTCGTTTTAAATTTATTTACTTTGAGAGAGAGCAAAAGAGAGAGCACACATGTGTGAGCAGGGAAGGAGCAAAGAGACAGAGAGAATCCCAAGTAGGCTCTGCACTGTCAGCGTGGAGCCCAATGCAGGGCTTGAACTTATGAACACCATGAGATCACAACCTGAGCCGAAATCAAGAGTCTGACGCTTAACTGACTGAGCCACCCAGGTGTCCCTATTTATGTCTTTAATTTCTTTCAGCAATTGTTTGGAGTTTTCAGTGAACAAGACTTTCACGTCCTTGGTTAAATTTATTCCTGTATATTTTTCCTTTTTGATGCTTTTATAAATGAAATTGTTTCTTACATTGTTTTCTTTTGTATTGTTCATTGCACATACGTAGAAACAAAATGGATTTTCACTTATTAATTGTGTACCTTGCAACTTAGTACATGATTAATGTATTTGCTTTTTTAAAAATTAGATCTAGTTGCTTTCCTATAGATTATTTGGAATTTTCTATGTATATGATTATATCATCAGTGAGCAGTTTTACTTTATTCTTTCCAATATGAATATCCTTCAGTTCTTATTCTTGTCTGATTGCTATGGTTAGAACATCCAGTACAATGTTGAATAGTAGTGATGAAAGTGTTCATCCTTTTCTGATGTTGTTTTAAATATGTTTTTAAATAAAGATTGAAAGTAAATATGTTAATCATTAAAAAGTTAGAAAATAAAGCAACAAATAAATATAAAACTGGAAAAGACTAAGGAAATATAATAAAGATAAGTATAATTTATTAAAATGGAAAATTAATAAAAGAGAGCTGAGTAACTAGATCTTTGAAAAGGGCTATCAAACAGAATGCAAACTAACGTTTGGTTTTGTATTACTTCTGTTGAGTTATATAGGAGAATTGTATTAGAACATATTAAGTTGGCTTTAAATACATCTGTAATTTTTTTAATGACTAAAGCAATTCACTGGTGCTTTTGTGAATAGCTGTCATATAATTCTTTGAATTTTTTCTAGATGTTCTAAATATGTAAAACAATAATCATGCGCACATGTTTTAAAAGAAGCTCCAATAGAATGAGTAGTTTTTACAGTGTTCATAAGTATATTTTAAAATACATTTGTTCTATAGTTCTGTTACATGAAAAAGATTCTACATTGGAAAAAAGATATATAAGCCCAAATAATATTATTTCAGAGAGATTAAGTAATAAGCACAGGAGTTAGGGGAAATCTAACATCAAAACAGACCTCAAAGTGACTTTTTTTTAAAAGTTTGGAGCACTTATAAAAATTAATTTCCATTTATTTCCAATCTATTTACCTTTAGCAACTGTTATTATTTTTATTTGATAAACTGTGAGGTTTGACTCTAGGAGATAAGAAACTGAACATGCTAGGGATTACCAAAGGAATGAATGAAAATAGACATCAAATCAATACAACTTTAAAAAAATAAATACTTCCATCTGAAACAGCTTGAGCTCCATTGAACTTAACTCTCTTCAGAGCCAAACAAACTTATTTGTTTCTCTTAGAATAAATCAAAACTTAACATTTTATTTGCAAACATTTCATTCCACATTTCTTTTTCAGAAACATACATTTTTATTATTACAACATCATCAGAAAGCAAAATGATAAATCCAAGGAATAATGCTATATTTTTGTCTTTGAAATATCAATAATTTCTAATTTTTAGTCAAGATTACTCCCCTGTAGCAGAGTTACCGGTATTGTGCAACAAAGCAATACACACTTGTAATGATGACATCTTATTTTATGAAGACGTGGTCGCATTTCAATGAATAAATTCATGATGTCTCACCGCTCTGTGACCCCATATCTACAGTCGTTTTTATCTGGTCTCATTCTAGCTCATTACTGTCATAACAAAAGCAGCCATTCTATTTTACTTCTGATCTTATCTGCCCTTTAAAGGTGAAGAAACATAAAAGCAACCATGAAAATAGGAAACTCACATTTCTTTCTTTAAATGGCTAGTAAATTCACTTTTGTTAGTCAAATTCACTCAAAATAACTATACCTGCTTTTTCAACAAGCGAGTTTCTTAGATTTGGAACTGTACTGAAAATATAATTGCCCCATCTTCAGCTCAGTTTTTTTTTTTCAAAGATGCCTTTCTAGTGGATGAAATCTCATTAACATTCAGGAATTATCCCACAGATACCCGGAAGATAGCAGGTAAATAGATGAGTGTGTGAGCCGAGTCTCTGTACGGCATTCACAAGGTCAGAGACAACTCATTAAAATACTGCTTACGGGCCTCTTAATGACAAGGAGCTCAGCATATCATTCTTCATCACTCTCTGCTAAGTCCTGACCCCCAGAATCTTGCTAATTCACATTTATATATAGGTTCAAAGATATTATTAAATATTTAGGATCTGAGAAGCATGAGGTGATTTGCAGTGAAGTTAGTCAACCAAAATTTCTAACAGATTTCAGATAAATGTGGCCGATTTACTGGAGAGAATCATCACATCTGCTTCTCAAAAGTTCATAAAAGAAAGTGATAAAATAAAATTTAAAAAGGAGTGTAAATTCACAAGGACAACGAGAAAAGTAATGACACAAAATATTTTAATAAATCTTTGGAATATAGGTAGTTTGGAGAAAATTGATAAATTACTTAGATAAATGGAAATAGTTGTTACCCAGGAGCCTTTAGAGTGGAAGAGGGAAAAGTAGCAAGAAACTTCATTTTTTGAATACAAAGATGTCCGAGGACTTGGAAGTGTCAAGGAACAGTAGAAGGTAGGGAGGAGGTTCCAGACTGTAAACAGAATGGTTTAAAATGCAGATTCCTTTCCCATTCGATGTAACCTTCTCTATCTGTCTCTGTCACACTGATATGCCTCACCCTTCCTCCAGCTCTTTATTTTAAATTTCTCTTTCAGATGCTCTGCATTTAGGGATGCAAAGTGTAGGAGAAGATGGTGATGAAAGATGACACTGAAAACATGAGCAGTAAGTGGGAATTCCCAGGCCTTTACCCTTTGTTGCTACTGAAATCCCTATAGGAACCATGCATGTCCCAAGAACAGAGAGGGAAAGCAGTTAGTACAGAAAGAGTCATTCGAGCTGGAGTAAGATAAAAGAAGGAACAATCAATTAAGATAATCTTAATTGTTATAAAGAGAGATACTCAAAACCATCGTTACCATCACTTTCATTTTTTTACTTTTAATATTGTGGCAAATAAGAAATAACATATTTGCTTTTCAAGCAAGCAAATATGTGCTATATAAATAAGGAAATAAATATGTGCTATATAAATAAATAAATCATATATAACTCTAATAATAAATACCATATATTTCATTGCATTTTAGCCTAGTGATGTAAAATGAAACATTTGCCTCTTTTCAGCAATTTCATGTGGTAACTAAATGACCTGATAATCTGTCTATCTATCATCTATCTATCTGCTAGTTTTTTCTCACAGTCCATTTAGAATATAAACTATTGTACTGTTCATCTCATTATAGGACATTTTTGGTAAAGATTGACTGTTATAAGAAAAGTTTAAACTTTGTTAAAGTGAATTATAAGCTTTCCATTTGTCATATTTGTTTTACAACTTACAACAAATATTAGAAAAATATGTATATTTATTGTATTGTTACATTCTATTTCATCTCTGAAATGTCCTTTGCTTAAAAATATTCAACCACCATCATCACACTCATCATATAATAAGCCTCTGTTGATCACCCTTTTTGAAATGAGGCCACAACAATTTTAAAAATATGAAAGATCTGCCATTCATGACAACTATTTTTATTTGCCATTTGTCATTTTATTTGCCATTTGGTTTCCATTTGTCATTAACGGCTGCTCAATAGGAAGAAATAAAATAGAAAGAAAATTTGTAACAAAACAGTTATAAAGTGTTATTAAAAGTGTATTTCTTAGTATTTTATTTAAATTTACACTTCAATAGATACTTAACGGTATGCAGTACTAATTTTTAAAATCACTTTTTCAAACTGATATCCTATAAATTTCTTGTTTGTCAAACAATAACAGTTCCTTCAGCTGCTATTATAACAAAAATAATAGATAGAAATACCTTGACCTCTGTAGTATAGGCAAAGGGGAAAAATGTTTTTTGCATCTATGGTAACAAAGTCACATGTTTACGTTATGCCCAGAGAGAAAGTTTAGGAAGAAAAGAACTTGTCAACCCCCAGCATGCGGATGACGTCTTCAGGGAAAAGCGTCATTTAAATCTCTTTCTCAACCAGCCTAAGGAAAAGAATACATTTCCCTGTCTGCCTAATCAAATAGCAAATAAAGATTTGGCAGATTCTGGAGGACTGCTAAGGGTTGGAGGACTGAAAACAATATAGGCTCTCGATTTGATTTTCTACTATTTCATAATGATCAATCCATTTCTAAAGGCATAATACACACTTTAAAATCATCTGTAAGGTTTAGTCTCTGTTCTTCACAATTTTTATGGCTAAGCGATATAATAAGTCAAGGACGATATAATTAGTATCGCTATGTGCAGAATGCCATAAAATGCTAAGAAGTGCTTTTGCCTCATTTCTTATTTCCCCCGGGATTCAAAGAGGGAGTAGATAATACCATCCACAAGAGAGAATCGATCAGGCAGTGCTGCTCTGGTGTGGCTTATAGTAACTGCATCATCCAACCTTAACCCTTAGGCAAGGAGAGGCGTGACTCTTGCTGAGGCATTTTGATAAATATTTTGTATTTGTACTACTCCATAAATGTAAAATGTGTCACTGTATGCTGTTTGATAGATAAATATTTCTCATAAGACTGTGTTTTCCTCTGATGCAAAAATCCTATCATGAGAGTCTAAATTTAGAAATTACTCTTGAGGGTTGACTTTTTGATATCACAACTCTGATTGTATTTCAGCCACATTCATGACTTTCTCAAAGGTAGATTTTTGTTTTCTAGTTTCTGTGGTTATTGTGAGGTTGGCAAAATTCCTGTTAATGCAGGATGAGATGTTCATATTTAAATTTTACCCATATTTTTAGAAATATTTCATATGTTAGCATCATGGAAATACTAATAGTATAAATTACATGAGAATGGATAACTTTTTAAATATTAACTATTAATTTCAAACATATTTTTCTAAACTCAAAAAGTTACATTATATTAGCAAATCAGAGCATTTTAAACAATATCTTTCCATTATATTAATCTATTGATTATGAAGTGGTAAATTACAAAAATGATACTCTTCTTCACTTTCAAGAACAATAGCCACCAATTTCTCAATGCTTGCGGGGAGCCAGAAAATGAACTGCACAATTTAAAACATTTTAATGTATGATTTCTAACAAATGCATAAAGGTAGATGTCACCATTCTCATTTTTTAGGTGAAGAAACAGATTTGGAAAGCTCAAGTTACTTGTCCCCATAGGGTTAGAAAAACAAGCCAGAATTCAATTCATCATCACATTAACCCTCCAAATTCTGCCTACAGACCATTCTATACTGTTCATTTTTAAAGGGGAAACACCATTTAGAATTTCAATAGTAAGACTTGTCATCATGCTAAAGATTGTCCTGAAAAATCTTAAAACTACTTTTAAAACATTTATCAAGCCTATTAATAACAAAAAAGTAATGTGTATGGCTTGCTTGAGGAAGGACATGCTTGATAATAATCTATATATAGGTAATGTATTTTCATCCTTAATACCATTTTTACTTCTTTATTGTCTGACCATTTTAAGAAACGTTGACTTGATTCAGACTACACTAACTTGAAAAATTGATTCTTTCATAAATATTCTGCATAGAATACAGAATTTTTTAAAGTAGAATTAAATTATAAAAGGTGATTAAGGAATAACGATGGTGATTTCCATATTACAGAAGAGGAAATAAAATCTGAGGTCAGAAATTACAAAGTGATTGCTCTAAATATTTAAAGTCATCATTTAACTAAAGGCAAGTTGCTTCTTTTGAAAAGATCTCAAAAAATTAAGTAATGTAGTATATGACATTTTCTTTTTTCATTTTTTTTAAGTTTATTCATTTATATTGAGAGAGGGGTGAGGGTGAGAGAGCATGAGCAAAGGAGGAGCAGAGAGAGAAGGAGACAGAGAATTCCAAGCAGGCAGAGCCTGACACAGGGTTCAATCCACAAACCATGAGATCATGACCTGAGCTGAGATCAACAGTTGGATGCTTAACCGACTAAGCCATCCAGGTGCTCCAGACGTTTCTTTCTTTAATGATATTTAAATTTTCCAGTGTCTCATTCTTTTCCCACACTTGCTTTCTGTTAATATGTTGAAGCAGTCTTCAGTCTTTATCTCTGAATCTTTCTATATAATCTAATCTACACATATGTTAAGTACATAAAAACATAAACATATACATTTGCCAGCATAATAACTTCATGCGCTACAACATATTATCACTATCCACATAATATTTTATTAGCAAACAAATCACGTATATTTTTAATTGACTATTGAAGTTAGACACAGATCAAAAGACCTGCTTACCTTAACCAATGCTCGGTTGAGTATGTCAACAACAAAATCTGCTCTTTGTACATGATATTAGTGATAAGATATCAATAATAAGTAATATTTCAAGAATAGCTTTAAAATGTTCTCACATTCTTTCATTTGATCTTATAAAAATTCTGAGTAGTAGAAACAATATGTGGTTTCACCTTCTGTTTAAGGATGAGGAAACAAGAACTCAAGCAAAATTACTTATGTTACTTTGTGAATTCAGGTGTTCTGATTCTTGGCCCTCAGCTCTTTCCACATACATATGAAGGGTCTCTTAGTCATATTGAATGTTGGTCATTTTTTCTATGATTTCTAACTTGAGCTTTTAAGAGGCAAAGTTGCCTAACCCACTGAATTAGGTTATAAAACCTATTTTATTTAAAATACAGAAAAAAGATCTGGATACATGCCCTTCATGTTGGTAGGAAACATAGTTGTTGATAATGGACTTAAAATTCCACTGAATGGGGTGTCTAGGTTGCTCAGTCAGTTAAGTGTCTGACTCTAGATTTCAGCTCAGGTCATGCTCTTACAGTTCATGGGTTCAAGTCCCTCATCCCGCTCTGCACAGAGCCTACTTGGAATTCTCTCTCTTCCTCCCTCTCTCCCCTTTCTCCACCTGTGCTTTCTCAGTCTCTCTCTCTCTCAAAATAAATGAAAAAACTTAAAAAAAAGATTCCACTGAATGTCTTTTAAAAATTAATACAGTTAATTGTGTTGGTGGCTAAGTACTAAAATGGGCTCCCAAGTCATTATATTTGTATTTTGTAGGTCTAAAAGTATTTCATATTATTATTTGTAGTGAGTGTTTTGTTTTAGAACTCAGTAAAACAAGGTCTCTTTCATTTGTAATTCTACTAAAGGAATATCAATAACTATTGTCAAGAACTCTTGTAAAAATTCTAAAAGAAAAAAAAATTCTAAAAGAATAAAAGCTCTAAAAGAACTCTTCTAAAAGTTGTGATTGTGACACACAAAAATCCTGTTACAGTCTTGATACTGAGAGACAGTAATAGCATCTGTGTCTCACTTATTTAGAAGAATGAGAGAGATATGGTACATATCACTTCGTCCATCTAGTCATAAATTGAAGAGGTAGAATGGAATCTGAGGTATGTAAGAAGCTTCATTAATAGGTCTATATAACACCATATCTATTTAATGTTTTACACACATTTTATTTTGCACAATAAATATTTTCATGACTGAAGATTTTCTTCATCTGAATTCTACATTAAGAAACAAATAGAACATGGGGCGCCTGGGTGGCTTAGTCGGTTAAGCATCCGACTTTCGCTTAGGTCATGATCTCGCGGTTCGTGGGTTCGAGCCCCACGTCGGGCTCTGTGCTGACTGCCAGCTCAAAGCCTGGAGCCTGTTTCAGAGTCTGTCACTCCCTCTCTCTCTGACCCTCCCCTGCTCACGCTGTCTCTCTCTCTCTCTCTCTCCTAGAAATAAAACATTTAAAAAATTTTTAAAAAAAAGAAACAAATAGAACTTTAAAAAAACATTCTGTATCTTACTATATACACTATTTCTGCATAAAGAGCTTCAGTAAATAGAATCTACATGTTCATCATAGTCTTAGATTTTAAATGTGTACCTTCTAATATACATCTATTTATTTACGGTAAATGCCCAGAGGGAGAATTGCTGGATCAAAGAGTATGATTCAACTTTACCAAACTATTTCCCACAGTAATGTCAATTCACACTGCACTAACAGTGCATGAGAATTATTTTCAAGCTACATCCTTGCCAACATGGTGAATGTAGATTGGCACCTCTTCATGTCCTCTTATTCCTACTAAAGTTACATACTTTTAAAACCATATTTTGGTTACCTATTTCTTTTTTTGTGAAGTGTTTATTCAAGCCTTCTGATTTTTCTGTAGTTGATATGTTTTCGTACTGAGATATAGAAGTCTCTAAGTATTCTAATATTTTAACATTTATTTATTTTTGAGAGACAGAGAGAGACTAGCATGAGAATGGGAAGGGCAGAGAGAAAGGGAGACTCAGAATCTGAAGTAGGTTCCAGGCTCTGAGCTGTCAGCGCAGGGCTCAAACTTATGAACCATGAGATCATGACCGTGAGCTCGTTGGATGCTTGACCGACTGAGGTTCCCAGGCCCCCCACTAAGTATTCTAAATATGAGTCCATTTTTGACTACATATCTTATAATATGGTTTTCCAATTAATGTTTCTTATTTGTATTTACCGTTTCTGTTGATCAGACAGATATTGTCTTTTTAATCTGTGGATAAAACTTTTCATCTCTTGGGGTGCACAGTCCACACAGGACTATGATACCTCGGTCATAAAGAAAGTATCCATGCATGAGTGGGTTTGTTTTGAGAAAATCTATTATATTTCCTTGGTATATTTGTCTATCTCTGTGTCCAAACACACCTTTTCTTGAAATACAGCATACACACAGTAAAATTTAATAATTTTTACTGTACAACTTGATGGGATTACACATTTGTATTAACCATGTTATTACTACCAAAGTCAAGATATAAAATGTTCATATCCCGACAAAAAAGCTTCCTCATGCCCCTTTGAGTCATTCCCATACCCTGAATTTCAACCCCAGAGATACATCGATTGCCTCCAGTTATTAGAATTGTATTCATTTTTTAAATTTTTTTACTAATCTCTACATCCAAAGTGGGACTCAAACTCATGACCCCAAGATCAAGAGGTGCATGTTCTTGCAGCTGAGCCAGCCAGGTGCCCCCAGTTCCTAGAATTTTAAATTTTTCGGAGTGTCACACAAATAGAACCACAAAATATATTGTATGTTAGGTCAGACTTCCTTCACTTAGGGTTATGTTTTTCAGAAATGTCCAGGTAGTTGAAGATATTAATATTTCATTCTTTATGTTGCTGTTCCATTATAAGGTTATAGCATGATATGTTTAATTATTTACCAGCTAATTGATACTTGAGTTGTATATTCGTTTGCTAGGGCTGCCTTAACAAAATGTCACAAATCAGGTGGCTTAAACAACATAAACTGATTGTCAAACAATTATGAAGGCTAGAGATCCAAAATCAAGTTGTTAGCTGGGTTGATTCATTCTGCAGGTTTGAGGGAGAATCTGAATCTATCTTATGCCTGGTTTGTGTACAGTCTTCGTCATTCTTTGGCTTGTAAGGACATCACCACAGTCTCTGCCTTCATGGTTCCAGGGCATTCTTCCTGTGGGTATGTCTGTATTTAAAATTTCTCTTATTTATACAGGTATATTGGATTAGGAGGGCCCCACCCTACTCCAGTATGACCTCATCTTAACTAATTACATATTCAGTAACCCTATTTCCAAATAAAGACATATTCCTAGGTACTGGAAGGTTAGTGCTACAACATATAATTTTTGAAAAAAAACAATTCAACGCATAACATGTTGATTCTAACTTATGGTTATTATAAATAATGCTTTTCTGAAAATTTGTACAAAAGTCATCATGTGACTATTTGCTTTCATTTCTCCTGTGTATATACTTAGGAATGATTATCAAAGATTTTTAGTAAGTCATGTAATCTGGAAGCAAAAGTATTCTAACTCTTGTTTTCTTCAAGAATACCTTTTTGTATTCTTAACATTTACATTTGCAAAGAAATTTGAGAATTAGCCTCTTTAGTTCTACAAATAAGAAAAAAACAAAAGAGAAATAAAAAGGAAAAAAAGGGTATATTGATTAGATTATGTCACAACTATAGATCAACTTTTGAAAAATTTATGTTTACAATTTTGACTAAGTCAATGCATGAACTGTTTATATTTCTCCATTTCTTTAAATCACATTTAATTATCTTTATTAAGTACTTATATTTATTTATGGACAAATTGTGCAAATTGTGATTTTTCTTATGATATATTTTCATGATATTAAATAGAGTTTTTTTGAGGCTTGATTTTTAATTGTGGATTTCTAGAATACAAATAACAATAGATTTTTCTAAAAGTGATTTTTCTGTTTGAAATCTTTCTAAATCCTCATTCTAATTTATTCATACATTTTTAATTATTTCTATCTACACAGACATTAATGGCAAATAAAATGTGTTTTTTTCTTTATAATCTTTTTACATGTCATTTTTTTCTTATATTAACACCTTGGCATAAAACTCTACTAAAAGTTAATTAAATTAGAGGCGGTAATGAACATATTTGTTTTATTCCCTTTTTGAAAGATAAGATTTTCATTGTATCATTATTAAGTATGATTTTGTTTAGGGTAGATCTTTTTTTTTATGTTTTAGTTTATATTTCAGAGATGGAGAGAGAGACAGAGCATGAGCAGGGGAGGGGCAGAGAGACTGAGACAGAATCTGAAGCAGGCTCCAGGCTCCAAGCTGTCAGCACAGAGCCTGAAGTAGGCTCCAACTCAAGAACCATGAGATCATGACCTGAGCCTAAGTCGGATGTTTAACAGACTGATCCACCCAGGTGACCGTAAGGTAAATAGTTTATATAACAGTTAAACAGCAATCTGTAGAGGCTGCTTTTAGGCAACAAGCTTGAGCAATGGAAACCTGAGCAAGGCAAAAGGGTCCACAGTGACCATGGACCCTCCTGCCATTGCAGTGTATTCAGTAAACTTCTATCTCCTTGGTTCTGCCTTGAATGAATTTTATCATTGCCCGCACTGCCAGCCCCCACTCCTTCAGAATGCACCACACTGTCCTCGTATATACTTCATAATTTAAGAGATTTTATATAGGGGGATGGGGCACCTGGGTGGCTCAGTTGGTTGAGTGTCCAACCTCAGCGCAGGTCATAATCTTATGGTTGGTCAGTTTGATCCCTGCCTTGTGAGTTTGAATCCAAGGTCGTGATTTTGAGCCCCTCATCAGACTCTGTGCTGTCAGTGCAGGAGTACAGCTTCAGATCCTCTCTCTTCCCCTCTTTCTGCCTCCCCCCATTATCATGCACACGCGCACCCTCTCTCTCTCTCTCTCTCAAAAATTATGCGTTTAAAAAAGAGAGAGATTTTATAGAGGGGAATAAAAAATGTAAATCTTAACTATCACTTTTTCTGCATCTTTTACAATCATATATTTTTTCCGCTTTAATTTGTTAATGGCATGACTCACATTGATTGATTTTTTTTTAATGTTTTATTTATTTCTAGGAAGAGAGAGAGACAGAGTGAGCAGGGGAGGGTCAGAGAGAGAGGGAGTCACAGACTGAAACAGGCTCCAGGCTCTGAGCTGGCAGTCAGCACTGAGCCCGACGCAGGGCTCGAACCCACGAACCGCGAGATCATGACCTAAGCGAAAGTCAGACGCTTAACCGACTAAGCCACCCAGGCGACCCATCACATTGATTGATTTTTAAGGATTAATCCAACTTTGTATAGCTAGTATAAATTCTGCTTGATAAACATATATTTGTTTTATTAGTATTTTATTTAGAATTTTTGCTCCAATGTTAATAAGAAGACTGGTAATTTTGTTTTATGATATTAGTCTTTCATGGTTTTTTTGCTTTGAGGTTAAAGTAGCCTCAAAAAATGAATTTGGTGTGGGGCACCTAGGTGACTCAGCCGGTTAAGTATCTGACTTTGCTCATGTCATGACCTGGCACATTGTGGGTATGAGCCTGTGTCAGGGTCTGTACTGGAGCCTGCTTCAGATTCTGTCTCCCTCTCTCTCTGCCCTCCCCGCTCATACTTTCTCTCTCTCTCTTACAAATAAACATTAAAAATAAATTTAAAAAATGAATTTGGAGAATGGACCCACTTTTTCTTTCTCACAGATACTTTATTTAAGATGAAGAATTATCGTTTTCTTTATATCAATGGCAACGACCTCATTAACTAAAGCATTGAATCTGAATCCTAAAAGTTCCTATCCTAGCCACAGCGGAAGCTTCACATTCCATATGTTCTTTTGGGCCTCAAATGCCAAGACTATGCCATTCCTCAAAGTTACCAATCATGCACTAATATGTTGGAGTTTTATAAATAAATAGCATTCTTTTTGTAATAATTGTCTATTGTGCTATAACAAATCATCACAAGTTTACTGTCTTATAGTTCTGTAGATTAGAAGTCTGAACTCAGTTTCACTGGGTTGAATTTATGGTGTCAGCAGATTCTAGGGGAGAATCTTCTTGCTTCTTCCAGCTTCTAGTGGCTACTTGCTTTCCTTTGCCTGTGGCCATATCACTTCAATCTCTGCTTCTATCATTGCACGTATGTCTTTCTCTTAGTCTGACTCTCCTCTTAAAAGGAACCTCATGAATATATTAGGTCCACCTGGATACTCTAGAATTGGGCTTCCCAACATCTTTAACTAATTAAGTGTGTAAAATCCCCTTTCTGTATGAGACAACATACTTATAGATTCTGGGGAATGGGATGCAAAACATCTTTAGATAACCATTGTTCAGCCCCCACTATCTACTCTTTGGCACACGATGATTCACATCTGTCCCACACGCAAAATGCATTCATTCCATACCAAACTCCCCCCAAATATTAACACATTATATTATTAACTCAAGTTCAAATCTCCCCTATGTTTGACCAGCTCAAAAGCTCCAAATTCTATAATCTAAATCATCTACATTAGGGATGGGTGAGGCTTTTAGTATAATACATCCTGGGGCAAGATTCCTCTCCACATGTGGACTTGTTAAAGTAGAATACAAGTTATCTGTGTCCAAAATACAAAAATGAGGCAGGAATAGGGTATCAGTTGTAGACATTCCACAGGTCAAACTCCCAAAGGTTTCAAGGCCTGAGTATAATCTTCTGTGTCTTAAGTTTCTCTCTCCTGACCCTGTGTCTCTGCCTGTGAAGTTATCTTTCTTTGTCTTTCTTTCTTTGTCTTTCTTTCTTTCTTTCTTTCTTTCTTTCTTTCTTTCTTTCTTTCTTTCTTTCTTTCTTTTCTTTCTTTCTTTCTTTCTTTCTTTCTTTCTTTTCTTTCTTTCTTTCTTTCTTTCTTTCTTTCTTTCTTTCTTTCTTTCTTCCTTCCTTCCTTCCTTCCTTCCTTCCTTCCTTCCTTCCTTCCTTCCTTCCTTCCTTTTGATTTTTAAGGATAGCATGTGTTTGCAGCTGAGTAGTGTTATCAGCCTGTTTCTTTCAAGTAGAATTTGGGAATATAATAGCCCTTTTTATTATGTCCTTTTTCCATCTCTTTCAGTCCACGCTGGAAGTGTTTCTGCTGGGCTAACATTCTCAGCGCCTTGTAGATCTTCCATGTGTGTTTCCTAGATTCACTTAGTTAGACAAAAGGATCCTCCAAAGATCTTTCTTGGATAATCCCAATTGGATTTTTGATTTCTGCTGAGATGACTGAAGGGATCCATGAGAAATGAACCCAATTTCTTCAAAGAGCCCTCTGTGTGACGGCATACTTTGAACTTTCAATCTTTCTGAGACAGTAGAAAAAAAATGCCTGGCTATACCCTTGGTGTTCTGTCTAGAGTATGCTTTTTGGTAATAAATTTCCTAATTTTAACAATCTGGGTGGCCTGAGAATTTCCCAGACAGCAAGTTTTAAGTCTTTTTGGCTTAACATTTTTTCCCACGATCCATCCCTTTCCTCACATTTTACTCTAAGAAACCGGAAGAAATAAGACACACCTTCAACTCTATTCTTAGAAATCTCTGCTAGAGATTGGAGGTCATCATTTCCATGTTTTGTATACCATTTAACTGCAGAACACAAGTTAGCTAAGCTTTCTGCCCATATACAACACTAGATAATAGAGACGAATTTCATCATTGTATTTAAAAGAGAGATAATAACTTTCAGTATTTGATGGATCAGGAGGTAGAGATTTCAGTTATGAAGCTTATGAAGGGTAAAACCAAAATAAAAATATTAAAGGAAAAGGGGGGAGATATTAGAACAGAGAGACATTAGATATACTCCTCATTTTCCATAATAGAAAATCAAAAGATACAATTTCAAATGATTAAGCAAGAAATAGACTTGGAGCAACAGAAAATCCACCAGGATTATGCAAATGTTCAAGTGATGAAAACTGACAACCCTGGAAATTAGGACTCTGAATGAAGGTTTGTGACAGGGCAGTCTACAGTTTTATATCATGTTCTTATTTATGGCTCTAATTGTTCTTTATAATCGGTTTGTTTATATTTACAGTGAATTGAAAGCTCACATACCTTCCTCTTACACATCCAAAAGAAAACTTTCATTTTGTCCAAATTAGAGGGTGCTAAATGGAAAGAAAAAAAAATAAGGACTAGTATGACTTTTGTTCTCCAGAGAGTTAGAGGATTGATGGGGTGATTTAATTTATTACTTAACTTAAATTCATCTAAAAGTATTTCATATATAATTATTCCATCTTTGCAAATCTAATCTGTCTTAAAAGACTCAAGATTATATATTTTAAAAATATTTTTAGGATTGTCTACCGCCTCTAGTTTATGCGCTATAAATTCCATGGTAGGATATTTACATGTGCTTATTGAGTAGAATTATCTTTAGATTAATTGACACATAGAAGATAGATTCAACTGAATGCATAACTGAATGAGCAGAATGAAAAGGTCATCAGAAAAAGATTGGAGTCACCAGGAAAGAAGAGGATTTTGATCTAGATCTTTAAATAAATGATGAGCAGAGCAGACCATTGGAAGGAAAAATCCTGTCTGAAAAACAAATCTGTTCATGTCATTCTAGTCCTTCAAAAAAAAAACATACATGGCATGGGTTCTTCTTCATCATTTCCAACTTATATTTTAACCACCCGAGCATGGTGTAACATTGCCAGCACAATTGTGCTAGACGGCTGCCAATGCAGCCCTCTTCCCTTCCGCTAGAGCCACTAGAAATGGTGCTCCCCTGAACCACAGCCTCACTTCTAGAATCCCCTTGCAGTAGGATTCCCATCCGAGCGAGCGGCACTAGTGCAAGGTTTATACATTGGAAGGGGAGGTTGATCCGTGTACTTCAGGGTAGAAACATAAGAATGAATGGACAGCGGGTAGGAGTTTTTGCTAGCGGCTTCCAGGTGAAATCTTAGAGCAGAGAGGTCACTGACAATGTCTTCTCTGTGTTGATTTCTGCATCCTCACTGCATTACCTGCTTAATAACCTGAAACAATGCAGGAACAATATACACATATAAAGTATAAATTAAGTATTCCATTTCAGTGCTAGAAAAATACTTTTTAGCATATATTTTTAAATTAAACTTTTAACACTATTTTAAATAAGATTTATCCCCTGGCCAAATCCTTGAAACTAGCATAGAAGATCACAACTACAAGCCATTTCTAGAATATTTAAATTCTAATTCTCAAATTGAAGTCACTCCTCTTTTTTGGTAAGTCTGAAATAAGGAAAGCTCAGGCTCTCAGTCTGTTTTTATAGTTTACCTTTTTTATAACATTCTTCATGCTGTAATATCAACCTTGTCTAATCATATTCCCTTACTCAGAATTAAATTACACAGATACAGTTAATATTAACTGAGCAAACTTTTGTCAATTGTACCTCCTTTAACGGAAGGGCTATAATTAATTCACTTACTAAAATATGAATTCTTATTTTAAATTTTCTCAAAAGAAAAGAGCTATCCAAAAATGCATTGAAAGTTTGACAGCTTAATCTTCTCAATATGCCACTGTAAGAATTGTAAACTGCTGTCAGATTTTGCTGCTGTTGAGACTGATAGAACTGGTATTACAAAGATCAAGTGCGAGGAGAAAGTGTCACGTTTCAAGGTAATTTGGAAACGCATATTGAAAAGAAGAACAAACAGAATCACATTTAAGAGATTAGATCAGTTAAACATTATAAAAATTTAGAGCCACATATGCAGAATCACAAGGATAATGTTAAAGGCTGATTCGTTTTGCAAAGTATGCAGTCTGTTATTATTTGAATTCATGTCAAAAGGTGTGCTTCCAGATTCTAAAGTCACACTCAGGGTAGAAGTAACTGAACTCCCTTTAGCATTTCTTTCTTAAATTGTTCTAATGGTACATTTATTCTCGACAAAACGGAAAGCACATAACAAAATATGTGTATGAATACTTTTTCCAGGTGAAAGATCACAACGCCTGTTCATTTAACCTGATTTTACTGCCCATCCTGTGAGACACGGCCATTAACTGATAGGTCCATTAGTAGATTCAGCAGCAGCTGAATACTTCAGAGAGAGAGTGGCCTTGTCTTTTTCCATCAGTTTCCTCCGGGCTCTACTTCAAAGATTGCCCAAGATTTGCATTCAAATAGATCAATTCCATGACTGCTTTGTGAGTTGTTTGCTGTTGTTTTTTCTTCCCCGAACCCAGTCTCATTACCTCATTTCCTCCTTGATTCTATGTCAATAGAACATATGCCTGCCCTTTCTCTCTCTCTCTCTCTCTCTCTCTCTCTCTCCTTCAACCTAATTTCTGTGATCTGCTTTGATTTTCTGTCATCAGTTGTGGATTAAGGAGTGGGTCAATAAGGCAGATGCCTGAGGCAGCATTCTCGAAGGAATGGATTTCGAAAGAGAACACTGCTCTCTCTCTCTCTCTCTCCTTCAACCTAATTTCTGTGATCTGCTTTGATTTTCTGTCATCAGTTGTGGATTAAGGAGTGGGTCAATAAGGCAGATGCCTGAGGCAGCATTCTCGAAGGAATGGATTTCGAAAGAGAACACTGTATTTACCAGAACTCCTCCCTAGAAGTGTGCAGTAGCAGAGAATTGGAAGGAAAGCCTTGCCAAGCCCTACGGTTAGAGGATCAGATTACCCAGAGACCTGCTTAAGACTGGTAGTTGGTCAATCACTCGTTTTCCACCAAGGGTAGGGCTTGTTAGAGCTTTTCTTTGCTGCCTTTTCCCTCCAGCTTTATTTTCTTCCATAAGAGCCATTGAAAGGAAGCTTCTGTGACTACAGAGGAAAAACCTGGAGCTGCGCTTCTAGAACTCCCTGTCAGTAGGATCCCCATTTTTCGAACGAGCAGCACTAGTGTGAGATTTGCAAATTGGGCTTTAGGACTGAATTGACTGGGGCCATTAGAAGGCAGTAAAGTAGTGTTCCATCATTGTCTTCAGGTACGCTCCATGTCCTCAAATAATACCCATAGACCATTGGAATGATGGGATGTGAAATTATCGGGAAGCCCAGCTCCCGTGAGTGTCTTTCCATGCCTTCCCCCTATTACCTGGTGTCCTTTCGTGTGCAGCCTGGCAGGAGAGAGATGCAGGTGAGAAACAACTGGGAAGAAACTTCAAACGGAGCCCATTTTATGATTCATGCTGTGATTGCTCTACATCGTAACAACTTCAAGAGAGAAGAGATCATACAAATCAAAGCCCTTCTTGTGACAGAGGGTTTATGTACTTGAACCCAGTTACTTGAACCTAGTCAAATTAGTGGTATGTATAAGATTACAAGCATTTTTCCCAATAAAATGTTCTTTAATCTGTAAACAGTATGCAAACAGTATTTTCTGTGTAGATACGTGGACAATATTAGAGCCAACCGTATATTCTGTGGAGTTTGACACCATATTTTGTTGTATTCACAAAAATTGCCTTCCACTAAAACAAAGCTAAACCAATTTCATACACATACTTTTCCTTTATTTCATATACAAATGGTTTACTTCTCAGAATCCTTACCAGGTGTTTGGTGAAAACATCAGTTTCTAGAATGTCAATACATTCTAGATGATGTTCAATGTTTCCTGATTTTAGTACTATTTAGGTTTTTAGCTGTAGTGCTCCCACCAATACAAAATACAGTAAAACTTTGGTTTGTGAGCATAATTCATTCCAGAAACATGCTTATAATCCAAAGTACTTGTATATCAAAGTGAATTTCAAAAGCCATTGGCTCAGTTGTGATCATGTGACATTCGGCATCAGGTACTCCTTGTATTGCAAGACATAGCTCGTTTGGAAAGTTGTAGTTTATTAGAAATGTTTGCTTGTCTTGTAGAGCACTTGCAGAACAAGTCACTCACAATCCAAGGTTTTCCTCTAGTTTTATTCTCTCTACTTCTTAATTTGAATTTGAATTTAGCTTCCAAGAGTATTGTTATTACACAAAAATCTTAGGATAATGTCCTCTGTACTCTGAACCAGTGTGTGTGTATGTGTGTTTGGGGGAGACAAGTGTGAATTTCATATTTATTGTTGTATTATTGAGAATGGAAATATAAACTCAGCTTAATAACAACAGCCCTAGTATATAAATTTATCACTTTCATTGATGTTGAGAAATAAACCACGTTAGATGACATTGACATGCTATATAACTATGAAGTCATAATTACAGAATAATCTTAGAATCTGTAAAGTTAACATTCTAACTCTATATAAAAGAAAAATTATTATTCATCAAACTATTTCTCGAAGATGACCGTGAGGTATCAGGATATATTTTCATTGTTAAAATTTATGGACAAAGTTTTATAAATATTTTAAATTATATATTTTACTAATTTTATTTTACAACTGTTATGTATTACTATCCTATTCTACTATGTATATTTATACATTAAAATTATAATTATATTAATAGTTTTAACACTGGCAATGAAAAGACTGTGTTAGCTATTATCAAGGTAATTATTGTATGCGTATGAGTGACTGATGAACCTCTAGGAAAAAATGTTATTGACTGAATAAATGAATGAATAAACAAATGGAAACGCTCCTTTTCCAAGGCAGTGCTAAGTGTTTACTATTGACTTTTTAAGCATTCTATGGTCACTTGAAAATAAGAAAACTCATTTGTGGTTTCATTGATAATATAAAAAGCGTCCCTGATTTTGACATACTCATCTTCATTGAACTGAAAAGGAAAAACATCTTCTCCCTACTCACTTTTAGAAGGAATTGGTTTTCTTTTTTTTTTTGTTTTATAAATAGTTAAAATATATTTTTTCATTTCTTTTCTGCTAGTGTGTGAACATATGCATGCAGAATATAATGGATATTTAATACACACATTTTTTAACCATTAAAGAACATGAAATTTTGCTTATTATTATTTTTATTTTATTTATTTTCATTGTCATAAGTGTATTTTTAATCCCCATCCCCTCTTTCACCCATCTCCCCTACCTACGTCCCCTCTGGTAACCATCAGTTTGATCTCTATAGTTAAGAGTCTATTTCTTGGTCTTTCTCTCTTTTTTCCCTTTTGTTTTGTTTCTTAAATTCCATATATGAGTGAGATAGTTTGATATGTTTCTTGCTCTAGTGCATAATATATTATTATTTTATTACTTTATTTTTAAAGGTTTTATTTATTTTGAGAATGAGAGAGAAAACATGTGAGAGAGTGGGGAAGGGACAGAGAGAGAAAAAGAGAGAGAATCCCAAACAGTTTCCATGATGTCAGCACCAAGACTTACATGGGGCTCGATCTCACTGAGCTGAAATCAAGAGCCAGAAGCTCAACTGACTAAGCCACCCAGGTGCCCCACAGAATTTATTTTGAAAGCATTTTGTTACTCCTTGAATATAGCAGATGTATACAAAATCAAAATTTAATAATATTTTGTATTATTTCTATTCTAGCTAAATTAAGCACTTGAAAAAAAAATTTCAGGGATGCCTTCCAGTACTTTCTTTCCCCCTTCAACTCAGTGATCTCTGTGAAAGAGTTTGACAGCTTAATCTCCTCAATGTGTCACAGCATGAACTGTAAACTGCTATCGTGTGTCAGTCTGCTTCTGTGGCAGATAGAAATGGTACTGAGCCAAGTGCATGAAAATGAAAACATTAAATAATAGTTAAATCTACTTTCATTGTTAAAATGTATAATTCCATACTTGATAAAGTACAATCTTAACTATTTCAACAATGTATATAGTAATCCAATAATTAACTGCAATATAACAACTGTAAATATAGAATCAGTGTCAGGCTTGGGGAAAATATGATACAAATGACATTTCCTTCAACATCTTTCTGATTCTTAATTATCTTTCCTTTATTCACTTATGTTATCTTATTCTCCTGCTACATGGACCAGTGTCCTCTTAAAAGGCCAAAGTTTTCCATATGACAAATCAATTATAATGCAATTTCTTCCTTAACTACTAGCCAATCAGAATGCTCAAGTCTTGGACTTTATCCTTAGAGAAAGCCCTTGGTTAATTGAGTGCTTTATTGAAACACTTTCTACCATGGAAAAACCAGAACTTGCTAGAATATCAAATATTAGTTGCTAGCAACTAATATTTTAATCTTGTGAAGTTTTTCACATTCTAAAAGACAATTTCTGAAAACAATTTAAATGTGTGTAAGTAGTATTTCACAGACTATATAACTCAATCAGAAGAGCATATCTTAGGATAATTAATCTTCATACACTATAAATATATAACAATATATGTAACAATAGTTACACTTGCCATATACATGCCTGGAGATTTCTTCATCTCTTTCTACATGTAAATCTTCTCTTTCTTCATTGCCATTTCTTCACCATTAATATAACAAATTACATATAACAAATATACGTCATATATATGTCAATAGAGATATGTCTGTCAGTTATCCTTGGCACCGCTCTATATCTTTTTATTTCTCCTTCACCATTTTCAATCAATCAATAGGACATCTAGGTTTTCAAGTTATACAACTCTCTCTACTCCTCGCCATCAGCATCTCCACCAGTCTTGCCCAAGCTATCATTTTCTTTCCACACGATCTGCTAGGATAAGTTCCAAAATGGACTTCCTGTAACTACTTTCTTCTTTTCCATTTACTTCTAACAATCACAAGACTGCATAAGTACTAAATCCCTTTACAGACACTCCAAGCTACCGGGGGAAAAAATGTATTACACATGTGCAGTAGATAATTATGTAATGAAACCCCTCCTCTGTATGACCAGCAACAATCATGTCATAGTCAACAATTATTTTCATTATTCCTTCTTTAGCTTAAAATTTTTAAATAATAAATTTTAATGTCAGATGTATCTTAGTTCAGTTTAACTATATCAAGTATAGATGGGTATTTGCACTTTAATCTAATTAGTCATGCATCTTTGATCTTATTAATATATAGTCCGAACTTCTTTCCAGTTTGAAAACCAGTTATAATCCTCTATCATTTTTATATGAAGTCAATTTCAGATGATATTTAAATGGTAAATATGTGACTTAAAACATTTAACAGTTCTAAATGAAAGGGAATGTTTGTAATATTGAAGACAGGTTTTTCTAAGCAAAGTAAAAACTCATGAAGAAAACAACTTACTGAATACAGGCAAGGAATTAATTTTCTATGGAAAAACGCATGATAAAGAGTAAGGAAAATGATAAGCTGGGGGAAAAGATTACAATATACATCAGAGGACATCATAATCCTTATTTTAAAAAATGGGTAAATGAATGATTACAAAAACAAAATCATAACTATACAGGTGGCCAATAAGCACAAAAAACTGTACTTAATCTTATTCATTCTAAACAATGTAAAGCAAAATAAGGTACCATTTTCTCTTATCAAACTGAACAATATTTTATAAATTCTGATGATGCCTAATAGATTGGCAATAGTTTTTGAAAATAAAAAATCTGAGGTTGTGCGAGTTTTCCTTAATGGAATATTATAAGTAGAGTATTTTACATTATATATGAAAACTTTTAAATGAAACAGCCTATTATCAAGGTGTCCCATTGTCTGCAATGGCAAATGAGAATTGGCGGAATATGTAACATGTGTCTTCAATTTGCAAAAGAGGACGTAGAATACATTAGGACTTGGAACACACTAATTATTCATATGAACTTAAAGATTACCTGATTTACTCCATTAAAGAAAAATGCTTATGACAAAATGAGAAGAATATTGAAAAGTTCAAAACTTCAAGCTGAGATGACTATTTAGTAAATCTAATGTGGAACTAAGTATACTCTGAGAATGTAAACTATCTGCTTTTACTTGATGGTTTAAACTGCTATGTCTTTATTCTTAGGTTTTTGCTTGAAAGAAAGATTTTTTTGCAACTCCCCCCAAAAGAGAAGAACAAAATTGGAATACAAATTCCTTAAGAACTAGATATTTAACATTGACTTTTTTTAATGTTGACGTTTCTCTAGTATCTAAAAACTCCTGAAACATAAGAAAGGCTCTATAACTTTCTTAAATAAATTAATTAATAGATAAATTAAAACTAAAACAAATTCCATAGACCAGATATATTTTGTTAATAAGGGAAACATAATAAAACCTACTTAGATTATATTAAATTAAAAGAATTCTAGAAACTCTTATAACATTGACAGTGGTTATATTTTATAAATATACATATATTTATATATAATATATTTAATATAATATATAACACATAAATATATATGCATAAAATATACATTTGTATATTACTTATATAATATATACATTTATATGTATATTATGTATATTAAAATACGTGGTGTTTGAATTACTTCAGGATTTCATAAAATGGAACAGAATTCTAAGGGCTAATAAAATATATCTGCCATGAATAGTTTTGTGACTTTGGGCCAATAAGTTTAGATGTCAATTTTCTTCACCTATAACTTGAGCGGAATACATTTAATTATATCTTTAGATCCTTTCATGTCTCTCATTCTATGCCTACCAGAAAGTTTGTGCTTCTGCCTCTAATCAGGTTAATTTTTTAAGTTTATTTATTTGAAGAGAGAGAGAGAGAGAGAGAGAGAGCACCAACTGGAGAAAGGCACAGAAAGGGAGAGACAGAGGCAGAATCCCAAGCAGGCTCCGCACAATCAGCACAGAGCCGGATGCAGGGCTCGAACTCACAAACTGTGCCATCATGACTTGAGCTTAGCTCAAGAGTCAGACACTTAACCAGCAATGCCACCCAGTCACCTCATAATCACGTTAATTTAAAAAGTAGCAACAGGGCACTTGGGTGGCTCAGTTGGTTGCACATCTGACTTTAGCTCAGGTCATGATCTCAATGGTCATGGGTTCTAGTCCTGTGTTGGGCTCTGCACTGACAGCTGGGAGCCTGGAGCCTGTGTCAGACTCTGCGTCTCCCTCTCTCTGCACCTCCTCTGCTTGTGCACTTTCTCTCTCTCTCAAACATAAATAAATAAAGTTTTATTATAAGTAATAAAAGGTAGTAATAATGATTATGCTATACACCCATAAATTGAGACTAAGATTTATCTTTTTGTTAAGTATAGTCCATACACAATATTTCATTAGTTACAGGTGATTTGACAAGTTTATACATTATGCTAGGCTCACCACAAGCTTAGCTACCATGTGTCCCATTATGTCACTGTTAAAAACATTGATTGTATTCTTTATGTTGTGCCTTTTATTCCCTTGACTTCTTCATTCCATAACGGGAAGCCTGTATATCTCCCTCTTCTCTTCATCTATTTTGCCCAAGTCCCCATCCCACTTCCCTCTGGCAGCCATCAGTTTGTTTGTATTTTAGAGGTCTGATTCTGCTCTCTGTTTGTTCTTTTCTTTCTTTTTTTTTTTTTTTAGATTTCACTTATGAATGAAATTATATGGTATTTGTCTTTCACAGTCTAATTTATTTCACTTAGCATAATCCCCTTTTAGTAGAATCATGCTGTCACAATTGGCACAACCTCATCCTTTTTTATGGCTGTGTAATATCCCAATGTGTGTGAGTGTGTGTGAGTGTGTGTGTATATGTGTGTGTGTATACCAAATCTTCTTTATCCATTATCCAAGTGTCTATAGATGGACACTTAGGTTGCATTCATAGCTTGGCTATTGTAAATAATGCTGCAATAATAAATTTCAAAACAAATGTGAATAAAATAAAGTTGGCAAATAGATTTAAATTTGACAATACATAATAGGACTATTGAGCTAACCTTGCTGTCACCAGGCCCTATAGCATCCTCTCTCCAAAGTTGTGGTCATTTGACTTACTCCTACATACAGATGTATCTTAGATAGATTTGTTTGAAGACCAATTGTGTCCTTAGTCAGGAGAAATTGGATAAGTATTCATCTTAATGTCAGGTGCTTCAGCATTGAATTAAATTTTATTCTATTCCTCTCCCACCCTTGTTTTCAGTTTTAGCAATAATACTTCTGTTTATTTTGTTTGTTTTTGTTTGTTTTTTCCCCAAGGGATTCTAGAGCCAGTAATTGGACTTTTTTTTTTATCCCATTTAAAATCACATTTCCATTAAAAAACAAATATTTTATATATCTTTATTTGAAGACATCCCAGATGACTCCCAAGTTCAAATAAACTTTATTTAGTTTGAAAATATGAATTTTGAAAAGGTTAATACTGACTGTAGAAGATCATTTAGCAAGTGAAAAGTATATCTTGATAAGCAGTGACATCTATATAAGACAGAAAAATTATGCTTGTACCCATATATAATATATATGTGTGTACATATTCACATATAGAAATATACATGCACAGACATACAGACATACATATATAAACACTTACACTATCAGAAATTTAAATAAAACAAAAGATGATGTTCAATTAAATATATTTTTTCACTCTCCTTCCATTGCAGAGTATTTAAGAGGAAACATTCTTTGGAGCAAAAATGGTAAATTCAATGTTTCAGCATAGCTTCTATTTAGAATAGAAACATATATGGAAGCTGGCTAGGAGGTACAGTGGATACACGTTAAATATTAAGGAAAGTGAAATCTAAAATTTAAAATAGAAGGTCACCCATTATATATCTATGGAACCAATAGTTTTGTTGCCCCGTTATAATTATTAATGGCGCCCATCTTTCAACTCTTGAAAGTGTCCTGTTTTGGATGATAATTAATACTCTTGCTTTACTTATGTGTTATACAATGTTAGGAAAATGCCAGGAGTACAGAGTAAGGGTGGGACAGAGGGAGTACTCAGATCCGCTGTGGGAAGAAGTCTTTTTCCTTTATTCCATCTCTACTATGCCTTAGTGACTGGACAAAATTCAATATCTTGTCTCTCACCAAGCAATGTCTACAGGCTCTCCTGTGGGTCGGGTATAATTTGAGTCTACTCTTGCCCTGTTGGTGAACCATTATTCCTAGCACCATGAAGATACATGATTTCGGTCTATTGGTCTGTTCTACCTCAATCCTATAATATGTTGCATAGTTCCTATGTTTTAATATCATCCTCCATAAACCAGAGGGGGTGAGTTCTTCAAAGATGAGTCATGAATAGCTATGTTTAAATTATATAAAGGTCATAAGCCCCATATAAATGTAGAATTTAGCAAATGATCATCCACAGAATCTTGCTGGCTTCTTACCAGAATAGTAATAACATTCAGGGCAAATTCAGAGAGCATAAATTGAGAGTACAACATGTCTGAACATAGAGGATTTGCATTTGTTACGTGAATTCATTTAATGTTTCTCTAATTCCTCTGAGTTTTGCATTTCATAGACAGCCAGCTCAGTGTGAAATCTATGAAGCTGTTCCAGAATCATCTAAAAGAAGCATTTAGTAACAGATGGCAATAAAAACACTACAATGGGCCTTATTTTGTTTTATTTTATAGACCAAGGTTATGGCCACAGTTATGAACTTAATCTGCCCTTTTTTTTTATAGCCATGATAGTGGTTTACATTGCATTTGTATCACCAGCTGCCTTTGCTGAATCAAATGCTCTTTACGGCTTAATGCAGCTAAGCAACGGAGCAAATAACACATTTAGTGCAGCATCTTATCAGTCTGAAAATAGAGTATTTCTAAGAAGGCAGTTTGAAGCATGGGTAACACACATACTTGATTTTAAGTTAGATGCATCTCTAGAACCAAAGAATAAAAATAAACATCAATTTTAAATAATGAAGAATTTTTAGTAATACTAGTGATTAAATCAAAACAAGCTGGAAGAAAGAGGGAAAATGATAAATGCAATAGCAACTGCTGTCAGATTACAGAGAAAGCATTGGTACCACTTGAACAATATGGGCCTATATGTCGAGAATCTCTAAAAATAATGAAAATTTCAGAGTGAAAAATGAAATGCAAAATAGTTCCCATGCCATATCTTTAAAACAATTGTTTCAGAAGTATTTTTATCATAGATAATAGAATTCACAAGTTGAGGTAAAGAAACTCACTTTAGTGGCAACATAAGATTGGGTTAAAGAATAGCACTGAATTTTGTGATAAAATAAAATTTGGGTAACAAAGGGGCAATGTCAGAATGGAAATCATGTACGTTTTTTCCACTAGTCTCAAAATGCATGTGACTATGATTTATGCCAACTTCAATTAGTTAAACCCTCCAAACTGTCTATGTTACGTAAAATAATAGTGAGAATTTGGCTGTCTGTTCTCCTGGCCTGGTCCCCTAACTGCCGAGAACCGACCTGGGAAGAATGGTGTGATCTGAAAGGGAGACAACCTCCTCTGCCCCCTCCCAATACCACTTTTACTCTTCAGCTAAATTCAAGCCTCCTTAAATAGAAGCACATGACTCAGGCAGATCAGCAAAACTCTGAGTCTGCTGTACAAGCTAAAACTAAGACT
The DNA here is from genome assembly GCF_003009895.1 of Hyaena hyaena. Lineage (NCBI taxonomy): Eukaryota > Metazoa > Chordata > Mammalia > Carnivora > Hyaenidae > Hyaena > Hyaena hyaena. Next base: position 933,910 of record NW_024081066.1, read on the forward strand.
GTAAGGAAACTAAGTTTTCACAGTTGTCCTGACTGTACACTTTTTGCTAAAGTTAATCCAGACCTGAAACAGTATGCAACCGGAAGAAGTCATTTAAGAGGCAAGAAGAGTCAATTCCTTAACCTTGGGTTCCCATGGACCCACACCAGTGTAGGGAGCTATTTGTTAAGGGATATTCACACTACTTGGTAAAGGGGATGGGACACCTCAATTTAAATCCTTCTATTGCTAAGCATTAGCTCTGTGAGCTCTGATAGGTTACCTGATTTCTCTGTCCATCAGTTTAATCATCTGTTCAGTGGAGAAATGGACCTCACCTAACTATTTCAAAGGTTAAAGTAATCTCTGCTATAGTATCTGAAACAGATTAGTGCCTAGTAGATGTTGCAAAGGAAATGACTTTCTCCCTAGGACTGATGAGTAACTTGATCCCCAAATTCTCCTTATTTTTGATGCTCCTTTATGTAACTAAGCCCAAACACAGTCTCTGGATACTTTGCTTACATATAGGGAAACATACAGCTTATTCTAACTAAAATAAACACTTCAGTCATTTCTGAAACAGTGGACATACCTTAGAATATTAATTCCAAATTTGGCCAAGATATACACAGTTTCAGCTGAGACATACACCGGATATAAATATAGAATATAAGTATATTAAAATCTTCAAAAAATTTTTAATATTCTGATTAACTAATTTTTAATATTCTGATTATTATTAACTAATAATACTTGGTATTATTGCTTGAATTGTAGATTCACTAGAGCTCGAAGTGGTTGACTCTGGGTTGTAGAGATGGTGGCTCCTGAGCTAGGCCTTGAGCAGGGTTTGGAGTCTGAATAAGATGATAGGCTAACATGGGGTAGAGATGTCACAAAATCCAGAGTGGGACTGAGCTAGAGTACTCACATATGAGAAATCTCTGGGATGGTTAAAAATGGTGGGCAAAGGTATAGCATTCTGAGTCCACAAAAAATGACTCCGTTTTCTTGCTCACATTGCTCTGAATGGACCATTGCCGCATCAAAGACCCTCCAAGTGAGAACTCTCTCAAACCTCTAAGTCAATGAAAAAACTTCATAGTGTTTGGAACAGAAGCATTTAAAACAATTAATGTTTATTCACTTTTGAGAGACAGAGAGAGACAGAGCATGAACAGGGTAGGGGAAGAGAGAGAGGGAGACACGGAATTTGAAACAGGCTCCAGGCTCCGAGCTGTCAGCACAGAGCCTGACGTGGGGCTTAAACCCACGAATTGCGAGATCAAGGCCTGAGCCAAAATGAGACGCTTCACCGACCCAAGCCACCCAGGCCCCCGGGGACAGAAATATTTTAAAACAAGAACCGGTAGACCAGCCAACACCTAGCATGGTTTCCTCTCAGCATGCCCTTCCACATCCTAGAGTAAATGGATATAATTCAAGGAGAATCTCTTGGGGAGAAAAATGAATCTCAGCAGAAGTATGTGTTAAAACATATAAGTTTTCTGTGCTGAGGCATATTCTCTTCTCCTGATGGATATCCTAAATTTATCACCGGGGCATAAGATAGGGTTCAGGTTTTATAACCTTCATCCAGAATCACAGTATCAGTTGAGGTGCTAACACTCCAGGGTACTATAGTTCACAAGGAAAATAACAACCCATTAGTGGTGTGAAATCTGTCACCACAACTTAATACCTGATTTGACAAGGCAGAGTTAATGAACAAGATGAAGTAAAGGATATAAAAACACATATTTAAATCTTTAAAAATTAAGAATGGTAATTTAATATGAAATAAAAATTATATGGAACAGTTTTCAAGTATAACATTTACATTAAAATCTCAGTAGATGGGCAAATTACAGAGTCATGCAGTGGACAAGCAAAAAAAACAAAACCTGAAAAAGAGTCTATGGAATCTTTTTCAAAATAGAAGTTAATAGATATGGGACATAAAAGTGAATTTATCATAATGTGTATTATACATGTTCCAGAAGGTGAGATAGAATATACAAATGAATGTAAAGGAAATCCTTCAAATGAAGACCAATAGCTTTTTAAAATTAGAAAAAGATCCAACATTTCAGACTTTAAGACGTGTAGCAAGCCCAACAAGTTTAGTAATTTTTTTAAATCACACACTATAGTGAAATTCAAACCATTAAACAGATATAAGATTATAAAATATGTTAGAAATCACCTATAAAGGAATAAGAAAAAACCTTCTCAAGATCATTACTGGATGAAGACAATAAAATAATATTTTGCACTTGTTGAAGGAAAAGAATTTTAAACACATAATTTTATTATAAGCTAAACCATCATATTAATCTGGAGACTAGTGTATCTATTATCAGGAACACACTAAATGTCTCAGAAAGCTTATCACAAACAGACTCTCTGATAAAAGTGCTCAGAAACATACTCCAGCAAGAAACAGAATTTCAAAAAGACTCTATGACACCTGGGAGATAATGGTGTGTAAAGAACTTAGAACAGGTAATCACATATCTATATTAACAAGAAGCGTAGTTTCGGGGGGGTGGGGTGTGATATGAAGAAAAAATAAAATCAAGCAACAGGGGAAACTTGCACAGACCAAATAGGCTCCTATGTAATGAAATAAGATGTATGATTCACTGTCTAAGAAAGACGGGAAAGAGGAAGAAGGACAAGGAGAAGGAAGACCAAGCAGAGGAAGGAAGAGGGGTTGGAAATGAGGCAGATCATGATGGAAATTCCACTTAGAAAGACGGAGTGGCCCAGATTAGCAAGAAAGGCCCTTTGATCTCTCATCACAATAAAAAATAAGGCTGGAAAAGTGAGGGGCAAGCTAGCGGAAAATTGAAAACTGGAAAGCAAACATTTAATCTTGAGGGAAATGGAATTCACTGAATGTTTTTGACGCGGCAGGTAACCTAATCCAGTGATCTTTTAAAAAGATAATTTGAGCACTAGTATTCAAATTGGTTGACGAAAGAGAATCCAAGAAGATGTTAAAAAGGCATGGAAACAGTTCAGTCAAAAATGTATCATATCTTGAAATAAAATGATGGTGTAGCTTATATGACAAGGACAGGAACAGTTATAGTTACGTAGACGTGTCCCCTAATAGCCTTACCTACTGTGATGCTGATTTAGATCACACAGTGTTGTCAGTTTACTATGCCTGGGGAAATGCATTGTCTTCTCAAGCCCCAATAAGAAAAGTTCTTTTTGGCAAAGGGTGTAGAATATATACCTTTTCCACCAAATTGTAAAAGAAAATGCAGAACATGGAAACAGAAATAGTACAGTTCAGAAGGAGACATGCAAAAAGAAAGGCGGAGAAGCCAATCCTAGGTCCACCGGTGGATAAGATAAAGGAGATTCCCATCACCCTTCTATCAGGGAGTTAACTGGAATGAAGAGGAAATCATTGGAACTGGCACTATTTACAGCTGTTATGACTGAGAACAAGTCAAATACTTTCAGAAATAAATTATTCTTAAAACCAATGGTTAAAATCACATTAGCAGAGGAATAATCTGCTTCTTCATTTGGCACTGGCCCAGCGATATGGGCTTCTTCTCAGGTAAATGGCAAGGACAAAGTTCTTACTGGTTAGGGGATTGAACCAGAATCTGAATATTAACCATCTCCCACTCAGAAGACTGGAGCCCACCGTCAGCTCCCTTCAGAATCAGCCTGAGTTTGAGCAGAGAGGCTACCTCAGCATAAGCCTAATAAAGCCTGAGACCTTTGAAATGATTTGCTAAGGAATATTTCTTCCTGTTGGGAGTCTGAATACTAAAGACAGAGCTATGGACAAAGGTGCTGAAGAAAAGGAGATGATAAAGAAGGAGGGGGCAATGGAGAAAGGGAAGAAGTTTAAATGAGAATCTTCCTTTCCCAGGTTTGAAAGTGCGATAAACGTCTATTGTTTATCCTACAAAGCACTGTCTTTTGAAATCAATCAGTTCAGAAAAATGTGTAATAATCTTGCTCCAGTCTATTGTGGGTTTTGTTTGGAGATGAAATGGATAAGATAGAAGGTATTTAGAAAAAGGAAGGAGGGGCGCTTGGGTGGCTCAGGCGGTTAAGTGTCCGACTTCGGCTCAGGTCATGATCTCATCGTGGGTTTGAGCCCCGATTCTGTTTCTGATTATGTATCCCCGTCTTTCTCTGACCCGCCCCTGCTCTCTCAGTCTCTCTCTCAGAAATAAATAAAACACTAAAAAAAAGAAAGAAAGGAAAAAAAGAAAGCCCTCAGACCCCCTTAAGGTTAGGTGTTCTCTCATAAAAAAAAATAAATAAATAAATAACTAGAAAAAGGAACAAGTGTTTGGAACTGAATTGTGCCCCCCTCTCCTCCCCTCCCCCCCCCCCAGCCGCCTGCCACATTATCCTGAACCAAATTCATATGTTAAATCTTTAAACTCCCAGGTAACTTTGGAGATGGAGCTTTTAGGGGGTAATTGAGATTAGATGAGGTCATAAAGGTGGGAGTCCTAATCTAACAGGATGGGTGGTTTTATAAGAAGAGCAAGATTTTTCCTTCTATCTGTCATGTGGAGAAAAGAATGCAGTCTGCAACACAGGAGGAACGCTCCAGCAGCCTGACCTCGCAGCCACACAGATCAAAGACTTCCAGCCACCAAAACGATGAGAAAATAAATTTCTGTTGTTTAAGCTACCCAGTCCATTGTTATTTCGTTCTGACATCCCGGACAAACTAATACAGGAGGTAAGCCCAGGGCCTCTTCTGTAAGACCTTCATCCCTGATGTTAGAGAATTTCTGATGAAAATGAAAATATCTGATCATTAACCAGGCCCCTCCTGAATACACACACAGTATGTCTGAGCATTGCATTTGTATGTGAAGTCTGGGGAACCCCGTGCTTGTTTTGCACGCTAGGTTGTATTCATGCAGACTGAAATGCATTAATGTAGTTTTGTCTACATTAATCCTGATATAAAATTTAAAATGTTTCATTAACTCAGTAGGTTACCATTTACTCAAAATGGTTAGCACCAAAAGGTTTGAAACTCCTAATTCAAACAAATAATGTTTATTTTTGGCAAATAAAATAAGAGCAGGCCATTTATTCTTACCTGCTGCAACTTAGTGGCGATGTCATATTATAAAAGACAGTACTTGTGTGCATGGTAGTGTGTGTGTGTGTGTGTGTGTGTGTGCGTGTGCATGTGTGCGTGTGTGTATCTATGTCTGTGTATGTGTAGGTATGTATGTGTGTGCCTACAACTAGAACCACGTGTTGCTTCACATCAAAATCTTAAATATTATGATTAGTATTTCATTTTCTACATAATTATTAATCACTAGTAGCATGATAAAGCACTATAAATATTTTATAAAGTTTTATGTGTAATGTCAGCACATACTTTATTTTTATTTCCTTTGGCAGTGGTTAAAATACATATTTTGCTATTTTGCTTTCCTGACAGCAATTCCCTTTAAAATTTATCTTTTACAGTGAAATAAAATGCTGGCAATACAAACAAGTTTTCCAGTTAGTATTTTTTTTCTCCAGTTCAGGCAATTTGGATTAGCTAATGCACACTTAAACAAAGAAAATAGATCCTTCTCACCCCTAATCAAAATTCACAGTTGATTCAGCATAAATTAATCAGCATATGGGAACTTAGTATCTACCTACTCACTTCAGATCAGAAAGGATTTTAGTGGCACTAGTTCACATGATAAAAGAGCTTGAAAATTTTATATTATCTATAAAAGCCACGTACAGTTAGAAGAATTTTATAACATATTAGATACTCCTATAAACTGCGAAAAAGTGGATAGTTTCATAACTGTATTCTCCATCTAATTTTTTGTTTGTTTTTAAGTCGTTGATCATGGATGAGTTTCTTGCCTTTTCTTTGAAGCTCAGATTAAAATAAAACTGTAATAGTTTATGTAAGACTGTTTAGAACCCACAGTTCCCAGTAGATTATCATTACTTGCTTTGTACTTTTGTGAATATAACTAAAATAATACTTGTACTATTTTTGTATGTGTTTATTTGCCTCTCTTTTTCAACTACAAATTTTTTGAATGTAGAGATTATGTTTTGTTCATTCTTTGACCCCGAAACTGGCACTATGACTGACAGTAAGCATATCCTCAGTAATTACCTATTGAAAGAACAGATACTCAGTAGAAATGGGAACAGGCTCCCTGGAACCTTACCATGTGGGGTTAAATCCTGGTTTTGGACTTAGTCTGTGACCTTGACAAATCACACTATCTTTTGGGGGGATATTAATGGAATTCAGTTCATAGAGTTTTATTGTTAAGTTAAAATTTGTAAAACATTTAGACTAGTACTTGAATCTTAGAACTCAGTCAGCGTCTAGTATTATTAGTCAATATAAGAAACATAAAAAACTGTTGAATAAAGGATATGTTCTTATTTATGCACAGTGCAAAATGATTTCTACATTTTGCAACTTTCTAGATGTTCTAGACTTTTATCAGCTTGGTTAACTTGTCTCAAATTTAGTTCAGTGTATCCATCCATTTAACAATCTTTATTTGGTAAAATATAAGTAAAAATAACTTGGCCTTCAAGATTCCAGTTTATATGAGGGCTGACAGAGATACAGAGAAATTGTACTTATGGCAATTTTCTTTAGCATTTACCTCAATATCTTGTTATTATGTTTATGCCTGTCTTTTCAATAGAATATGAATTCATTTAAGAGGTATTAAAAAAAGATATTTTATCATTCTTATACCCCCTGTTCCTGATCATTTATTAAATAAAGTATGACAAAAACATATATGTAATAGTATAATTGCTTGAGATTCATTTGAAGGATTAATAGAGGAAGTTGATCAATAAATATTTTTAAAGTAAAAGCTTATTTAAAAATACATATTCACTTTAGAATATGTTTAATTTTAAACAAGTAAAGGAAAACTAGTTACCTAACATTTTAACACAGAGTTCAGGAATTACCTTTTACTAGGGGCATCCTACTCATGTTTTACAATATTCATATTTTATAATTCTTATATAAATATAAATAGTAGTCATACAGTAACCAGAATTTTCTACTTCTGTTTTTATAAAGAATTCTAAAATACTAATGAAACATTCTGAGTACAGAATAATTCAAGATTCCCTCCCGCCTGAACTCTCATATTCATCTAAGCATCGATTCAACAGTAGTGTTTTCATTTATTCCCTTTAATATTAAAAAAAAAACCTTCAGGGTGCCTCGGTGGCTCAGTCGGTTAAGCGTCCAACTTCAGCTCAGGTCATGATCTCAGGGTTCCTGGGTTGGAGCCCCAGGTCGGGCTCTGTGCTAGCACCTCAGCGCCTGGAGCCTGCTTCAGATTCTGTATCTTTCTCTCTCTCTCTCTGACCCTCCCCTGCTCATGCTCTCTCTCTCTCTCTCTAAAAAATAAATTAAAAAAAAAAAAAAAAAAACCTTGACCTAATTTTCTCAGGTATAATGCTCTTTATTTTTGCACATAAATTTAATCAATTAGCAAGAAATTTAAATCTCATAATTACAATAACAAATGTGAGTGACATATTTTAGGGAACAAAGACAATCAGTTATTGTAAACACAAGTCAACCTGTGTAAACTTGGGGGCTTGGGCGTGTGGGTGCTACACAAGCATGTAGTAGTTGAATATTTTAGAGAGAGAACAGGGTGTGTTAGTTACTTACATTCTGTCATTGAAGATCTATTAAAATAACTTCCACTGTATGTTTGGTTGCCAGAAATCTAGAAATTCTTTACAGAGCAAGAGTTATTTAAGGTAGACCTAAGGAACAGGAAACAACCTGAGGAATGATCTCAAGTCTAGAAAAAGTGTGACCCTGGGAAACACCAATTACTCTAACTTGAACATATGAATATCATAGTTTTGAAAGAATAAATTTCTGAAAGGCCTTGGATACTAAAATGGTCAACAGAATTTAATTCTTTAGCAATGTGGGAAATGAAAGATTGGCCAACAGAAACATGGTACATTAAGAATTAACCTTTAATCAGGGCACCTGGTGGCTCAGCCGATTAAGCATTTGACTCCTGATTTCAGGTCAGTCACAGTCATGAGACAGAGCCCGGTGTATAGCAGACAATGGAGCCTACTTGGGATACTCTCTTACCCTCTCTCCCTCTCTCCCTCTCCCCCTCCCATGTGCATACTTTCTCTCTCTCAAAAATAAATAAATAAACATTAAAAAATTAATCTTTAATCAACATAAGATGATTTGGATTGGATGTTACTAAAACAAAGACAAAAAGCTTAAACAAAATGATGATAGAAAAAAATCAAGATTTTTGTTTGAGAGATGCTTTAAAGATTAATTTATATCTATAATCTATACACATAGATATACATACATATACACACATATATATGTACCATATGTCAAAAGCTTATCTCTTAATGCATTTAATAAATTTTATTAATAATAATTATATAATCAGCATTGTTCTAAATGATTTACATGAATAACTCATATAAGGTACCTAATAATTTTAAGGTGGTTACTATGTTTATGTACAAAATAAGTTAAAGAAAATGAGGCATAGGGAAATTAAGTAATTTGTCAGAGATCATGTAGCAAGTGATGGAGCCAGGCTAAGGACTCACATTGCTTTGGCTTTAGGCAGCTTTTAATCACCAAACTATATAGACATTTTATAAGAGAGATAAACAAAGACAACAAACGGAAGCAGGGGCTGAGGCTGTTATGCAGGTACACGCTTGGGGAAAAGTTTTACTCAGACCCAATCACGTCTTCTGTACTATGTTAGATACCTGCTGCTTATATCCCTCCAATTGTTTCCCTTCTTGTGCCAAATGTTCCCAATATTCCATGGAGTGCCTCCCCCATGGTCCTCTGTTAAGCTTCTCTTGTTCCACAAATGAGTGAAAACATATGTCATCTGTCTTTCTCTGCCTAACTTATTTCACTTAGAGTAATACCCTCAAGTTCCATCCACGTTGTTACAAATGGCCAGATTTCACTCAGAAAGGAAAATTTGGGGATGGGCCCATCCCCATCAGACTCATAAAGGAATATACAATTCAAGTTTGTATGCTTTTGAAATTCAGTAGTCAGTGTAAGAGAGTATGATAAATAGATTTGACTTATCGGTATGTAAAGTTACAGTAATGTAGTTTCAGAATTAGTAAAATGGAGAGAATGGGAAGAATAAACAGCTTGTGAAAACATAAATGTTATTTTGAAATAATTTAAAATACTTTTTGAAATGCATTTTTCATTTCTGGTAAAAGCACATGGAAATGTCAAAAAGGAAATTGAAATTCTGCATTTGGATATCAGAAGCAAATTCTCAGATACACATATTTTGAAAATGCAAGAAATAAATTTATCCAGATTAGATTATCCTTTCTGACATTATGGTAGTTTCAATGGTCTAAGAAGCCTCCTGCTTCAAGAAAATGAAATCTTAATTTAAAAAAAAAATATTCTGCACTTGCAAAAGGTAGAGGAGAGCAAAAACAAAACAAAACAAAAAAATGAACCATGCTACTTTACCTCTGTATCTTTTCCCCAAACACCTGTATCTGAATTGGAGCTAGGGAATAAAACTGTGGATAGATAGAAAAGGAAGAATTTCTCCTAAGGCAGATGCTCAGAGTCATAGGTATAATAAATCTTAGGTAAGAGGCTGAATTTGAGACCCTTCTCAATTGATTTGGGCCACCCTGTTGGGATGGGAGTAGAATTGTCCTGGGTGTTTGGCAAATCCTAGCTGCCTGCAAGAAGCAGACCAAAGTCTTTTTTTCTAGAAGAAAGCATCCCCAAAGAAGGCATGGTAGAGAGATAGAGATTAGCATCAAGCAGTGAGTGTGCACACAAACCAGTGGGTAAAACAAACACCAGATTTCCACTCCCCAGCCCTAAAAAATCATGATATAAATTGCAAAATATAGATAATACGAAACATGACCATGCTTAAAGAAGTAGAAGATGACATCACAAAGATGAATGGATAGTTAGAGTATGAAGAATGACCATTAAATTTGTAAAAAAGAAAAAATCAAACTGAACGGAAGATGTCAAAATCAGTACCGATTGAAACATAAAACTCCATGAATAAGTTAGGTTAGCAGGTGGTAAACCATCTCTCCAGATTTGGGAGATAGGGGCCATGTTCTAGTTCTTGTGTTCACAGTTGCAGTTCTACTTCTCTTCTGTTTGTAGTTATTCATATCAGTACTATGCATCATAATGTATAAGGATTTAATATATGTTTCTATAATATTAAAATGAAGAGAAAATTTTATATATAATGTAAGATTGTGTAACAGGTGAGGCAGTGTCTTGATTTGGGGGAGAAAAATGAGACTGCTACAAAAGTAGTATGACTGAATTTCAAGAGGGCAAGCTGAATAGCAAGGTGCTAATAAGAATAACTATTATATTCCCGCTGCTTATTAATCAGTTCTTAGCTGCAGTGCTTCTTTTTTTACCATCTCCTTGGAAATCAGTCAATGGGCTCAGCATCATCTGAGGAACGTCAGTTTTCCATTCTACGAAGAGTTTTTATGTGCACAAAATGAACACACAAATTGCTTAAAATAAATGTTTTATTTTGTCTGTAATTTTCAAACATTGCTCTTTAGAACCTTCCCAACGCCCAATAAAAAGGGGGAAAGATCTCAGCTTGACTTTGAGCCCTTCCATTCTATTTCCAATGGTGCAATCTTCCCGAGATAAAGTCCTTTACTTTACTAACTGCAGTTCTTGGTGGGTATCAACATAAATATTATTTGAATAAATCAGAAGATAAAAAGAAATCTTGATCTCTCAAAATTATTTAGGTCTTATTATTCATAAGGTTGCCATAGTCAAAAGTAAAAAGCACAGGGAGCATCTGGGAGGCTCAGCTGGTTAACAGTCTGGCTCTTGGTTTCGACTGAGGGCATGATCTCACGGCTTGGGAGTTCAAGCCCCTCATGGGGCTGGGCTCCTCACTGACACACGGGGCCTACTTGGGATTTGGGATTATGGTCTCCATCTCTCTCTGCCTTCCCCCACCTCTTAAAATAAATAAATAAACTTAAAAATAAAAGCACCAGTGGTCTGATAGGTCTTTGTCAAAGAAATATTCTACATTACAGAAGAAAAAAACTGGATTAAATAAAAGCAAGTGATCTATTATATGCAAGTACTAAAGTGTGTAGAGCTATAAAATGTCAAAATCAAAAGAGACCTTAGAGGTCACCTAGCACAATATTCCTCCCTGACCACAAATAATTTTACAGAAATCAGAAAAAAATTAAAAATAAGTAAATGTATTGGGTAAAGTAAGAGAAAAATGTTATTAAAATATTTTAATACCTTTTTAAAATTGAGAATAAGCAACCATAGCTGACAGACTATTTAATCATACTTTTGACAATAGCATAAGTTTACCCTTGAAATTGTCTCTAACACTAGACTGAAAAAAATGAAACATTACATGACAATGCGTTTATACTTTTGCAAAAACTCAAATAATGCAAATAAATACTAAATAGAATACTAAACACTAAAAAGTATTATTTTAAAAATGTTAGATATTTAGGCTGAATAATTATGGGGCATAATCAAGCAGCAAAATATTATTTATAATATATTCAAAAGTGTCAGTACATCATGTCCTAAGCTTTCAAGGAGTTAATTTATCCATGAAAAGTAGTTTGTAAAATTGTGATGGACAAATATATATATATATATGTGTGTGTATATATATATGTATACATATATATATATGTACATATATATACATATATATATACATGTACACATGTATACACTATATACATATATATAGTGTTATATTCTACTCATATTTTAATATATAATATCTTGTATATATTCTATTTATATCGGTAGTGTTACATCTATCTTTTCTATAAATATCAATGGTTTACAGAGAAAAATGTTGGGATACAGAATTATTTCTATCAGCACTTTATGTAACATGAAGAATTTTTAAACTTCATAAATAATTCATTTCTCCATGGAATGAATGTGACTTTTTTGTACTCAATTATAGTCTAAAAACATTTCCCAAGAAAATGTTGGCTGGTATAGTATATTTGATTCAATAAATTAATTCATTTATGTTTTCTAAACTTGTTAGTCAAAAACTTTCCAGTTTATAGAGATAAGAAATAAGAACAAGTTAGGTTAAAATATACAAACACAAAACACTGTATATTACAATACATTTATGGTACAAATGCATCTATTAATCTAAAGTATCACCATGCTTTCCACATAAAATAATGATTGTAGTATATATATATATATATATATGCAAAAAGATATAAAAGTGAATCTAATTTTTTCTTTTACTTCAGAACTCAAATTATTATATTAAAAGAAATGAATAAAATACGTGGTTGAGGGCTCCCACGTGGCTCAGTCGGTTAAACATTCAACCTCAGCTCAGGTCATGATCTCATGGTTCATGAGTTCAAGCCCTGCTTTGGGCTCTATGCTGACAGCTCAGAGATTGGAGCCTACTCAAGATTCTGTGTCTCCCTCTCTTTATGCCCCTCCCCAGCTCTCTCTCTCTTTCTCTCTCTCAAAATAAATAAACATTAAATTTTTTTTAAATACATAGTTGGGCTATGAACCAAAATAAAGATTTCATGCAAATGGCAAACATAATTCTACCAAATATAGATAAAACAAAAACAAATTTTCAAAGGTTGTCAAACCCTTTGTCAGATGTAATTGATTTTCCAAAGCCTTCATCTCACCTTTGTCTTTGTGAACCATTCATATCTCCAGACATTCTATTCAATTTGCTTATGTTCCTTTGAAGTTCTTGATTCATTTTCTATCTCCTTGAACTCTCCTCCTTTTAGTCTTGAAGACAAACTTGCAGTAGTTTCACTATTATGCTCGTCAGTCTACTAGGGAAAATAAATCTTAGAAAAGGTAAGAAACTTAGCCAAAATTCCACAAGCAACAATCTTTCCAATATCCCACAGCTCTCCACTAGCAAAGCCAAGAGTGTGTCCAGGTCTTCATGGGTGCAGATTTCAGAATATTCATCCCTGGGGCCGCACTATACCATGTGAAAGAGCAGGATCAGTGGTTAGGGATTCAATTATGAACAGGTTACAGTAAAGTACAGAATAAACTGTCTAAAGAAAAGGTTCAATAACTAGTTTAGGCACTCTCTAAGAATGCAGAAATCATCCCATGGAGATACTGTTTGAAGGAGTGAAGGAAATAGGGAATTTTTTAAAAAACGCTAAAGAGCAGGGGCGCCTGGGTGGCCCAATCCATTAAGCATCAACTCTTGGTTTGGGCTCAGGTCATGATTTCACAGCTGGTGAGTTCAAGCCCCATATTTGGCTCTGCACTATCAGTCCAGAGGGATTCTCTCTCTGCCCCTCCCCCACTTGTGCTAGCTCTCTCTCTCTCAAATAAATATTAAAAAAAATTTTAGAGACTAAAACAAAGTTGGCATGAAAAGTTAAGGAAAGTAGGGTATTTTTATGTGGGAAACCGGTCTCAGAAAAAGTTTATCTAATATAGGCAAGACCTGACTAAGTAAGACCTAATTGAATAAGAAGAGTGAAATGGGAAAAAGTATAAATATAACCAGGATACAGGGTCCAAGAGCGTGTAGCTTGGAAGAATCCAAACAGATGAGATTTCGCCATTCACTGCTGAAAAAATCCAAAGGCAGGGAGACAGTGATGGTGAAAGTTGAAATTTTATTTCAGTGAAACCAATACCAGGAAAACAGTGAACCAGTGTTCCAAAGACTGTGTCCAAAGTGCTGAAAATACTTCTAAGTTTATATAAAGAAATCGTGGGACAAAAGTCAATGGGCACATGCAGCTGGCCAGTGAAGGTCAGATTGACCATTGTCATGGGGTCAATCATGAAAGGTCTTGATGGCATCAGGGCAGTCATTATTGCTTGAGGGGGTAGTTTCAGTTCCCATCACTGGTTACTTTGCCCTCTGGTCTTTTATGGAGTTAAAAGATAAGCAGAAAGGAATAACTTAATCAGTTAGAAAGTACAGACTTAGGTCAAAATGGAGGTAGTTCAAGTACTCTTTCATAAAAATGAAAAACAGAGAGAGAAATTAAACTGCGAGATTGATTTTTTCTTGGTGATACACTGTATAAATTCTTATTTGTATCTATAGAGTCAGGATATTTATTAGAAAGAGGGATAAAACATAGTTCTGGACATCAAAGGTATACAATGGGTACAGAATTGGTGTTTATTATTGTTGATTCAACAAACAGCTGTAGTATTCTAGAGATTATAAGAAGAATCCTTTCCACTGAGTTTATGAGGGAGAAGAAACTCAAGGAAAAAAAGAAGTCTAGTTAATCATATTCAGCTGAGTTCACAAATATATAATAAAATAAGTAAAGTGAAAGGAGTAATACTGAAACAAGTGAACAGCAACAGCAAAAAATAAACCTTGAATCTCTGCTCTTCAAAGAAAATGTCCTGGACTAAAAGAGGTATTTCAGATCTTGTTATAGACCTTTATACTTGTAAAAAAAAAAAAAAAAGCATATTCAAACTCACTTCCTACTTCTCTTAATACTATGTATATAACTTACTCTCTTTTACAGTTTATTTATTTATTTTGAGTGAGAGAGAGTGAGTTAGGGAGGAGCAGAGAGAGAGGGAGTAAGAGCATCATAAGCAAGGGCTTGAACCCACAAAGTTCAAGATCATGACCTGAGCCAAAATCAAGAGTTGGATGCTTAACTGACTGAGCCACCCAGGCACCCCTCTGTCTTTTCACTCTAATCTGACAGCACATATCTTTGTTTGAAATGTTAGTCCTTTCACAGAATTAACATTCCATCTAGTGATCCTTTAATTTTTACTTAAAGCATCCCAGATATAAGAAGTTAATTGCCTTAGAAATAACACATTCAATATCAAGTTAACTTTTGTCAAGGACAGTTCCTTAAACGGCAGAAAGCAGCAACTGTCTTAAAATGGTATCAGTTAGCATTGGCTTTTGCCAACTGTTGACAAAGTGAAAGAATGTTCGTTCATCTTTTGTTGATGTCAACAATCTAATTCAAATTAAATTATATAAACAAAATTATATTGTTTTAGATACTTTGATTCAATATTGGTGGTTGATAATAATGTCCTGTCTAGTCTTAAAGATAACATAGTTCTATCTATATTAAATTGCCATAATTTATTTTCTTTCATCACCTGTAGGAGATTGATGCAAACCTTTCCTTCTTTGTCTAAAATACATTGAGGATACACTAGCCAGTTTCTCTGGTCCTCTGTGATTTTAACATTCTGGAATATACGTTAGTCTTTTGGGTTTTTTTCTAATTATTAATTAAAGAAATGATTATAGAGGATATTTATATTTTCTACACTACTTTTTTCATCTGCCTTCACTAAAAAAACGTTATTTCCTTAGTCGATGTTAAACTTAATTCATTTATCAAGAGGGAAAAGATAATTTCAGGGAAAGGTCTATAAATAAGTTTTATAACTTCTCCATATTTTTTCATATGACATATACCAAAAGAATCAAGAATAAGTATTTCCTCAATCCACTTCTCCCTCATTAACATTCAGATATTAATTAAAAGAATTATCCTTTACATACGTAAAATTTTGGGTTTTTTGATTGACAAATAATTTCTTCTTGATTAATATATTTTATGCAATCCAGTTACTTGCAGAGATAAATAATCTTCTGCTCTATTGACAATCGTGGTGTATAAAAGAGATCTGAGAGGCCACTTTTTCAATTACACTTCTGCACATTTTTAGAACACAGACAGTAAGATTAAGAGAAAAAAAGAATCATTTGCTTTCCTGTATGTTATGAATAACTTCAGTGTAGGGCCAGTTTTTAATGTCTATGACTAAAATCTTGACTCCCCTCCCCAACACTTATGTAACAATGAACTCTGCACAAGTCACGAATTGATAACTTTTGTATTCTAAAAATATGCAGGTAAGAATGATTATGAAGAAAGGAAAAATTATGCTTTTCTTTATAATCTGAAGCTATTAACCTTAACAGTAAAAACAAATGAACAATCAAATCTTTTATAAAGATACTGGCAATTCTCCTTAATGTCATTGCACTTGGGAATGATTTTCTTGATGACATCACATAATACGTTCATTAATAAGAACTCTGAGGAACAGGAGTGCCTGGGTGACTCAGTTAAGTATCCAACTCTTGATTTCGGGTCAAGTCATGATCTCATGGTTCATGAGTTTGAGTCCCAAGTCCGGCTCCATGCTGTGTTGTCAGCACCATACTGCTTGGGATTCTCTTACACCCTCTCTCTCTGTCCCTCACCTGTTCATGCACACTCTCTCTCACAAAATAAATAAGACTTAAAAAAAAAAAAAGGACTCTGAGGAACATTATTTATTCTTTATTAGCAATGTGTGTCGTAACTGGTCATGTTTTCTTCTTAGTGTTGAACGTTTAAAACTTAAAATCAGATATGCATTCCAAGAGTCAGAATATAGTTAAGGTGCAATCAGCAGCAAATAACCAGTTAAGTTAGTTTACAAACGAGAAGTGCATTTTTCTCCCATAATGAGAAGTCTGTGGTACATAAAAGTTGTGGCAGCATTACGATCTCAAGACATAAAGCTGATATCATCGCTGTTTTCATGGTCACAAAATGCCTTCAAGAGCTCCAAACATTACTTTCTCATTTCATATTCAAAGGCATAAAGCAAGCAAAGGAGAAGGGTCTTTTTTCAGGGAATAATATAAACTTATTTCTCGGGGCACCTGGGTGGCTCAGTCAGCTAAGCGCCCAGGTTTAGCTCAAGTCATGATCTCACAGGTTTGAGTCTAATCTCCCTGTACAGCTCTGTGCTGACAGCTTGGGGCCTGGCGCTTACTTTGGATTTTGTGTCTCATTCTCTCTACCCCTCCCCCACTTGTGCCCTGTCTCCATCTTTCTCTCTCAAAAATAAACATTAAAAAATAAAATAAAATTGTTTCTCAATTATCAGAAAGTAAAAAATGTTTTCTTATTAGTCATTCAAAGTATTTCTGCTTAATTTCATTGACCAGAATTACATAAGTGACAACCCTAAGCAGAAAGGCAAGGAATATGCAGAAGAGATGAGGGCTACAAATGGTTTTGGAGAAGCAAAGGAATACTTCTCTGCCATGTAAATCTTTATAAAGGTCGTGTTGATGATGTCCTTATTCTTATCTCTAGTTTTCTTTTGTGCTTTTATTTTCTGTTTTACCTAATTTTCCCACTTTCTATACATTTTTATCTTGTTTCCTTTCATGTAATTTTATGAATCCTCCTAAATCTTTGGAATGAGATATATGTCCATACATATGTGCACATGTGCATACAAAGTGGACTTTTATAGCTGCTTCTCTATGACATATTTTATAGAAGCTTGTTTGGAAATCTTGATTGATTTGACTTCCACAGGCACTGATAAAAATCTTTCTGTAATGTCACAGTAATTTTATAATAACAAATGGAATGGATAGCTTTACAGTTTGTGAACACCAAAGAACAACATTCTTTTAAAAGTTAGCAAAGTTTTCACATATTGTTTATAAAACGGTCTCATGACAAGAATATTTTCATTTTGTTTCTTTCATCCTTGTTCATTGATCCCTGTGGAACTGTCAGTGAAGCATGAGATTACCCATGGAGGAGAAACAGCTCCTGTACACCAGGCCATCGGTAAGTCATACCTCAGCACAATAACCCAGGACCACACCAGCTCTCCTCCTCATCCTGCCACGTGGATGGCTAGTTTTGGGGTGTGTGTGTGTGTGTGTGTGTGTCTGTGTCTGTGTGTGTCTGTGTGTTTTGTTTGGTGTATAATTGTGTGGTTTATAATAAGAGAGGGAAGTGATAGAAGTAGAAAGAAACAAAGAAAGGATAAAACCAAGAATTTTTTTAAAAGATACCCGATATTTTGTGACTAGACATCAACAACAGATAGAGAGTATTTAAAAGACTGAAAATATCCATTGAGAGGTAAAAACCAGTATACACAGGCATTCACAATCTGGAAAAATTCTCCCAATTTAACTAAATGTTAATAAGAAATATTGATTACATAATGGTTATATAGAAAAATACAGCTATAAGTAAGCTGAATTAGTGAAGAAAAAATACCATGAAAAATTGCTACCAGTACAACTCTGGAAACCTTTGTTTTGTCATTTCACTATGATGATCATTTTTAATAGTTTTTCTTTTCTTTTTTTTTTTATTTTAGGGAGAGAGCACATGTGGAGGAGAGAGGCAGAGGGAGAAAGAAAGAGAATCTGAAGCAAGCTCCACTCTCAGTGCAGAGTCTCACATGGGGCTCGATTCTTAAAATCAAGACTACAATACTCAACCGACTGAGCCATGCAGAAGAGCCACTATGATGATTATTTTAAATGACTTTATGACATTGATGTTAATGTTACAGAAACTAAAAACTTTTGAGAAAATTTAGATTCATTTAACTTTGATTACAAATGTTGTTTTAAAGCTTCTTTTAAATGCTCTTAGATTTAAAATGTTATGGTATGGGGTGCCTGGGTAGCTCACTTGGTTAAGTGTCCACTTAATGTGGGCGTTCAAGCCCCGCATGGGCTCTGTGCTGACAGCTCAGAGCCTGGAACCTGCTTCAGATTCTGTATCTCCCTCTCTCTCTGCCCTTCCTTCTCTCTCTCTCTCAACAACTAATGAACATTAAAAAATTTAAAAATTAATAAATAAAATGATATGATATATAATTATTAAAACATAATTGAGATAACATCTAAGTGATGATTATCACTATGTAAAATTATTTATACATATAGACAAGGATTGGTAGAAAATATTTTAAAAATCAACATTGATATGTTAGGGCAACATGAAACCATTTTTATTTTCTGTTTGTACTTGAAAATTATTATGTTACAAAATTGTTTTATTAAAGTAGGTAAAATATTGATAATTTTTATACTATAAAATACATATTACTCAGTTGATTTAGCAGCCTACAACTAAAATCTAATTATATTTGAAAACATCTATTTTTATATACAATACAGAGATATCAATTTTTTCTGATATTTCACAGATTTAAATATTTCTATTCATGTAGAGAATCCCTCTGCACAATTAAAAAGATGGAAAAACGGGTCCTGGGTATACCAATAAAAAACATATTCTCCATATAATCTTGTGGTTGTATTAAAAAGCTATTATCTACATTCAGGCAGGAAAAGTTAACTCTCTCGACATTGCTAAGTAAAGATAAAGAGCCATCCTTTGAAGGTGGATTTGAGTTTTGGAAATATTTCCAAGTCATTGGTATCCGAAGAATAAAAGAAGTGATTAAACTGTTAAAACTTTTCTAGTTAAAACTATTGAACATACTTCCTTTTGAAACTGACTAGACTTTTTTACTATAAAGAAGTTTGGGCAAAAGCTCCTTCCAAGAGGTAGCTTAACAAGTTTTGGTAGGTGTTCTTGCCTTTATAAGGAGTTCTGCTGCAAGCCTGTCCTCTCCAATTAGTTTTGGAAGTAGGGTATTGAGGCTGTACCTTCAAAGTGACTCAGAATAGAATCCTAAAAGAAATGATCTTCCAGTCTTGGCAAGTGGCAGTGTTTTTAAAAACCTGCATAAACTACCAGGATGACAGTTTTGAAGGCAAAGTTCTTCGATCTTGGATTTCTGATTGAGACACCTTTCTAACTAAATTTTAAAAATTCAAAAATAATAAGAAGTTGATGCCTCAGGCTAACAGGCGGCAGTTATTCAAATATATTTCATCTCGATTATACTGACTGGGAGTCAAGAGACTCCAATCTTATGAAGGCAGAAGGGGAGAGGGAAGTGAAAAGTGAGAAGTGTTGTGCTGATTCTGGAAAGTCTCTCAGGAATTCCTCTAGTCTCAATGGGTGGATCATACTTTTGGTTTGTCTGGTTGACTGGTGTCTTTTCAGATCCTACTTGTGGAAAGTGGTGGCTCACTTTCTGGATTGCTTGGAAAACTGCTACATACACCATGCTGTTCCTTACTTTCTCCCAGGAAAGAGGCAAATTTTTGTTACTTCCTTTCAGTATCTTGTCTATTTTCTTTATTCTTGCTGCAAAAAAATTATATCTCTCTATAGTTTTTTTTCTGTTATTATTATTATTATTATTATTATTATTATTTTGACACTCATCCATTCTTTGGCTGTCCAAGGAGATTCCCATGCTGATTTCCATCTGAAGCATTTTTAAATGTTTGAACTTACTGCTTTCTATTAAATAGGAAGAAATAAGTCTTGATGTATTTTACCTTTAAATGTACAACACAATTTGATATATTCTAATACAGTTAGCATAATTTCTGCTCTTAAGTTCCCATGCATTAAAAATGAATTGGTTAATACCTAATTTGATATAAAAAAAAGGTCTACTTTATTAGTATGGGTTGGGGTAAAAAATATTAGGTATTTTGAATAGAGTTACTGAGAATAGTCATTTCTCAAACTTTGGTCTCTCAATACAGTTAAGTTCAATTAAACATAATTTTATAAGCAAAATCAGCAATGATGCCTGCAGCTGTTTGGCAAAATCACTGTTAACTTGGTTTGTATATTTGTATAACTGTATCACTGGAATTTGTGATTCCAAAGCATCACATATATATATCTTCTCAATTACATAGTACAGATACAAAAAACTCTTCATTGCTTCAAGAGTGTTAAGAATATTTTTTGTGGTCATTTTGATTAATCTCTACAAGACTTCTGTAAATTAAATGCTGAAAAAATAATGTGCTGAAAGTTGTGATCATTTGTTAGATGGCCATTATAACTGAGACAGATCCTATCATTTGTTTTCCAAATCAGTAGATGGGGAACAATAAATAATCACTGTTGCTCAATGCACAAATGTAATTCCATAACAAAGTTCAGGTTTTCTAATAGTTTTGTCATGGTATTGCATGCATAAAATTTGGCTTTGATTTTCTTTAACCAAATTTCTGTTTATATTGTGTGGCTCAATTTTTCAATCTTAAATATATGAATGAACATAAACAAGAGAGCACGACCTTTGTTTGGAAGAGTTCTTTGTAATCATCCTTTTTGAGAAAGAAATCTTTCCCAGCTGTGTGATGCTACGGAAAATAATTAAATATAATAGTGGCTGCCCTTAATTTATGGCCACAGGGGGAAATAATTACATTTAAAATGAAAGCCACTGCTTTTAAATGAATATATACACAGCGGTGGCATGTCCCTAGGAAAAGCAACTCTCATTGTCATTCCCAAGGTTGGCGTTGGATGTATTTTTTCCCTTTAATCCCATCCATATTTACTTTCAAAGGAAAAGTAGTCTCTTTATTGAGAATATCAGTTCTGAGAAATGCAAGAGGAGGAGTTTCTCTTTTCATTCTAAAATGAAACTTTGAATCAAAGTTTCAAAGCCATTTTTTGTTTGTTTGTTCTTAAAGTGCTTCCTCAGCTTCTGCTTTGGCATTTCTATCTGCTCTAAAATAAAGCATTTAAAAGAGACATCACTTTACTTTGTAGAATCTAATGAGATATTGATTTTTATTGGATTCAAATTTAGACAATTTATGTCTCATAATCAAGAGAAGGATATTCTTATTAAATCATTCTATATGAAACTGACACTTAGAAAAATCATGGGTAGATTATATGCTATTTTTATCTAAATGAAAATAAAACAAAATCAAAATTAGATTATGGGTACAGATTTTCAAGAAAGCAATTTTTACAAGGTAAGATGCTTGAGACACTCTTTTAATAGTTACATAGCTTGGAGAATGAAAGGAAAGTGGACATAGGACATGTGACTTTAAGTGGATTTGATAAACTGCTACATTGATCTAACAATGATGCTGCATTGGTTTCATTGAACAAATCCAGGGTAGTACCCAAGTAGCCAGTTTTTAATACCACAAATATTGGAAACAACTTTATTTCTATTTGCTTAAACTGGGTTGACTTTATTCCCAGGGTAATTTATGCTTTGCAGAAGTTGATTTAGTAATTTTCCATTTCTCATTCTTCTCAGTAATATCTGTTTCATGTTTTACAATGCAAATCTTGTTCCTTTGAATAGTTTTCTAAAAGTTTCTATCTAAATTATCTAAATGAAAATAAAATTAAATTAGTTTAAATTAGATTAGACTATCATCAGAAGGTGATAATTCACATAAACTGTTTAATAACATTCCATTCTATGGTTCCTAAGGGATTCATAAAGACCTAACAATGGCTTCCACACAGTAACCACCCCATAAATACGAGCTATAATTATTACTTATTTGACCTTTAAGTAATAGAAATGTAAGATGAAATATTGATTTAATCAATGATTAAAAACATTTTCTAAACTTTTGCTTTGTGAAAATTGGTGTGTTAGCAGCTGAGGGAGCTACAGACAAGACCTTATCTATAAAGATCTTACATACTAGAAGATAAAATTATATATACATATTATATATAGACATAATGTTTCTTTTGTTATATATTTTGTGTATAGACAAATATATGTATATATATTACATATCTTCTATCTTATATCTACATGTATATATCAATTTATGTTTAGATATATAAATGCATATATATATAACAAAAATAGTGTATTATGTATCTACATATATTTATCTAAAGTATATATCTAAAGTATATATCATATATCCACATATCCTATATGGGTAATAGATAGATAGATACTACAAGGCAGATAGTGATGAAATCAATGGGACATGATGTTTGAAGGTTCAGAAGCTGATAATTACTAATGTAGAGGCTTGACTTAATATTTAAATTTCAGAACTTATTTAGGATTTAGGGAGTCATGTTTGGTATTTTTATCTTATACACTATTGTAAATTTATTAGTAAATTATGTAAGAGGTATATTCACAGTTTGCAATATTTGCAATAAGTAGTGATTGTACTGAAATCAATAAAAATATTAGAAAATAGCTCAGTTTTATAAGCCATCATTTTAGGAATATAAAGGTAATAAATTCTTCTTGAAATACCATTTAACAGTATTATTTATACTCACAGGCAATTAAAAGTCTATTTAAGAAGAGACAATAATGCTTCCATTATTTATTATTACAAATATTGTTATTATTAGTGGTAGATAATATATGTACATCTTGCATCATAGTACAAAAGGCCACTTATCCTGAATAAGAACATATGAAAATATAATACCTGCTGTATAAGAATAAGAGATCTGGGGCTCCTGAGTGGCTCAGTCAGTTAAGCATCTTGACTTCCGTCCAGGTCATGATCTCACGGCTCATGATTTCAAGCTAGGGCTCTGTGCTGACAGATCAGAGCCCAGATCTCTGCCTTTACCTGCCCACAAAAAAAAATAAACATTAATAATAATAAAAAAAAGAATAAGAGATCAGTGGAAAGACCAGCTAATATGTGTGTTCAAATAGTTTAATTTATAAACATTTAAGGGATAGTTGCATATAGGTTGATAGACTTAAAACTGATAAGGAACTATAGTATGCATTTTTCTATTTCTACACAAGCACACTTTTCAAAAAAGAGACATTCTTTTATGTAGTAACTGAAATCTGATTATATAGTGACCTATCCATTTTCTGTAAAATTTCAAAGTGAAGATAACATGCATATGAACTAGAAATAATCCACAGTGATTCTTTTATAAATATATACAAGTGATTTATTTCTCACTGAAGGTGATCATTTTGAGGAAGAAATTACTCAGCTGACATGTTTTTTATGATATCATCCAGAATGCATTACAAACTCTAATGGAGGTCATTATTTCTCAAAGCCCATAAACTCAGAATAGTTTATAGCTTTGTAAAGTTCGTTTATTATACAACAAGGAAAATGTTCAGATGTGTATTTGTATCCCATACACTGAAACTTTTTCCATAGTAAAAATGAATTTTTTCAAGGAAGAGACAAGGTAATTTGCCATAAGAAAGCTAAATGGAAAAAAAATTGTAAGTTCTTAGATAACACATCATATTTTATCTAAAAAATGTTTTATTCCAAGTAAATTTATCATGATAAAAGGCATCAGCAGTGTAGAATAGAGAATTTATAACTATATTTTAATTATTTGCCTACTTTTAGGAAAAGAAAATAAGAGAATTGCTTTCACTTATTCTGTCCACACTTAGTCATTGATAGTGGATATTTATTTACCGTAATGAAGTGCTAGGATTCATGTTGAGGACAGCATACTTCATTTTCCTTTTTCTAACCAAGTTCTCAATATATTGTTATACATTTTTCATTTGTATACATTGTAAGTATAACATATGTTTTTCTTTCTGGGAAATAATTAACTTCTAATCTATAATTAATGAGAATCAATTCAACTAGTTAGATGTGTCTCATGAAGATTCAAGTAATACATCCACTATGATTGTGAGGAATTACAAATGTGGGTTTGCAAGCTTATCTTTTGGTACTTAATAAGGGCAAAAGATGAAATTCTATCTACTAAACTACAGATCATGAATTTTTCAATGCTTTTTACAAAGATAAACATTCCTATTTCGTATATGCCACTGCTGTCATTTTAAAGTTGTTAAATGTTGTATTTACCTTTACCATAATTCATTTGATTAAACATATTCATCTTTAGGGGTGTCTGGGTGGCTCAGTCAGTTAAGTGTTTGACTCATGACTTCGGTTCAAATCATGATCTCATAGTTTACTAGATGGAGCCCCTCATCGGGCTCCAGGCTGTCAGCGCAGAGACCACTTGGGATCCTTTCTCTCCCTCTCTCCCTGACCCTGTCTCTGCCTCTCAAAATAAATAAATAAACATTTGGAATAAAAGAAAAAACATATTCATCATAAGCAGCGAGTAGCACATGACCTCTACTTTTTATTTGGTAACATTTGGGGTCCTTTTGGCTATATTGATTTTCAATAAAATAGTTAACAAGCACCAGACACTGTTCCAAGCTCTTCAAATATGTTAACTAACTTAACTTCATTATAAAAGTAATGTTTACTTAGAACTGCTAAGATTGTACCATCATGATCTGGCATACAATGTTTTCTCTGATTTTCACTCATAACATGACACAAGTCAAGAAATTTATCAAAGCAGGAGACGATGAAGATTTGAGTTTGAAAGTTGAGACAAACATTCTTTGTGTAGCAGGACAGGAAAGGTCAGGTGGACAGGAGACAAGGTCTCAAAGGGTAGCCAGGGCTAAACATTTCAGGCAAAGTGAGTGCTATAAATTAAGAGAACTATTTAACAAGTTTTTATTGAAAACATACAATAGTACTGCCTGGCCTAATGTTAATACAGTGATCAATATACCTTCATGGCGTCTACAGCAGGTTTGGAAAGAATCCCATTAAAAACTATTCAGGTATGTTACTATGATGGATTGAATAGAAGTCCATTAGATTTGCTAGAATCATGCAAGCCAAAATAACATTCTGAGATGTGGCTTTAAATGTTTTTAGTTTCTAATGTGATGCAGTGTATCTTTCCTCCAAAATTTAATTTTTTTGACCTCAGATGGGCTATTCTCTTTTAGTATTGCCTTTACTCCCAAGCTTTTACCCTTGTACATTATTCTTATTCTAAGTGATAGCCCTAATTTTGAATGTTTGGGTGTTTGGGGTCCCAACTCAAAAACTGGAACATTTACAAAGGCTGCTTCCACCTACAGGACATGAGTACAATCTCCCTTCACAGCACCAGTGAAAAAAATGCTACTGCTTTTTTGCTAAATTTTCTGTTCATTTTAATAGTTTGGTTAGTGATTCTTGATGGGGAAATCATCTTCAAATAAGAGTGTTAACATTTCTTTTCAATTCTTACACTTTTTATTTTTGCATTTTATTCTCTATAACTTTGACCAATACTTACAATAATAACTTAAGCCTTAGAAATATCATTGGTATCTTTTTTCTATGCTAAATAGAATGAATCTAAACTTTATCCATTAGAATAGCATTTACTGTATTTTTAATGAATAACTTTATCAAATAAAATTAATTTCATTATATTTATAATTTGCTAATGAGGTTTTTTTTGTGAAAAATAGGTGAACCTGATCAAAAGATTTTTTGAGCCAATTGACATAGGATTTTTCTACTCTTATTTAATAATGCGAGTTATTTTGATAGAAATTCTGAAACTGAACTTTTCTTACACTCAAGTGACAGGTTTTCTTTCATTGTGATTATAAAGTTATTGAATATGATTACCTAATACTTAAAAAAAGTATATCTTCCCTGGGGTTCTTGGGTTGGTCAAATATCCGACTCTTGATTTTAGTTCAGGTCATGATCTCACTCTTCATGAATTCAAGCCCCATGTTGAGCTCTGTGTTGACAGTGAGAAGCCTGTTTGAGATTCTCTCTCCCTCTCTCTCTCTCTACGCTTCACCTGCTCAAGCTTTCACTCTCTCTCAAAATAAACAAATAAACGTTAAAATACAATACAATAAACATTTCCATCTAGGTTTATATGTGTCATGTGCCTATTTCATTTAGCCAGAATTGTGAACCTAAATTCTCTATTCCATTGGGATGTATTCTTTTTTGTATTAAAAAACTTGTGGAAAATTTAGTCCACCAGTTGTAAAACTATGCTCAGATGTCATGTCCAGAAACCAATGATATTGTTTTACTCTTTAAAGAAAGCATTATAAATTTGTCACTATTAAAATTACATATCACCATCTATGGCCATACCACCCTGAATGTGCCTGATCTCTTCTAAAGTTGTATATCACTAATATATTAAAAAAAAAAAAAAAAAAGCAAGACCAAGGAAAGAAAAATAATATAAATATACCAAAAGTGAAGGTAAATACAATTTCTATAATTAGACTTTCAACTTGATGCAAAACTTCTTGGCAATAAGAGTAAACAGGGGTGCCTGGGTGGTTTAGTCGATTAAGCGTCTGACTTCAGCTCAGGTCATGATCTCACAGTCCTTGAGTTCAAGCCCCACGTAAGGCTCTGTGCTGACAGCTGAGACCTGGAGCCTGCTTCAAATTCTGTGTCTCTTTCTCTCTCTCTGCCCCTCACCCACTCATGCTCTGTCTTTCTCTCCTTCAAAAATAAATTTTTTAAAAATTTTTAAAAAAGAGTAAAAAGACAAACATAAGTTACATTGTTCTTTGTATCTGGAAAAAAAAAGTATAGTAATTCCTTTCCTAGGAAAGAAAAAAAAATATTTTTCCCTTGACAATAAATTCTAAAAAAAATTCTTTACGTACAGAGACCCACAGATAGAGAATCCAATGAAGTTGTAGATGATATTTAACAATGGTGATATTAGCTAATACATACAGGTCACTCATTATGCAGTTGGTGTTGTGTATGGTGCTAAAGTATTTTATTTAATCTTCATATAAATAATTAAATCAACACTTTAAACATGAAGAAACAAAACCTAGAGAAGGTACATAATTTGGACATGTGCTATAACAGTTTCACTCTGTTTCCACAACCCGCATCCTGAATACTCACTACATGGCCTCTTTGTTATACTGCCTCTCATATTCTTATCAACATGCTTATAGCAAATACAGAACTGGGTCTGTTGCTGCAGTGACACATTATGAAAGATTACAGAATTAAAATCCATGAAACTCATTGCATAAGGAATTCAACCAATTTAATCCAACCTCCTGTGGGCTAGCTAAGTTTAGTCATGTGTCAAGAGACACACAAGACATTTTTTAGACATATATAGTACATTCTTCTCAAATTCTAAAATAAGATTTTAAAGTATGTAAATTCTTATGTTAAAATTTATATTTTACCACAAAATATCGTTTCTAATTTAGTGTATAACTTCAGTTAAGGAAAATATAAAAGTCTAAATCTGAATCCTTAAATAAATGTGAGCTCCCTGCCAGCTAAATAGTCCTAGCCTATGCTCCTCTTCCTTTCTCTTTGCCAGTACTTTTACAGTCTTCTCTCAGGGCACGTGGGTCACTTGGTCAGCTGATTTAGGCTCGATTATGATCTCACTATCTTGAGATCAAGCCCCGTGTAGGGCTCTGTGCAGAGTGTGAAGCCTGCTTAAGATTCTCTCTCTCCCTCTCCCTCTGCCCTTCTCCCTGCTTTCACTCACACTATCTCTAAAAAGACAAAAAACAAAAAGCAAAACAAAACAAAAGCAAACAAACAATAACAAAAAACAGTTTTCTCTAAATATCTCAGTGTTTATTTTTCCAAAATGCCCTGATATTATGATATTTTATACTGTTCAAGAAAGGCAGATTCATATGCTGTTAATGTTAAACTACCAAGGATAAATCCAACAATTTACTATAAAAGTTATAAAGCATGACACTCTCCTTGCCCAAATGGAAAACCAGCCTTATTTCCTGGTGGAAATAGGCCACCATGGTACATGCAGGCAAAACCAGAGTTATTCTAAGAAATTGTCAAATCCCTCCAATCCTTGAGCAACAGTACAATAGAGTTTACATAACATATCGTGTGTTAAGTCAGACAAGAACTTTGGGTCCTTAAAAGTTACCAAGTGCAACCATATAACAATCTCAGTACTTTTCTCAATTTGCCTCAATTCCCAATTTATCTTTGGGGAGGATCTTTTTCCATTCTTTTGATATATCCTTTTCTTATATTCACCAATACATTTAAACTGACAACATCGAAAGGTTAAGGATCCCCAAATACATAGAAATCTCCAAACTCCACTGTAGAACATTACATCCATATGTTCTGAGTTATTAGAAGAGGAAAGATAATAGACAGGTTAAAATATCCTAATATTTACTAATTTACTAATGACATATTAGAATAAGTTTATTTCTCTACAAAAAAACTTGTATGAGACCATTTGTTTTCTTTGTATTCAGTTATGATCTAAGCATTTGGGTTCTGAACAAATTTAGAAAAGATAGCTTATAAGGAATTAAATGAAAATGTTTGCCTTTTAAACTCTCTAGTACTTTTAAATTCACTAATTAACTAGTACTTAACTGATCCCAAAGTTTATATGCCCAATAGATTGTAGAGTGTTTCCCAAATGAAGTCTTTCTGGTGATAAAGTTTCTTCAGCTTTGATTTAAGAGAAAAGATATAAGTTTTGCTGGTTTTGTTTTATCCAGTTTTAAGAGTTGCCTTTTTTTAGGTATTATCTTCTGTCTATATGTGTGTATGTATGCGTGTTCTTTCTTAAACAGTACCCTCTTTTGAAGTGACTACGTTTGCCATATATAGTTTCCTAGAAATCAAATTGCCACGTGTCAAGTGAAATCCAGTGATTTTGTACATAAATGTTACTGCCTGGAAATGGCCTTACAAAATAAGTTTACATTTTGATAATGAAGGATTCCTTTTTATACAAACAAACTCCATCCTCTCGTGTGCTATGTATATAAGATTATCATAATAATCTAATGTACTAAGTATACTTTTCTGATAAAATATATTTCTACCTTCAGCCCAGGATGAATATGAACTGAACTTAAAATGCTGAACTATGATGACTAGAAAATAAGGTATGTATTTTAACTCAAAACTTTGAGTTGAAGCAGATACCTTGCTATAATGTTGAAAAAAAAACAGAGACAAAATACCTAAATAAATAGAGAAACATACTATTTTCACAGATTGGATAATGCAATAATGTTAATATATGTATTCTTTTTTATTTTTTTAAATTCAGTGTAGTATTGGTTTCAGGAGTAGAACCCAGTGATCCATCACGTAGATATAACACCCAGGGCTCATTCCAACAAGGGCCTCCTCAATATCCCTCACTCATTTAGCCCTTACCCCCACACATACCTCCCCTGTAGCAACCCCTAGTCTGTTCTCAGTATTTGAGACTTTCTTATGGTTTACCTCCCTCTCTGTTTTTATCTCATTTTTCCTTCCCTTCCCCTATGTTCATCTTTTGTACTTCTTACACTCCCATATCCTTTGGATAAATACTTAGCAATGCAATTTCTGGCATGTAAGGTAGTTCTATTGTTAATTTTTTGAGGAACTTTCATATTGTTTTCCAAAGTGGCTGTACCAGTTTGCATTCCCAACAGTGTAAAAGTGTTCCCTTTTCTCCACATCCTTGCCAACATCTGTTGTTTCCTGAGTTGTGAATTTTAGCCATAATATATGTATTTTTCCCACTGTGTTCTGTATATTGCAGTGTGATTTCAATTACTATCTCATCTAGTTTTGTGTAAAAGTTAATTAGTTGATTCTAAAATTTATATGGAAATACATAGGATCTAGATTGTTGTAAAAAAAAGAACAAAGTTGGAGAACGTAGACTACCTGATATTAAGATTTATAATAAATCAATCAGTAATCAAGAAAATATTCTATTGGCATTAAAATAGGTATATAGTAAAAAGGAACAGAATCAACGTCCATAAATAGGTCCATATATATAGTCATTTTCAACAAAGGTGATAAGGGAAAAAGTTAAAATTTCAATCTCAAGCCTCACCTGATACCATACCTACTATTAAACTCAAAATGGATCACATGAAGCAATGCTCAGCGTCCCTCATCATCAGGGAAATACAAATCAAAACCACACTGCGATACCACCTCACGCCGGTCAGAGTGGCTAAAAAGAACAAATCAGGAGACTATAGATGCTGGCGAGGATGTGGAGAAACGGGCACATTCCTGCACAGATGGGGAGAATGTAAACAGGTGCAGCGCCTCTGGTAAACAGTGTGGAGGTTCCTCAAAATATTAACAATAGAATTCCCCTATGACCCAGCAGTAGCACTGCTAGGAATTTACCCAAGGGATATAAGAATGCTGATGCATAGGGGCACGTGGACCCCAATGTTCATAGCAGCACTTTCAACAATAGCTAAAACATGGAAAGAGCCTAAGTGTCCATCAACTGACGAATGGGTCAAGAAGATGTAGTTCATCTATACAATGGAATACTACATGGCAATGAGAAAGAATGAAATGTGGCCATGTGTAGCAACATGGATGGAACTTGAAGGTGTTATGCTGAGTGAAATAAGTTAGGCAGAGGACAAATACCATATGTTTGCACATATAGGTGGATCAGGAGGAACTTAACGGAGGACTATGGGGGAGAAGAAGGGGAAAAATAGTTGGGGAGAGGGAGGGAGGCAAACCATGAGAGCCTCTTGAATACTGAGAACAAACTGAGGGCTGGGAGGGGAGGGGAAGGGGGTGATGGGCATGGAGAAGGGCACTTGTTGAGATGAGCACTGGGTGTTATATGGAAACCAACTTGACAATAAACTATTTAAGAAAAAAAGAAAGTGTGGGAGTATCAGCATTTTTATAAACTCTATCAAATGCTCTCCTTGTTTCAAAACATGGACTGAGAATATATATATTTAAAAACAGGTAAGTCTTTCAATATCAAGAATGAACTTTATTAATAACTAACATGGATGTCATATAGTAGCCCCCCCTTATCCTTGGAGAATGTGTTCTAAGACTCCCAGTGGATGACTAAAACTGCGATAATACCGAACCCTGGATGCTGTCTTTTTCCTTTGCATACAAGCCTATAATAAGGTTTAACTTCTAAATTAGCCACAATAAGAGATTAACAATAACTAATAATTATAACAATGTATTTTAATAAAAGTTCTATGAATGTGATAAAAAAAACTCTAAATGGATCATAAATGTAAACACAAAAGCAAAAACTACACTATTCTAAAACACAATATTCTTGACCTTGGGATAGGCCAACATTTCACAGTCATGACTCAAAATCACTAACCATAAAAGAAAAGCAATATGATAAACTGGGTTTGGAAAAATACCAAGTGTTGCTGAATATGTGGAACGAAGTAGCCTCTAATACATAGCCAGTTAAAGTGCCAAATAGTACAATGACTTTGGAAAACTGGTATACTTTCTTATCAAGATAAACATACATTCACCATGGGATCCACAAATACAGTCCTGAGTATGGACTCAGGAGAAATTAAAACAAATGTCCACTAAAAAGGCTTATATATAAATGGTCATGTCAGCTTTATTCATAATAACCAAAGACTGAGCAAAAACTGAATCACTATTAAAAGGTGAATAGTTAAACAAACTATGCAGTATTAATACAATGGACTTTTACCCAGCACTAACAAAAGTGAATGAACTACTGTTCACGCAGTAACACAAATGAATTTCAAAAACATGCTGAATAAAGGAAGCCAGACACAAAAAATGTGTATCTCAAATGCTTTGTCTTAAATAAAATTCTGAGTACACAAAATTAATATCCAGTGATAGATAATATGGATCATTGGTTACCACAGTGAATTCAATACCCAGAGAGAAAAAGAAAATCTTGATTCCTATCCCCTATCATATGCAAAACTCCAATCTAGGTGAATTTTACACCCAGATCAGAAAGGTTAAAAATATTAAGGTTTTAGACAGTAACATAGAAGAACAGACACTTGGGGTAGAAAAACATTTATTCAGTAGCATATAATAAACTAAATATAAAGGAAAATATTTATTCAATTTCTATACTGAAATTAAGAACTTTTCATAAAAATAAATCACTCTTTAAAGTGTAAAAGTGAAACCACACATATGTGCAGAGTTTGCAATACATATACTAACAGAAAATAGGTTTCTAAAATTTAAAATATTTCAAGGGCTCCTGGGAGGCTCAGCCGGTTAGGCTGAGGTCATGATCTCAGAGTTTGTGGGTTCGAGCCCTGCGACGGACTCTGTGCTGGCAGCTCAGAGACTGGGGCCTGCTTCAGATTCTGTCTCCCTCTCTCTGCCCCTCCTCTGCTCGTTCTGTCTCTCTCTTTCTCAAAAATAAATAAACTTTAAGAAGAATTGTAATGTAAAATATTTCCTACAACTAGAAGGAAAAAACAGACAAATAATGGGAAATAAGGAAAGGTAGTTCAACCTTGCTAGCGATTGTTAGGAAAAGCAAATTCAGACCATAATGAGACACTATACACACCCACCAGAAGAGCTGTAATTAGAAAGACGAGTGATACCAAGTGTGGGAGAGAACTTGGAGCAACAGGAGAGAATGTGAGTAACTGTTCTCTTCTACAATGCTGGAGTAGAAATTAATATAATCCGTTAGGAAAATTGTTTGGCACTGTCAGCTAAAGCCTGCACATATTCTGTAATTCAGCTACTTTACCACTAGGAACATACCCAACAGAATTTGCATAGACATGTGCACCACAGCACATGTGCAATGATATTGTAACATTCTATATAGAATAGTCCAAATCTGGAAAATAAATACTCCTCAGATAGGATAAATAAAGGGTCTCATGATTATACAATGAAATGCTATGTAGTAATAAAAATGAATAACCTACTGCAACACACAATATGCATGAATGAATCTCACAGACATGGTATTGAACTAAATAAGCCAGATGGAGTATAAAAAAAAAAAAAAAAAAAAAAAAAGACTGCTGGCTTCCATTTACGTAAAGACAAAACCTCTCTACAGTGACAGAAATGAGAATGGTGAATGGTGGTGTGTTTGGTGCTAATGACCGAAGGGGAGCAAAGAGGTTTCTGAAGTGCTGGTATTTTTTTTTTTTTTATCAGAGTGCAGGTTACAAGGAAGCAATTATATGGAAAAATGCTTTGTGCTTTACATTAGATGTGTGAGGGGCACCTGGGTGACTCAGTTCATTAAGCATCCTCTTGGTTTCAGTTCAGATCATGATGTTATTGTGTGGGTTCAGCCCTTCATCAGGCTCGGTGATGGCAGTGTGGAGCCTTTCAGGGATTGCCTCTCTCCCCTCTCTCTTCCCATCCCCTGATCGTTCTGTCTCTCTCCAAATAAATAAATAAAACTTTTTAAGAAAGATGTGTGCACTCTTCTTTATATGTGCTAATACTTCAGTGAAAATTTTTACCTGAAAATACAGGAGACGTCTGTGCAATTTTAGAGATGGTTTACCATTAACAAAATAACGCTTAGGTGAGCTAGCTGTTGGCAGAAATGTTGCACGATGTTTTCCCCTTATCCCAAGAAATTAGTCTTCTTGTGACAAAAAATAAATCAATAACTTTTGAAACAAATCTCTAGGTATATTTTGCCACTTCTCACAATTAGATGCTCAAATGTATTCCTTGCAATTGCACCATAGTTTATGTCATGCTATTACATGTTTCCCCCTAAGAATTTAAGGGGAAAACAGAACTGAACCTCTCGGGTGAGAAGGTAAGACTGCCACTTTACACTTGCTTTCTGGGAATCCTATTCTTGATATTGCTGTTGCTGAATGGTAGTAGAGTTCTTGAAAAAGTTTACTATATTCCTACCTAGAAGTAGTACAATGGGTGCTGTAGATAAGAAAATATTACTTAATGTTTGCTAAATTATACATTTACTACTTAAAAATTTCTATGTAATTCTTTTTAAAGGAAATGAACAGCCCAAAGTTACAAATAGAACCATGAGTAAGGCAGGTTTATCTTAACTGTCTACAAGCTTCAACTTAAATCATTAAATTAGAAAATTTGGCCATAGCTTTCCTTCAGTTCCTCAAAAGTGTCAGTCTAAATACCAGAGATCTATGTGTGTTGCACACTTCTGTTACTCTCAAGATCTACAAAGACAAATCTCAGGGCTTACATTTTCTCATTTGAAATTTTCAGGTAATACTGCTAACTTTGCAGGATTTGGGTGATGCTTTTCAACATCCAAATAGGCTAAGGTACATTAAAAATGTCTAGCATCACATCTGTACTATCCTATACGTGCAGTAAGTACTGGCCTTTATTTTGAGTGTTATTGTTATTGTTTTCCTCTCCTAAGTTATAAAAAATACACCAAAATTCAGGAGGAAATTATTATTGTATATTGTTTGCTATTTCAAACTAAGTCTTTCTCTTTAGTGAGAAGACAGGGCAATGAAGAAGTGCACTAGAAGAATTCAGTTCAAGATGTCATATCTATTAGGCCATTTACTGGGATTTATTTTAATAAAATAGTTGCACATCTCAGCTTGTACTTTTTATATTTCATGATAAGGTAAAGGTTAGATGACTAAAATATGTGGATCTACAGCATACAATGACTAGCTTCTATTTAAAAGGTTCCAGATGTTTTTAAGTTTTTAAAAATTTGTTTATGTATATACCACTACATCTTTTTCACCTTGGCCTTCATAACTGAAGGGCCAAATTTCTTTGGCAGCAATTCTCTTCTTACTTTCTCCTAAAAGATTACTTGCTTTTCCATTTAGTATGTAATAAGGAAAAGTCAATTCATCATCAAAAATTATCTGATGTGGGTTTTTTGCTACATTTTGTCATGATTGCCATTTACAGAATATATATAAGCTGTAACTCTTTCTTTTGAACATAATATACAGATCTTGCCATCACTTTGTTCATTTAATTCAGCATTTTAAAATGTGTCCATCTTTTTCATCCTAATATGCCTAAGATTCAGAGTGCACAAGGGATCATTTTTCTCTTCTCAGTATTCTGTACATGTGTTTGATGTGTTCTGGACAATAAATTACACCACTGTGGCTACTATGCTGTTTTGGCCTAGCTGTGCTGCCAGGAAACCATACAAACCAAATTGTGATAATATAAATCATAAACACAAAATCAAGAACAATGTATTCCAGACATTTTGCAATATTAAATTGGTTAGAGAAGAATAGGTTTCTATTTCCTCTATAGAAGGTTTAGAGAGTTAACTAAGAGTTTGCCACTTGACAATTTACTTATACATTATCTCATTCAACATAACCAATCTCTGTAAGGAATGTATTATTATTTCCATTACCTTGATACAAAAAAAAAAAAATGATAATTACTTGCTGACTATCATCCAGTAAAAAATGTTGAGACTGAGGTTTAAGCCTGTATCTCCTTGTCTGAAAATCCCCCACCTTTTGCCTTCAAGAGGGCCGCCCTGTGAAATACCTTTATGGGAAAGGAGTCACAAACTTGTAAAAGACTAGTATTTCTTGAGTAGGTGGAATGAATAAGGACTAAAGAGCTAGAACATCCTTCAAGTCAGTGAAAAGGAGAGCACCTAACTCCCTTAAAAACCAATGAGTCAATTTTTTTTTAAAGAAAATAATGATCTTTCTCACATCTGAGCCTCACACGTGAAGTTCCCTTGGCCCTTCACTTGTCCCACTCATACTCATGCTTCGGATTTAGCTTGGAGAACATTGTTAGGCACACTTACATTCCCTAATCCTCTCAATAGACCATAAAGTTGAGATTATTATCTCAATTTTCCAGGTGGAGAAAACAAAACCTCATTGTTACCAGAGATATAAAAACAACCTGTGTGTGTGTGTGTGTGTGTGTGTGTGAGAGAGAGAGAGAGAGAGAGAGAGAGAGAGAGAGAGATCGTGTCAAGAAGCAAAGGCCTAATCGAAGAACTAAAAAAATAATCTCTGGACTCCCCTTACTAAAAGCTTAAGTATTTTCTTGATCTTCTTTCTCTTTCTACCTAAAATATCAGAGAAAATTACTAAATTATGATATGAAATAATTATGATATGGAATTGTTAAAAACCAAATAATTCTTTTTTAGAAAAAAATATTCCTTGTAAAGTTTAGATTTTTGTATCTAAAACTTTTTAAGAGTAATTTGTAGGGGCATCTGGTTGGCTGAGTCAGTAGAGCATCCGACTCTTGATCTAGGGTCTTGAGTTTAAGCACCACATTGGGCGAGGAGCCTAGTTTTAAAAAAAATGGCTATTATAATCATTTGTAGTACATTGCTTATTCCTCACCACTGGATTCTTCACTAAATCTTCATTGAATCAGGAGCAGAGTAAAGTTTTATGAATATTTGGTGATAAACCTACTACATAATAATCTCAAGATTGAAGTTCAAGTACCTATGAACCATTGATGTGGCAGGAAAAGAAATTAATGCTGTGTCTCTGCTCATTAGGCCACCCTCAAAAAGTGTTATAACACAGGGAGAAGAACATTAATAGTTAAGAATGTGGGATTCATACTCCTGAATTCAAATCTAGCCACAATCTGCTGGCTTTGTGGTCTTGTGAAAATCACTAAGCTTCACTTTTGTTCTTAATCCCTTAAAATGAGAGATAACTCATAAAAGGGTTTGCATGCCTCATAGAGAAGTTTAGAAGTAAGATAATGTGGGTGAAGTGCTTCCCCCACAAAAAGTTACCTGTTCGTTCTTGCCAGGCGGCTTGTACTTACCATGCCCCCTTTCTTTGGCAAGATTTTCCTCCTCCTCTCCTTCCCTTTTCCTAAACAAATCTACTCTCCCTTCAGGTCGTAGATTAAATTTCATTTCCTCAAAGAAGATCCTCACAAACCCATGGATCAAGTTCCCTGAGGTTTTCTGCACACCTTTCCTTCATTAAAATTCTGAAATGAACTGTTAGAGCAAGTAGTGGTTTCATGAATTTCTTTCCTTGTAAAGGATACACCCCCAAATGGCAAAGCCTTTGTCTGTCACATAACCTGCGCTAGTACAGTGGCACGCACAGCAAGAAATAAAATGTTCTCGGTCAACATTAGAATAAAGAATGATTTAATTCACTGATTAATATCACAGTGTGTGGAACAAAATAAAAATTAAGAATCATTAGTATTTTTTAAATTATTACTGAATAATATACCGAGGTATATTATTCAAGAAGACTTACCAGGAAAACAACTGCTATTTCTTCTTCTTCAAAAAAAAAGGTACCCAAATTATATAAAGAGAAATGGTTTAACTACATGATGCCTGAGGAGGCAGGGAATTTCTAGCATCAAATACTATAATATACTATATTTATAGCATCAAATACTATAATATACTATATTTATAATATACTATATCTATAAACGGGAATATAGATAAGCAGGAAGGGAAAAATAAAATTCTCATTTTCATTATTCTATAAAGCTGAACACATCACTGATTCCAACGTCGATCCTATCCTCCAATTATTCTAGCTTGTTTTAACACAACAGTTAATGTGAGTGTGCATGTGTGTGCATGTGTATGTGTGTGCTTGTTAAGTCACTGTTTTCCTAGCTCTGAGTTCACCCTTCCATACTCTACATTGTAATTTTGGAGACTGAGACTTACAAACCATATTTCTGCTTTGCCAGCTGCTCTCTCTTAGACTGTGTCAATGTGAAGTGCCAGAAGGAGATGCAGGGCTGCGGGAAGAGGGCTGAGGAGAAGGGCACCTGCTCCTTGTTCTTTCCTGCTTATGACGTGCTGTCAGTCTCTTCTTTCTGTGTCTGTCACCCTAGCCATGTTTCTCCTCCATGGCAATAGCGATTCAATTCTGGAGCATCAACCAAATCCATTTGGCAGTTCTTCGAATACCTGCAGAAAATGCCTCAGTGTATCCGCTGAGATACAAGCCTCTGCCAGCTCCTGCTGCTGCTCTGAGGCATTTGGGGGGTTCCCTTCCTGGTTCAGAGACATCAATATCAGATGAGCTGTGTTTCCTTCACAGACATTTGAATTTCAACTCAACGTGATTCACCCTCCAAGCGTCTAAGTTTTTAATTACTCAAATCTTTCTTTTTATGTTGGTCTAGATTCCCTAAGAAGCAGTTACCAAGACGTGCCTAGACATGCAGGAAATTTGCTAGGGGAAACATCTGTGAAAGAAAATGGGAGGGAAGCCAGGAGATGCTCATAGAACTGTCAGACCATGATGTAGGTCTCAGGCTGAGTGCAGAAAGAAGAAAGGAAGGTTGTTTGGATGGAAACGTTTCAGACTGCAGAGAAGTTCTAAGAAACTTTGGCAACGCTACTGGAGAGTCCTGAAGTTAAATTCACCTGTGATAGAAGTCTCCTGCTTCCTAGAAATGGGTCAGCCTTTATGTCAAGGAAACAAGAGGTGACGGTGGGAGAGACTCTTCTCACAAATATATCTGTTATTCTATTCCTAACTTTTGCTTCCGTGCCCACAACTTTGAGTTTTGACAAATTGGAAGTCTTGGTTCCCATGGCTTGCTTTCATCAGGGGTCACAAGAATTGTTTCACGGAATCTTATGTTGAGACGGTCACGAACACCTCATGTCACTGCAGCAACAGCAGAGAGGAAGCATACTCTTCCCTGACTGGGTTTTGAAGAAATTCCTTCAGGAATTTCTTGTAAAATTCCTCACATTGGATTGGTCTGATATTTTCTCACAATTACACTGAGGGGCTGACTATCTGGGACGAGCATGACACAGGAGATGTACCTTTTCATCACATCCTGTCACTGCACACATAAGAGCACCATGATACCACTCATGATTTAACCTTGATTCCTTGGTGGCATCTGCCATATTTCTCCACTGCAGGGTTACTTTTCTTCCCTATTTTTTACACTCTATTCTTTGAAAGTGACACATCACATCCAGCCCACAATCAAAGGGAAGGGAACTAAGTGTCCTTCCTGGAAGGATGGGAGTCTATCCATATTATTTATAATTCTTTGGAAAGAAAGATTTATTTCTTAATTTCCTCCCACTTTTATTGAATAATTTACTTATATCTCTTGGGGTTCATGGATATTTATTTTATTTGGGGGATTATAATCTGCAACTAAAATTATTATTGCTTCATCTGTTCCATCTTTGGCCATTGTGAACTCTTTCAGATTGGCTTCTGTAACCTTTTGATATGGCTCATTGTTTTAATTTATTCGTTTTTTAGCTCTCCCTTATTTTGAGGCACTTCAAGATGTTCCAGGCTCATCTTGTGTTTTCCTTGCTGCAGTCAAAACCAAGTTAACCATTCTTCCAGGGGACCCCAGTTCCCTTTATTCAAAACAGGAATTTAGATATCAATCTCTTGTGTCTGGGTCTGGTTGGTGCTACTAAGCTTTTATTTTATATAGGTATACACAATTTTTACATATATATGTACATATTTATTGCATATTTATGTGTAAAACATATCTTTCTATCCTTGTATACATATATATCTATAATTATTTCCTTATCTATCTATATATGCATGTACATATATGAAAATTAACATCAACTTATACCGGTATCTCTTACTCTAACCCAGTCTCATGAGGTTCATTTAAAATGGAATTTTGACTGAAATTTTGGAATAATTAGCACAGCTCAGAGATGGATAGTGTGCATGTCTATTAGAAACGGGTAAGAGTCTTAGACCTTTGAGATTCTTCATTCTGGGGACAGGGTAAGAACGTCTTTGTGTCTACAAACAACAGTTGCATCTCGTTAGGCAGAAACACAAGATTTGTGTGCTACAAATACGTGTAAGAAGTGTGCGCGTGCGCTGTCGCTAAAGCTGTAGACTGCCGGGTGCAGGCCAGTGTCTCAGCCAAGGAAGACAGTAGGCTGCGCTTCGTGAGGCTGCAGAGAAGACTGCAAACTTTATTTCTGCTTTGCCGACTTGGCTCCCATTAGGCTGTGGCCCTGGGGAGCACGGGAACGAGACCGCTATGGGGAAGGAGAAGGAGGCATCTACCCCTTAGAGTCAGTGCCTGTTGCTTGTGGGCTGTTCCCTGTGCCTGTGAGCAGCACCCGGCAGTGCTTCTTCCCTCTGAGCAGCAGTTCTGTCCTGAAGTATCAGATTTTCCAGCACTTGCAGAGGCAGCGAAATCACGCCCATCACTGATACCAGCTGGAGCCAGCATTTCCCTGTCTGCAGAGGTCTGATATTTTTTGCCCCACACTGCACTCCCATAGAGCTTCTAAGATTTAGTAATTCAAATCTTTTAACAAAGATGGAATCTACTTTCTGCACTTACTGCCTCCATCATAGCTAGGGGTTTTCAATACCTAATTAGCAACTTTCTACCCAATTACTAATTTTTTGCATTAAATTATCTCCGTGAAAATAACTGGAATGGCTTCTTTCCTCTGCCTAGACCTTTACTGATACCGTCTAGTGTCTAAAGTTCCATGTTGTTTACCCACATTTTGAAAGAAATTTCTTCGTTACTTTTGGTAACAGATTATTGAAAAGAAAATACATCACAGTTTAATAATGTGTTATTTGATGACATAAGGTCTGGTCCTGTATTTATAACCTGATGCAACATTAGACAATTTACTGGTTTCAGCCCTTTCTGTATTGCTTCTTTAGAAGAAAATTTGTTTCTTTTTTCACATGTAAAACTTTATCTTATCTATAGCATGGTTTCTTTCAGTCTAAAATCTCTTCAAAATCTCCATCTATTATATTTTTTCACATCCTGAGGAAGTTTTCAGGACTGAAAAAGTATATATTACCCTTAGTTTCCTAGAAGTGTTCTGGCATTTATTTGTCAAACTGTTTATTTTGTGAAATGTCATAAAAGGAACTATAAATTAAATAGATAATTCAGTGAATCATACTATATTGCCATTCAAGCAATAAAAAATAACATATTTCATAGAGTTTAACTTTTCCACACTGTGTCTGTCTGTCCCTTCCTCACTTTCTACTTTCTCTCTTTTACAGTTGAAAGCTTGAAGATCAAGAAAGGGCACCAACAATTTCTTGTCCTACTCATTTTCATTTTCAAAGCCATTTACAAGTTTCGTATAATTTAATTTTAAGTAAACCAAGAGCAGTGTAGTGTTTCTTAACAGAAGTTTTAAATCAGGAATATTTTATTTCAAGTACAAATTCTAGCACATATTACCTCTTAACTATTGCCACATTGTGTAAGCTAGCTCATCTCAGTTTCAT
This sequence comes from Hyaena hyaena, assembly GCF_003009895.1. Lineage (NCBI taxonomy): Eukaryota > Metazoa > Chordata > Mammalia > Carnivora > Hyaenidae > Hyaena > Hyaena hyaena. The sequence goes on from NW_024081066.1 coordinate 975,530, forward strand.
CTTCTGGAATATGAACATATCAGTTTGTATTTCATAAGATTCTTTTAAGGGATTATGTAAAAAAAATGTGTGTGTAGCACACACAGTTCCTGGTTTATGATAAACATTCATAATTAATTTCATTGAAGTTGATATTTTAACCCCATTCAAAAGGAAAGCCACCGTACAGCTTGTAAGACTTGTCTCATCTAGGACCATGCAAAAATTGATTTTTTTAAAATTTTAAAAGTGTGAGTTAAGATGGTCACCTTGCCAATTGTCTGAGTAAGCTGGTCTTTGTAACCAGGGAAACACAGTTGATTTCCAGAATAAAGAGACACTTGGAACTACTTTACAAAGAGAAAACATGGGTAAGTATTATTTTCTTATGTTTTGAATTCTTTGGATACTATTAATTCTAACTCCTATTAACCATCCAGGCCTGCTTCTAACAGTTGTAACTCTGCGACCAATCTCAGCTCAAGATATCTCCTTACACTCTTCCCGGAAGATCAGCAAATAGCTGATAACCCTAGGCTTTCTTGCATGCTAGTGATGGGAAATCACTATCTAGTAGAAATTGTATCTAATGTGTAGACCAAGCAATGGATGAATTGAAAAGATCTAGTTTCAGAGAACATTCCTAGAATTACATGTTGGGCCTAGCATTTGATTTTATTCTACACTAACCAGCTAATGAGTGTATCTGTTACTGTTTCATGGACGCCGACAGAAGACACAAGAGCCCTGGGTCAGACACAAGGACTTTATGACTTAAGGCACGCAGGCAGTGTGAGCATCAGCATATTTATATTAGTTCTTCTTGTGCCCAAATCCAACAGTGGGAGGCACGACCAAGGGGCAGGTTACATGGAGACTCTAGAGAGTCCCAGCACAAACAGTGGAATGTTATAAAGGAAAAAACAAGACAAAACTCTGAGCTTGAGAGAATTCACTCTTTTTATAATAATCACTAAGCAAGACTCCCCTGTCCTAGAGGGAAATACTACCCCTTTTTCAAGATAACTCTTAAAACCCTTGAGAATCCTTGGGGCGCCTGGCTGGCTCAGTCGGTTAAGCATCCGACTTCAGCTCAGGTCAGATCTCATGGTTCGTGGGTTCGAGCCCCATGTCAGGCTCAGTGCTGATGGCCACCTCAGATCCTGGAGCCTGTTTCAGATTCTGTGTCCCCCTCTCTCTTTGTCCCTCCTCCACTCATGCTCTGTCTCTCTCTGTCTCAAAAATAAATAAACTATAAAAAAATTAAAAAAAAACTTGAGAATCCTTGAGAAAAACCTTTGTGAATCTAATCTCTTGAGTAACGTAACACAGAGAAATGGCCTAGATGAAGAGTAGGCAGGGCCTTTTATTCTTGGCACACCTAGCAGACATTGAACGTGAAAAACCCATGGGCTTCTCCCACCAATACCTACAACTTAATCCTTCTTTGCCTCAGCTTCCAGAAAATTTTCATGTTATTTAGCATCTTCATTGGCCACTCTGACTAGTCTAACTAACAAGGCTGCAACCAAATCCATCCAATTTGTCACATAGCATTTAATTAACAGGATGGTGTCAACCTGAAGTATTGACCTCAAGTATGTCCTCAAGATCTCAAACTCAACCAAGCATAAATATATTCCAGCAAGATTAGTAAATCATATTTGAGACAGCCAGATTGTTGTCTAAGGCCATTTTTATTATCTATTATGACTTATGCAAAGGAATAGCAACTCACCTGCTGATCTTTCATGTCACTGCCAATAAGTATAGGGGACAATATATAAACTAAAACAAAAGCAGCCTCTATCCTCAATGGAAGGACATTTCATAATCTATCATCCCCTACATACAAACATATAACTCAACTTCACACAGGTCACTCCCATTCTTGATATGTTCTTAAACTTAATTTGCATCATTATCATATAGGTTTAGTTAAGACACACGGGCAATATCAGCTAGAAGTTTCAGTCTCAATCATCATACATGGCATAATTCAAGGGTACTTAGACATCAGGAATTAGATATGGATTTTTATCACCCAAACTGAAAAAAAGATTTGAGGTGGCCCATACTTTTGTAGACGTATGAAGGAGGACATCCGTGTTTGGAATGTTTGATACTGATAGCATCAGAGACAGTAAAATAGTCCAGAACTGGTCATGTCCACATGAATGTCTCTGTTTTTACAGTAAAGGGTCAGTTACCAGCAGCAGATATTGCTTTACTCAAGCAGATCACCTTCTTACTTTACCAGGTTCCAGTGCTCTGTCTAGGTGATAAAGAGAGCATTAATTCTCTTCTTCCCTGCAACCTCTGAGATCTAACGTGTGCATTCTCCAGGTGCTGGAATTGATCCTGTAATTGTGACAAAATTGGTATATCCTACTCCTCCAATGTTACAAATGCAACCTTTTCTAATTATCCTTTCTCTAATTATCATACTACATATTTTGTCCAGGAAGGTAAGGTATGGGTTGGACAATATTGATTTTATAAAATTTACAAAGTCTTACTATATTGCTCACCTGGGCCGAACTGTAGGAAGACTAATGGAGCATTGTACTTAATCTTATAGTTAGTGTCTTCATGGTCTAAGACACTGTACATTGAATAAAAGAATCCAGTTGGATGAACCAAAATTAAGTTTGGATTCTTCAGGCCTCCTTTTAGTCAGGCTCCCACCCAGAGGATTAAGAGTAAAAGGTACACTTGGGATCACTGTTAGGGCAAAGTACATCATGACCAGCAATTGTCAGAGTAGGAAATATGAATTTTCAAAACAGTTCTACATAGTTTCCTACATCTTTGACTGTCCAGGAAGCAGACTAAAGGAGATAAAACATTTCTGGGACAGCTGCATTCAATGACAGAACTGCCTTAATATAGAATGTGAACAAGAAGAAGGTAAGAGAATATGCTTAGAATTATATTTGCATTGATATTTGAGGAGGTTTTCCAGTGATCCATATTAACAAATTCATGTAAATATTAGAGAACATGGAATGCGCCTGAATGCCTTGACTATTGGGCCATTATTGGATGGATTTCAACAAAAAGCACACTATTACAGACTATGGATGCTCAGGAAAGCTGATAACAAAGCTCTTCATTTTCAAGAAATCCAAGGGCCACTTGCTATTTCTGGACTCAGTAATTTCTATTGTAACACCAATTCCTGTCCTGAAAGAAACAGCAGCAGTGAGGCACAGATAGTGAACTTTAAAGGGTTAAAAGTTCAATACAGTCAATTTGTCAAGTGATGGTGGAGACAATGCCCTTCTACAATGTGGTCCTCATTATCCCAAGACAAATGGGACAATTTTGGTAGAAGTCATAGGTGTAGCATCTAGGGTTGACATCATAGTGACTGATCAAAAACTAGATGGACCCCACCTAAAATTTGGATCAGATATCAAGACTGATGATACGACACATATGCAAAAATATGGAAATATTTATTAACTACATGAGAGAACTTTCTGAGTAGCTCTGTAACAGGTATGAAAATGAGGGCAAGAAGAGAAGACGGGCTTGGGGTTTTCCTTTGGTAATGAAATGGGGCCAGGCTGAGGGTGCCCACATGTGGTCTGAAGATCCTACTAATGCCAAAGGAGGGAACACTAAGCTATCCCATCATCTTGCACAGATATAGATCTGAAAGGGAAGAGAGAAGTTTAAAAGCTATCAGCAGGGAAACATCAAAAAAAAAAAAAATGATGACACATTACAAGTGACCCCTGATGTTTGACTGATGACTAAAGTGTGCCATTTTTCACTTAATTGAATTTGAACCTGTTTAAGTGAGTCATTTTGGCACTCTATGAGGCCTGTAGCCTGAGGAGGTTAAGAAAGATGAAATTTCTATTAAACACCTTTTTCAAAAGCCTAGCATTATGTATTCTGAGAAGTGAATGAGTGCTTGATCATTTTTAGCAATGTCTAAAACTCCTAAGAGGATAAGGAATGTCTTGCGGAAGCCTTGTATTGTGGCTTTAGTAGACATAGATACATAGATACATATGTGACCCTGAATTAGATTTTGTGTCAGGCAAAAGACATCCAGAGTTCTTTACACCAAAGAAACAGCCTTGGATAAGAAATTGATTTTTTTTGCTGTCATTAACTAGATCAGACAGCCAGATTCTTAGCAATAGCCCATGAATCTGTAAAAATATACAAATGGAACCAATTGTTGACCAGGTCATCCAATGTTCTATGACTGCCTAGAGTTTGGTCAATTGTAGTGACCTCTGGGACTCACACTTTATCAAAGATATCCAAGTTAAAGAATTAACAGCAGCAGCAATTCAGTGAACTTTCTCATGTCTGAGAGTGGCGATACTTTCCATAAAATCTACTGACTCCTTTTGCTGCTCACTCAGTTGATCTCAAGGAGCTCCATAAATTGCCAAAGGGTCTGGGAAAGGGGTGACCTCTGTTAGCAGCCATGGCGTCTGAAAAGGACCAAAGATGAGTAAGTTCACCCCCTCCTACAGTGGAAATATGCCAGAAGCTCAAGATTGGCTCTACTCTCTAACGAGTGTCCCTGGTGGTCATGCTTTTGGGGTGCTACTTTCATGACTCAAGCTGTTTTGATGAACAGCTGGATACAGAGGCCCATGGGTTTAAAACCTTTGAAAGCCTGTATTTCCAGGAAAATCCAATATGGACCAGCAATTCTATGTTTCAATCCAGTATAAATTTTAATTTATACTGGGCTGTAGTAACTGTTTTAATTGAAGGAAGGACAGAGGTCCATGGAGTCCCATTTTGTCAAGCCAATTGTAAATGCCAAAGATTTAATTTAATTTTAATTTATCCTTCATTGGGTCAGAGTGACAATACTTACTATGAGATATTTAAGATAATAGGTACTGTAAGCATGAGGAAGTAAGACAAGACAATAGTTCTGATGGCCATTAAGTGAGGTATACCTATTTGTCCTCTATTTATGTTCAGTAACTCCTCTAAGATTAATTAATTAATAATATCTCCAGGTTTAACTGTAATTTGACTCTTATTAATTAAGATCATGAAGGTTTACCAATTGATACATTTGAACAGATATTAAAGTTAATTCACAATATATGTTTTAGATTCAAAAAAGCCAACCAGTGACCCTTTGTTTTTATTGTTGTACAAATTATTTTAGTAATTTTAGATTTCCAGTTAGATCAAATTTTGTGAACTTGTGTCGCAGGTTTTGTTTTCTTGTTCAATTCATCTCGTATTCAAGTTTCTTCCTTTCTCCCTTCTTTTTTTCCTTCCTCTCTTCCTATTTCTTCATTTCTGTTGTTTTTCTTTTCTTCTTTCTTTATTTTATTTTTGTCATTCCTGCATATACTTTGGAGAATTCTGTCTATCACACTCAAATTTTAGAGTTTGTTTTTCCACAGAGCCGTGAATCAGCAATTTTAAGGTTAGAGGATTTCAAAAGGTGATTGTTGAATTATTCCTTTGACTGCCACAGGGAAGTCCTGAGGATCCTTTTAACTTCGACAATCAAGATCTTTCTTGGTGACAGGAGCATAGATAGCAGCAGCAGGAAAAGTATTTTCATGGGGTCTTAATGAGCCTTCTTTTAGAAGCATGACTTCAGAGTATCAAATAGTTACTCCTCTTCCACACAAGCAACTATGGGAGACCCATATTGCATAGTTATCTGTCTTTCCTTTGAGCTCTTTACAAAATAGGGTCAATGCCTGGTTGAGACACACAGCCAATAGCTTAGGAGTAAGGGTCATTCCCCTGAGCCTGGTATCAATCACAGCTTATGTTGGAGTTGAGACACACAGATAGGTTTAGGCCAAGATACACAACCCGGGGCCATTTAAAGGAGGGACCAAACTCACATTCCTGTTCCTAAATTCTAATTACCCAGACTCTGGCTTGGGTCAGTTAAATCTGTAACAGAGGCTCAGTAGAATCCAACAAATGTAACAGCGAACAGACCACATTAAAGTGCAAAGCTGTTAGCAGGCAGCAACACAGCCCAAAGAGCATGCTCACCAGCAATTAACAAGCCAAATTAAAACATGGAAGATGCTGAGCGGTAGTGGTCACTGCCTAGACACCCACTCTGCTCTCTTCTTTAATTGTTTTGGAGACTCCATAGAAACAGTGGATTTTCCCCATCCCAAAATTTGGTTTGGGTGTTAACACTGATGATGCCCCAGACACACCAAAAGGGTATACAAAGATATTCATTTAATATAGCTTTCTATATTAAATATATTAATATAGAAAGATGGTTCACCAGCACTTCTAAAATGGCTTGAGAGAGTAGGAAAGAAAACTGGCTCAGGAATTTGAGTGATTGGGGGGGGTGGGGGTGGGCAGGAAAAGTGTTCTTATGGATGGTTTAAACTTCTTACCAGCACCAAAGAAGGGATCACCCAGACTTTTTCTTTTTTTTTTTTTTTATCATTTATTTTTTTATCACCCAGACTTTTTCATCAACTTGCTCACATAATGGGCAGAAGTAGAATAATGAAGGGTGAGGCTTTAAAGCTGTCAGCAGTCATATATCAAGAAATTGAGTCACTTTATTACAATTAACTTCTGCGTCAGAAACATTTGAACTTTTGCACTGTACAGTTTATTATGATGGAAATCGTCATGCTCTATGTGATGAGGCATCTAGATAGCAATGGCACCAATGCTAAGAATGCAGAGTTGATCATCACCTGATTCCATTCAGTCTCATCACAGAATGGTCCCTTACTGTGAGCATCTACATGAGTAACCCAGACTGTCAGATGAGCAGCTGCAATTGCTTTCAACATTTTGCAGCCATAAAGAGGATTATCTTTAATTTTCCATTTTGTAGTCTTCCAAGTAGTGGAACAGATGGCTAGGACTTTGGCAAGAGTTTGAGTTAGTAAAAATATTCCTGTTACATATATATGCATGTTATGTATAATGTTACATAAAAAAATAACATGATTCATTGGAGTACGATTGAAGACAGTCGCAGGTCTTTCAAGTCAACCCATTGTATTGACTGGCCTTTACCATAGTTGGTCTTTCAGAATTGTCACCGGGGCTGGTTTGCTGCTATCCAGAGATGCCATTAGCTTTCACTGGTAAACAATATCAGTGGACAACGTTCAGACACCTAGAGAAAACTCTGTGGGTTAAGGTCCCCACAATGCCAGTGGCTTTCCTTCAGACAATCAAGTGCGGGATAAAACATGGAGTAGCAGCCGTGTTTTCATGTGAAGCTGAGATGCCTTAGGACAAGGCACTCTTGAATGTACCATATCTGCTTAGCCAATATAGCCTATATCTTTCCATTTTGTTAATCATTCAATTCAAGTTGCTCCACCCCAAAATGAGGATGTCAGTCTAGAGGTACAGTACTGGGTTCGGTTTCAACAAGAGCCTAAGTAGCAAGTTAAAATGTGTCTTTTTATTAAAAAGAGGTGTAATTGGTACCTGCATCTGGGAGCAGCACTGTTTATTTTGTTTCTATTTGATAAGCCAGGAAGGGATAGGGAGGAGGGTTGCAGGGGAAGGAGGAAGTGACTAATCTCTCCCAATATCATTTTTCTTCGTGTATCAGTCTTTGAACAAGAGAATTCTCTGTAACACTATAGGACAGAAAGTAGAAGCTTGTAAGACATCAAGTCAATGATACATGCAATGTCAAAGCCACTGCAATAGTGAGTTAAATCAGCTGGAAGCGTTCATCCATTAGGTCATTTTAGCATTCCTGCCCCACTGTGACTTTTCCCCACACTTCATCATTTAAATTTAGCTTCCTTCTCTGCCTAACAGACTGGAAAGGATAGTGACTTTTGTGCACATATCTTATAGAACCATGAATTTGAGTCCCAATCCTCCCCCAAAGTCCCCAACATAATCAAACAAGTGCATTTTACCTTTGATCCCTTTTGAGAGGAGAATGATCTTGGCCTCAGCCCCACTGACCTTCCTCCTTAAAGTGGCTGAAGTCAGAGGAGAAGGAGGGGTAATGGAGTAAAGTGGCTCCATGCTACTAAGCAAGAGTTTGAATTTACTTTTGGTTTTGAGACACATGACAGTTGATCACAACTCAACCAAATAGGCCTCTGTGTTTTGGTTCATCAAAAATTGTTTAACTGAATGGAAGATTCTTCTTGTCGATACAATTTATTTCAGCTTTGAGGACTCTTTGGCTTGGTAGCCATGACTACATTGTGTATCTGCTGGGACTATAGGGTTAGGGCTTGCTGCCCATTATCAACATATCTCTTCCTATTTATACTCCAAGGAGAGTAAGAAACAACTGAAGTCCCATTTGGACAACATGTTCCAATACCACTTATTGCTCAGTCTCATTAACATTTGGAACCAGACCACCCCTCTGTCTCCTCCCTTGTCATCATTTGGATACAAGTATTCTCTACCAGATCTTGGAGAGTCTTCTAACTCTGAGCCTTGCTTAGGGGGCCTGTACTTCCTCTCCCAGAAAGTAAACTCTGAGTCCAGATCTTATCCTCACTGTGAAGACTGCCAGATCTGAGATTTAATTTCACCCCATAGTTATGATCTAAAAAGTTAGTCTGCCACTTCTTTTTGGATGCTGGTAGAAGAAGAATCCTGAGGCGGTGAAAAAGAAATTAACTACACATAGGACATCAAGTACCATGAGCATCAGTGCATTTGCTTCAGATTCTCTGGTTCCCAAGTCTCTTGAGGGTGATGGAGCAGAGCCAGATTTTACCTGTGCAAAGTGGATTGCATTTTATAGAAAAAGATCACTAAAATTGGAAATTTTAGCTGCTTTTTTTTTGTTTGCTTCTTTGTTTGTTTGTTTGTTTTTTATAGCAAGAAGTAGGCAATCCTTTTCTTTGTCCCAGAGAAAGATGTACTTTATTGTTCAAGGCTTCTCTCTGTAAACACAACCTTGAAAAATGACTCAGGGTCTTATATTTTTATCATGTTAAGTAGCAAAAGAGGACTGAATGACCAATAGAAGAATGCCTCCAATACTATAGAAAAAGATGAAATTGATCAAAGGAAGTAGTTTTTTTTATCACCATGATGATTTTGGACGAGAGATCTACCAACCTTTTTATCACGAACCTCCAATTTTCTTCCTCCATTTTTGATAATATATGATTCTTATTAAAAATGATTTTTATTAGAGAGTAAATATACTCTTTTTTAGGGAACAAAATTTCAGACTCTTCTGTTTGATTTTAGGAAATTCACACAGAGGAAAATTATACCTATTATGATACAGAAGGGGAGAGAATACATTAAATTGTAAAATTTAAATTTAATCCCTTAGGAACAGTAACTAAACTAGGAAGACAGGCACATACTTTTGCACAGAAATATTTCTCAAGGCATTAATAAAACAGCCACACCTTTTTAAAATGTTGGAGCTGGCACTAATCCCAGCTATGCCCGACATGGAATTTTTTTCCATTCCACTGATGCTACTTCACAAAGAAAAGAAGCCAATCTTTACTTTCAGAATCTATGAGTAATAAATGTAGTGAACCTCAATCTCCTTCTAAAATAGTCTATCATAAGATGGTGCAGATAATTTTAAGTTGTATTTAAATGAAATTGGATACAAAAGTAAAATAGAAAGTCACTTAAAAATTTAGCAGATGAAAATATAGAGACTTTCTACATATTGTTGGGGCTGTGACTAATACTTTATATGGAACACTGACAGAATCAGAAAGTGTTTCTCAAACACAAGTGACTATCTGTGTGAGATATTTTAGATGTTTCATACGGATAGCAAATTGCTACTGTATTCATACCAAAAATACATCAAGGATAATGCTAAATATCCTTTAAAGCAAGTATCTCTTCATAATATATAAATATTTATCATAATATTAAAATTATTTAATTGTAATATATAAAAATAATATACACTATGCAATTATAATGTAAAAACTATAATAACTATATATACATACACAACTATTTATAACATAATGTATAAACAATTTATATATAAAGGCTATTTATAATTTATAATATAAAATTCTGATTTAGAATATACACTAGAATATTAATAATACATTATACTAAAGCTGCTATGTAATATATAAACTATACATTTTCATAAATTATTATGTATCATAATGTTTAATATACAAACTATTATAATATATAAACTAATGCACATTATAATATATAAGCTTTTAATCAGCAAGTGATTAAAATGCTAATTTCTTCACATTTTAGTAACCTGGACAATTCTATACCGCATTCATTTTCTCAAAATGTTGAAGAAGAGAAATCCAAGTGTTTCAGTTCTTTTAATTGTATCATTAAGAATGTTAAAATTACTGAGATATTTCCAATAAAATAAGCATGTTATTTCAAAATGTAGAATAAATAAAAAATAATTACAAAACCGAAAAATACCAAACTTTATGTACATACTCATAAAAGGGGCCCTCAGATTGTCATTTAAAATCGATTTCTTTTACTCCAAGAGTTTTAAAAAAAAAAAAGACATTTGATTTTTAAGAACAAAAATATCAATGTTGAAAACTGAAGCAGAGAAAGGGTTTACTACTGACAGACACACAGTGAAAGAAAGTGACAGGCGGCAACTTCATGGTGATAAGAAAGTAAAAGATGGGTAATACAACAGGAGATGAATCAAAAGGATTAGAAAAAAAAAAAGCCCGTGCCATTCTTTTTAACCAAGCTAGCATGAAGAAATGATGGAGGATGGGGCGCCTGGTGGCTTAGTCGGTTAAGCGTCCGACTTTCGCTTAGGTCATGATCTAGCGGTTCGTGGGTTCGAGCCCCACGTCGGGCTCTGTGCTGACTGCCCCCTCAGAGCCTGGAGCCTGTTTCAGTCTGTGACTCCCTCTCTCTCTGACACTCCCCTGCTCACGCTGTCTCTCTCTCTCCTAGAAATAAATAAAACATTAAAAAAAAATTAAAAAAAAAGAAATGATGGAGGAAGAGGATGCCTTTGTCGATTACCAAAGCCACCTCTACAATCAGCGGGTGACAGTCTTCCAACCTATGTCCTCATGTTTGTCTGACTCCTGTAAGGACGGTGTCATAGGCAGATACCTTCCTCGTGAAGAGGTGCTCAATTATGTGCACTATGCAAATATTCCATTCAAGAAGTGAGGTCGTGTGCTGGGCACTTGAAAAAATAGTTTTGTTCAAAATGCTTACAATTAAAAAGAAAATTAAAAATCAAAAGTGGAAGATCATTTGCTATCTAGGAATGAAATGATAAACAGAGGACATTTATAACTGATGCTTTACTGTATCTTAACATCATTGTTATAATTTTCAAATGAGGATTTTACTAAGAGCTTTACATAAGACTGATTTCTGGCAGAAGTCAAGGAAATTTGGAGTTAGCTTCTGCTCATGCCATTCCTTGTAAGAAGGATGTGACCAACAGCTTAGGTGTTTGAACTTCAGCTAATTCTAAATTACTTTATGCTTAATTCCACTTACTTGTTTGGTGTTTTATTAACTAACTTGGATCTCTCTTCTTCTTTCTCTAATGGGAGGAGGAAAGTGTCCAGTTATACAATATATCAACCTTATCTGTTTTCTAATGCTATTTATATCACAGAGACATCAGCTGAATAAAAATCAATCCTCGCCTTGTTCTCAGCAGTATTTCCAACTTTTGAGCTCTGGTATACACAAAGAAATCAATGAGCATCTGTTGAATGTCTATTTGTGTAGTCTAGACTTCCTGCTAATATCTGTAGCAGTCCTTATCCTAAATTACCAATTATTAATGTTTTCTTAGTTTCACTCTCAACCTTATTTGGCCTCATACGTACCCTTCAGCTAATCAAGGTTTACAGGTTATCATTGGGACTGTAGTATTGCCAGTGTTCTCTTAAGCTTTAATTATCTCACAATGGAAAATTCAGATGAATTTTATCAAAACTGTCTCATGTCATCATCCTCATCAAGTCAGTATTTTCCAACTACTAACTTGATAAATATCACCATTCTAGGATCTTCATTTTCAGAGTCATAAGTACTTTTAAAATACTGTGTGTGTTTGAATGATTTCTCAGTTTATCTAAGAATAGTTGAAAATAATTTTCTAATTACATATTGAGTTTAGAATTGTTAACATACAGAAGTTAATCATGTAATGAAGAAACACATTATATATGTTAAATATGTTTAGTGTAAGATGATAGACTGTGATAAGGGTATAAAAAATACAAACTAAACATTAATGTAACAGGATCAGTTTCATGTTCATGGGACCCTGTGCAGCCACATAGGACCCTGTGCAGTCACATAGGACCTGTGCTCAGAAGGGCCTTGCACTTGATTCACTGCTCTGCTGTCACTGTACAGACGTACCTAGTTTTATTGTTCTTTTCTTTATTGTGCTTTGCAGATGCTCAATTTTTTACAATTGAAGATTTGTGGCAACCGTGCCTGGAAAAAATCTATCAGTGCCCTTTTACCAACAGCATTTGCTCAGTGTGTGTCTCCGTAACACTTTTTTGGTAACAATATTTCAAACATGTTCATGATTATTGTATTTTGTGGTGATCCCTGATCAGTGATCTTTGATGTTACTACCTTAATTGTTTTGGGGTACAACAAACTGTGTGCTTATAAGACCACAGACTTAATTGGTGAATGTTGTGTATATTGGACTGCTCCACTGACCAGCCATTCCACCATTTCTCTCTCCCTATAGGGCCCCTGTTCCTGAGACCAATTACTAATGCTACAATGACCTCTAAATGTTCAAATGGAAGAAAGAATTGCACATCTCTTGATTTAAATCACAAGTTAGAAATGATTAGGTTTAGTAGAGAAAGCATGTTGAAACCCAAGATAAGCTAAAAGCTAGGCCTCTGGGGCCATACGGCCAAATTGTGAAAGCAAGGAAGTTCTTGAAGGAAATTAAAAGAGCTGCTCCAGGGAGCACACGGATGATATGAAAATGAAACAGCCTTGTTGCTGATATGGAAAAAACTTTCACAGTCTCGATAGAAGATCAAACCAGCCACAACATTCCTTTAAGCCAAACCTAATCCATTCTCTTCTATGAAGGCTGAAGGAGGAGAAGAAGCTGTAGAAGAAAAATTGGAAGCTACCAGAGGTTGGTTCATGAGGTTTAAGAAAAGAAGCCACCTTCATAACATAAAAGTGCAAGATGAAGGAGCAAGGGATGATGCAGAAGCTGTAGCAAGTACCTAAAGATCTTGTTAAAATAATTAATGAAGGTGACTACATAAACAACATATTTTCAGTACATATGAAATAGCCTTTTAAGGGAAGAATATGCCATCTAGGACTTTCACCACTAGAAAAGATAAATCAATTCCTAGCTTCAAAACTTCAAAGGATAAGCTGACTCTTGCTAGAGGCTAACATAGCTGTTGACTTTAAGTTGAAGCCAACACCCATTTACCATTTTGAAAATCCTGAGGCCCTTAAGAATTATGCTAAATCTACTTGGCCTGTACTCTATCAATAGAGCAACAAAGCCTGGATGACAGCACATCTGTTTACAGTGTGGTTTACAGCATATTTAAAGCCCACTGTTGAGACTTATTGCTCAAACCTGAACTCAAGGAATCAAAATATGACTGCTCATGGACAGTGCACCTGGTCACCCTAGAGCTATGATGGAGATGGATGAGATCCACGTTGTTTTCATGACTGCTAACACAACATCCATTCTTTAGCCCATGAGTCAATGAGTAATTTTGAGTTTCAAATGTTATTCCTTAAAAAATACATTTTATAAGGCTATAGCTGCCATAGATAGTGATTCCTCTGGTGGATCTGAGCAAACCAACTGAAAACATTCTGGAAATAATTAACCATTCAAAATGCCATTAAGAACATTTGTGATTCATGGAAAGAGGTCAAAATATCATTAACAGGGACTTGGAAGAAGTTGATTCCAACGCTCATGGATGACTTTGAAGGGTTCAAGATCTCAGGGGAGGAAGTTGCTGCAGATGTGGTGGAAATGGCAAGAGAACTAGAAGTAGAAGTGGAGCCTGAAGGTGGGACTGAATTGCTGCAGTCTCATGATAGAACTTAAATGGGAGAAGAATTACTTCCTATGGATGAGCAAAGAATGTTGTTTCTTGAGATGAAATTTACTCCTGGTGAAGATGCTATGAAGACTTTTGAAATGAAAAAAAAAAAGGATTTAGAATATTACATAAACTTAGTTGATAAAGCCACAACTAAGTTTGTGAGCCCTGACTCCAAGTTTTTACAGAGTTCCACTGTGGGTAAAATGCTATCGAACAGCAGAGCATGCCCTAGAGATATCGTTCATGAAATAAAGAGTCAATAGATGTAGCAAACTTCACTGTTGTCTTATTTTAAGGAAGTGGCACACCACCCAAGCTTCAGTCACCACCACCCTGATCAGTAAGTAGCCAACGACATCCAGGCAAGACTTTCCACCAGCAAAATGATTAGGACTCACTACAAGCTCAGATGATGGTTAGCATTTTTTAGCAATAAAGCATTTGTTGAAGTATGTACATTTTTAGTCATAATGTTATTACACTTAATAGACACTAGAATAAATGTGACTTTTGTATGCATCAGGAAACCAAAAAATTCATTTGACTCACTTCTTGCAATATTTGTTTTATTGTGATGGTCTGGAACTAAACCCACAATATCTGCAAGGAACATCTGATGTTTTCATTAATTTTGAAAAAGGGGTACTGCATTTTTTAAAATATTTATTTGTTTTTCAGAGAGACAGAGCATGAGCAAGGGAGGGGCAGAGAGGGAGACACAGCACCCACAGCAGGCTCCAGGCTCCAAGCTGTCAGCACAGAGCCCATCTCAGGGTTCAAACCCATGAACCGTGATATCATGAACAACTCAGAAGTTGGACATTTAACCAACTGAGCCACCCAGGCACCCTAGTACTGCATTTTTATTTTGCACTGGGCCCCACAGACACAGAAGACAGTTTTCTGGCTTACTGTAAACTGACAATCAAAATCAAAATTACATATATACATATAACACATACCTTAAGGTGTTAAATTTTTATTGTAATTCTTACCTTAGAAATTTGATTTTCACTTGAACTTGGAAGACCCTGTATTCTGCCCTTACCTCACCTTCCCACCCCCACCTTTCAGACCTAATTTGTGATTACAGAAATAAGCTAGGTTTTCAGGTTTTGCTTGATTAAAAATAAGTCTTGTCAGAAACAGTCACTTGGTGAAAAATCAAAAATTAGAAAGCAAAGTAGAGAATATGCTTAGGTACAAAACAGAAAAAGTGATTTTTGGCTTTAATTTACCAAGGCCTTACTGATTTTAAATTTGGAGGACATTTTGAATTTGGTTGGTGGGGCCTAGTGAATACCATTCTCATTTGGATTAATTTACTTTTATGTTCTCCCCATGGTCCCTAAGTCAAAGTGAACAAAGGAATAGTATAGAGAATATATGAAAAATGTTTAAAACAAATGAAGAGTGGCAAATAATTTGGTAGGAAAACTGACAAATGGTATGAGCAGACCAATTCAGAGAATAGCTAATAAATATGAAAGAATACTCAAGTCTACTAGTAATCAGAGTCATGCAAATCAAAACCAAAATGAAAAGACATTTAATTCCATCAAATACAAAAATTTTAAGTGTCTGAGAATGAAATTTCTCCAGCAAATTCCCCTACTATTCAGTAGGACTACAAGCTGGCAAAACTACTTTGGAGAGCAATTCCACACTCTAGTAAATTTGAAGAAGCAGCTAACCTATAATGGGACAATTCTATCTCCACTTAGATGCCCTAGAGAAACTCTCACATGTGTTTGCAGGCATGTGCAAACTTCATCTCAGCATTAGCTATAATAGAAAAAGAAATCTTAATGTTATTAAGAAAATAGATAAATAATTGTGTTATATGCAAATGGTGAGATATAAAGCAATTAAAATGAATAAATTAGAGCATCAGTATTTAATGAAGATAGTTTTTTAAATTTTTTAAGTGTTTATTTTTTAGAGAGAAAGAGAGAGAGAGAGAGAGAAAGAGAGAGCATGTGTGTGTGTGTGTGAGTGGGGAAGGGGCAGAGAAAGATGGAGACAGAGAATCCCAAGCAGGCTCCAGGCTCTGAGCTGTCAGCACAGAGCCCAAAGCAGGGCTTGAACTCACAAACCACGAGATCATGACATGAGCCTAAGTCCAACACTTAACCGACTGAGCCTCCCAGGTGCCCCTCAATGAAGATAAATAAAAACAAACAAACAAGCAACAACAACAAAAAACAAATGTTAAAAGAAAAAGACAAATTCCAAAAATTTATGAAAAGTGTCATAAAATATATGAAATACTTAAAAACATAAAATGTGATGTTTTATAGGGAGCTTGGGATGCTGGTTGAGCCTCCTACTTCAGCTCAGGTCATGATCTCACCACTGATGGGTTCAAGCCCCACGTCGGGCTCTGTGCTGACAGCTCAGAGCCGGGAGCCTGCTTCAGATTCTGTGTGTCCCTCTCTGTCTGCTCCTCTCTCACTCACGCTCTGTGTCTTTCTCTCAAAAAATAAATAGATGTTAAAAAAATTTTTTAAAGTGATGTTTATGCATTATGAATTCCTGATATATATAATTTAAATATAAGCATATGAATGGAAATTATTTCAACTGGAGGACAATGATTACATGGGTGGACCAATGAAGGATACAAAGAAAGAATCAACTTTCATCTGTAGCATTAAAAACAGATCTCAGCAAGATATGGCAAAATGGCAAAATATTTCCTTGTCAGATCAAGAGAGCAAGAGTAAATAAGCACTCACTACTTTATTATTTTCAGCATATTTGACGTATTTTGTTTAAAATAAGGGAGAAAGAAAGAATCAAGAGGGTAGAGTTTGGGAGATGAACGACTTCTGCATACACAACATCCATAAGCACCTCCTGACAATTAGTAATTTGAATGGAGCAAAATGAGGCAGCTGTTTGGAAGCAGAATCTGTTATACAGTGCAAATTATCCGGGCCTTCTCCTTGAGTTTTGCCTCATTAGCAATCATCTTGATCACCAATTATAAACACCAAATCTCCACACAAAATTATTTGGCTCTGCAATTAAAACAAAAGCATAGATGCCAGAGATAGGGCCATTCCTTAGAAACCAAAGCTGTGTGTGTGTTTGCGGCTCAGAAATGGGAGGGGGCGCCTGAATCAACTGGGGCATGGTGTTCGCAGACACCTCATAAGCTTGCCAGACCCTCTTCTCTCATTGCTCATCTCCTCTAAAACTCAATTGCCCAGGCTTGCCTTTAAAGGAGAAAAGAAATCATCTGTCATTCTTTATGACAGTTCTGCTTCAGCTATGCAATGAGATGTGGTGGTGGATTGAGGGCAAGTGGGTAAACAAGAAGAATGAGGTTGCTAAAACCCCTGTGATGTGCCTCCACTCTCTCTGAAGCTCCATGCGCTTCTTCAGGGGAATGCCTTTCTGTACTACAGGTGCTTGGAATGAATCTGCTCAGGGACCCACACTGCATGCATAGGGGGCTGCCGGGGCTGTGTGTGTGTTTCGTGGCAGATAATGATATGCACTTCCATATAAAGGGAGACAGAAAGAAATCTTTGAGACTAATTCCCACTGTCAGTGGTTTTAGAGAGGAAATCTATCCCATTACATCTGCTTCTGTTCTAATTTAAGACAATCTTGGAGATAATTTTTATTGGATGGGAGAAGAGTATTTTTAAATCTAGAAACGTAATTTCAGAACACTTAAAACAAAAAGAGCCCCATGTTCCTACAGCATTATACACATACACTCATAAGCACACACTGATAATTTTGGATTTAGAGATATATCTTCCTCCATACTTAAATTTTTCCTTCACTTAGTTATGGGCATCATATATAAAACATTGCGCCC
Organism: Hyaena hyaena; assembly: GCF_003009895.1. NCBI lineage: Eukaryota > Metazoa > Chordata > Mammalia > Carnivora > Hyaenidae > Hyaena > Hyaena hyaena. The sequence continues at coordinate 993,380 of NW_024081066.1, forward strand.
ACAGAGGCTGGGATGCTGTATTTTACTGTAACAGATTATAGTCTACTATTTACAACATGTGGTAATAATGTGTTAATGGTAAAAATAGGGCCATTTGAGGGTGGGGTATGGATCTTCTGGTACTCAGCTATCATTTCATTGAACAATTGTTTTCACAGTAAGTACTTTATGAATCCATAGGTGTTACTGGTAGACTGCCGTAATCTATAATGACAGATTGCTTTCTTTTGAAAGAAATACAGATACCCAGCAATAATGAAGTAGGTGAGGGGTGTAATTATGGTCCTAACCCTCAGTTGGATTTATAATTTTAATTGCCCAAGTCAATTTGATCCGATCAGACATAAGCTAACCAGTGTTAGAGAACTCCTTAAAGAGGAAACATGACTTTCTGAATGTAATCCATGTATCAGCTAAGGTATTCTTCCCTTTGCGATCTACATGCAACTGAAATGAACATCGTCCTGGGGAGGAGAAGCCTCATATCCCCCAAATTCTTTTCTTGGGCTCTGAAAGATTAGGAGTCAGACAGATAGTGCATAGTTAGCAGTGGGGGTTCAGCTCCCATGCCCTCAGGTTTCCATAGAAGAATTCTGACAGAGCAACGTCTAGTCCTCCTCCACCTATTGTTCACTTTTTCCTGCCCAATAAAGAAGGAGCTCACACAATTTTTACCTGGGAGCCCTGGAAAGGCTCTGCTTCTTCTGGGTTCTACCTCTTTAAGGACCTGTCATTAGAATACTCACATTCCCTATTCTTCCATGCGGTAAGCTTAGGGGATGGCTTGGCACCACCAGGAGGCTGGCCTACAGCTGTGGGCTGATAACTTTACTCAAAGGAGGAATGTGGTAGAAAACTGAGAGTAGCCATGGGGCAAGTGGATTTCTCTCCAATTCAGCTTCATCAGCCACAAAGAAGATAGGCTGCTCTTCATCTCATTGACTTCAGTATTTGCTTTCTTTTGACTCAGAAGTTAGGAAGGAAGAAGAAGATATGGGTTGTAATGATTTCTCCCCATTAGTGCAAAGACCAGGACATTTTGAGAAAGATGAGAGTATCCTTTGGAGACAGTAACAACAAACTAAGAGTCTACATTTTTCAGGTAGAAACAAGATAGAATGTTTGGGGTGCTTTAGTGAGAGTGGGTCTTTGACATCTTTGACCCTTCTGGCTCACAGAAGCTTACATTGTGACTGGGAATACAGTCTTGGGACTGAACAATAACAGGACTGCCTAAGGAGATAGAATTCAGCTCCTTCCCCCAGCAGCAGACCTAGACAGGCAGATGTGGAGATTAGAGTATTGAAAACAGCTTTATGTGGCTGTGAAGCTTGAGATTTATCTACTATCCCCCCACAGATTCTTCACCTGTATCATACTGTCTTTTCTGTACCTTGGTCAAACCAAATATATTACTGCCTCAGGATCTTTGCACTTGTCATTCCTTTTACATGAATTATGTTCCCAAAGATATTTGTGTGCCTGGTTTCCTCACTTCATCCTAGTCTCTTTTCAAATACCATGCTCCCAGAGGGATCTTTTGTGTGTGTGTGTGTGTGTGTGTGTGTGTGTGTGTGTGTGTATTCTCATCTTGTGCTAAAATAGCACAGGTCTTCTTAGTTCATTTTATCTCTTCTTCTTTTATTTTTCCTTATAAAGTGTATCGGCCTCAGGTATTGTATTATATACTTCCTTTAAGTTGTATGCATTACCTGTCTTTTTCAGTAGAATTTCAGAATTAGGCATCTGAGGACAGAAATTGCCTCATTGGCCTATATTTAATTTTTTTAATGTTTTTTATTTATTTCTGAGAGAGAGAGACAGCGTGAGCAGGAGAGGGTCAGAGATAGAGGGAGTCACAGAATCTGAAACAGTCTCCAGGCTCTGAGCTAGCTGTCAGCACAGAGCCCAATGCGGGGCTCAAACCCATGAACTGTGAGATCATGACCTGAGCCGAAGTCGGCCGCTTAACTGACTAAGCCACCCAACCACCCTCATTGGCCTATATTTAATAAATAAAACATATAAGATGTGCCTAAATAAATATTTTTCCATTGCAATAATTATTTTTTTGCTTCCTCTTATTCTGAAAATAAACCAAAGCATATTGTTACAAACCAATTAAAATTTTCCCTGAACAAGCAGACTCCTGCAGCCTCAAGCTTTTCAAAGTTACAGTATTGCCCCCTTGTCCACAGGAGATATGTTCCAAGACCACCAGTGGATGTCTGAAACTGTGGATAGTACTGAATCTTATAAATAACATGCTTTATCCTATACATCTATAACTATGATAAAGCTTAATTTCTAAATTCGGCACAGTAAGGGATCAACCACAATAATAATAACAGAACAATTATAATAATCTACTGGATTACGAGTTCTGTGAATGTGGTCTCTGCTTCTCTCTATTGTCCTCACTCACCCTTCTTGTGATGATGTGAGATGTTAAATGCGTATGTGAAGACATGAAGTAAGGTGAATGGCGTCAGCATTGTGATGTAGCATTGGGCCTCTACTGACCATCTCACAATATGGCAGAAGGAAGATCATCTGCTTCCAGATCACGGTTGACCATGGGTAACTGAAACCAGAAAATAAAGTGAGGGTAAAAGGGACCAGTGTACTTTTTGTCCTTGGTTTAATGATATATTCATGGTACTCTCAGTCCAAGCAAAAGGAATATTTTCTTTTTACTAAGTTTCTATTCTGTCTAATTTATTCATTCACTGTGTGAGTGAAGCCACAACCAGAATCTCCAAAATCCCAAACTGTGGTTATCGACTATATTGCTAATAAAAAGATTAAATGTGAGACCATAGATTGTGTGAGAGTGGAGGGGAAAGGGACAGTTAGCCTGAGGCTGGGTCACCTGACTAAAGGAGCTCTGTATCCTTGTCCTTGACCTTTATGAAATTCTAAGGAGGACTAAGAAGTCTGTGTCAGCTAATCTTCTGCCACCTTCTAATGACTATCACTTAGCAAATCATGCCATTTCCTAATATATTCAGTGTTCTAATAATATTCAGTATTCTATACTGCAGACTGCCCTGTGTGTTGTTGTTGTGGTAGTGGTGGTGGTGGTGTGAAGACTGCCTTTTAATCTTTAGAGACCTGGACAGCTGAAGAACTGAAATGCATCCCACAGAGAGGGAAGAAAATGAATCATGCCTACCACTACCCAAATCCTATGTACAATGAAGTACTGCCTGTTTTGAGTTGAGATTTTACTGTGATCTAAACCTTCCTTTGGACAAATACAGCTGTATGTAGTTCAAGGTTAACCACAGCAGTCTACATACTAAGACCAGGTGTTTTACTGAAGATCATGTCAGTCAAAAAAATATGTACAGCCATACAAGCTCAATATAAGCTGTAGCAATCTGCCAAAGGAGAGAAATAGCCAAGACCACATTAACTAGTCTGAAGATTGAATCTTATTTACTGGGAAGTAAAAGCCGCAGCAGAAACTTCACACCCCACACATTCTCTTGTGCCTCAAATGCCAAGATTTCTCCATTTTTCTAGGACACTGGCCATGCACAATACATTGGAGTTTTATAGGGACATATGAATAACGTACCTCTCTTCTCCTTTTGAGTTCTGAATGAACTCTGAAATTAGACGCTGGCATAAGAAAAATAGAGATCTAGTATTAACTTTGGTTTGACTATGATTGAATTAGAGAATGAATGCTAAAATTAGAGCCAAAATCAGCCTTCAAATATTTCTTTTAATTAAATCTACCTCCCCCAAATCTCTGCTTTAGGTACCAGCCATGGTGTCCTCAGGAAAGTAAAGTTGGTAAAGAAATTATTCCGAGACGTGTGTGCAGGGCATAAGAATAACAAAAAAACAAAAACAAAAACAAAAACAAACATGTACCGGTCAAAGCAGAACTATATCTAGCTCTAGGCACAAAGCAGTTATGAAACTCCGAAGAGAGTCATCTAGAGAAGGTCACCTTGGGAAGAGATGAGCAACCCTACAGGGAGGCAGCCAGAACAAAAACTACTTGAACCCAACTTTTTGCCTCTATTCAGTCTTCTGTCAGAACTCTCAATTTGCCACATCCACCCAGAAGCCAGAGCAAAAAGGACCCCTTGATGTATTCCTCCCATGTCAAGCTCCTGGGTAGACACCAGGCTGAAAAGACGCAGAGAGTGGAATTCCAGGGGTGAACAGAAGGTATCTTGTCCACTTGGAAATACATCACATGAATGAGCAGAGACTGGCCCTTTTCTGAACACAAGTTTCTCTGAAAGAGAAAGGTTAAACTACTTATAGCCTGTTTCCTCCCCAATCTCTTTCTACTTCCCTATGGAAGACAGTCCACAAATTTTCCTACTCTGTCACTCCTGCATAGTGGAAATTTCCTCCCCGTTATAAATATGCAAAACATGGGGGACAGGCATTTTCCTTTACACTTACAGGTGGACCCAAGAGAAAATACAAAGTAGAAGTGGTTGAAAAGGACAGGGAAGACAGTAGGAAGCAGGATTAAGGCCATCCGACAAGGTATTTTCCCTGGTTCAGCCAATCCAGCTATAAACGTATAAATAGGTACCAGTAATTTAATTTCCTTTTGGCTAACACCTGTATCTATTTCTTCACTAAATGAGAATTTGGAGGGGAGAAGATTAGAGTTATTCTTCACCCACCTCTACCAGCAAAAGTCTCTTTGGCTTTCCTGGTACTGAGTTTCAGCTTCAGATGATGTTTTTTTAATTGAACTTTTTTTTGTAAATCTGTAGGATTAGGCTTTTCCAACATCATCTCAGCCAGTCATCTGCTTCTCTTGATTTCTCTGGTTAGGAGCAGTGGCAAGAAAACTTACATGAAATCGTTGTTTATTTTTATTCGGAAATTTTTAGTAAAGGCTTATGGAAAAGGAAAAAGTTATAGTTCTAAAATATAAATTACAATTGAATATTACATTTAACATATAAAATACATTAGTTGAATATTAAAATCACTACGCTTAAAAAACCTTTCAGCCATTATTAGTCATACACACCTACAATTTCATCAATTTGATATTAATATTGTTATGTGCCGATGTACTGCCATTTAATAAAAGTTCCCTTTCATGTTTTTTCCTTAAACCAAATTCTTTGCATTTTGTTTTATACAACAATTCAACAATTGCTTTATTCTGTCCCTTTTTTTTTTTTTCTCATTTTGCATTTTGGCTTTGGACTTGTTGTTCAACATCCAGCTGCATCATCAAAATATTTCCTTCGGGTTCCAATAATTTAACTATGCCTTTAAAAAACACTGTATTAGCTATAAAGTCTTTAAAATCTTACCAGGTGTCATGCCACTAAGTGTGGTGCTCACAGCATCTCAGGGAATCAGCCCTGCCTTACAGATTCTTCAGTCATTTGACTAAGACCGTGAAGTTTATAAATGATAAACTTGAACTTTGAAAAAAAGGCCAGATGTTATAGCTTAAGGAACTAAAATGATATGGGTGTTTACTGCAGAAATCAAGCAGCAGTATTAAGCTATGTGGCTTAAATAAATGCAAAACAATATATAGTTCAGTCTCAGAAATTTTAAAAATTAAAAAATAATAGTATTACAGACCGAGGGGCACCTGGGTGGCTCAGTCAGTTATGCGTCTGACTTGGGTTCAGGTCATGATCTCATGGTTCATGGGTTTAAGCTCTCATCAGGCTCTGTGCTGACAACTCAGAGACTGGAGCCTACTTCAGATTCTGTTTCTCCCTCTTTGTTTCTACCCCTCCCCAGCTCACACTCTGTCAATCTCTCTCTCTCTCTCTCTCTCAAGAATAAATAAAATATGGGACGCCTGGGTGCCTTAGTCGGTTAAGCGTCCGACTTTCGCTTAGGTCATGATCTCGCGGTTCGTGGGTTCGAGCCCCGCGTCGGGCTCTGTGCTGACTGCCCCCTCAGAGCCTGGAGCCTCTTTCAGTCTGTGACTCCCTCTCTCTCTGACCCTCCCCTGCTCACGCTGTCTCTCTCTCTCTCTCTCTCTCTCTCTCTGTCTTAGCAATAAATAAAACATTAAAAAAAAGAATAAATAAAATATTTTTAAAAATTGAAATAATATTGCAGATTCAAATGTCAGATTTACTACCTGAGAGTAGTGACGTTTTGGTATTGGAGCTTTTAAAAAAATGGGAAAGTATTGGAAATTCAGGGATTTTTTTTTCACTTTTCTAGATACAGTTTTAAATAAATCTTGGTATCAATTATGCAATAAACATTTATATAAAATAGTGTATATATTGATCATTTCCAAGTGAGTAGCATGGATTTTAAATTTCAAACATAGGTAGTAAAAAAATTTAAATAATACATTTTTTTTAGTTTTATTTGGAAAATCAGCCTTTTGGGAATGTATCCCATATGCATCTGAGGAAAGAAATTTAAATAAAAGCCTAAAAACAATTTTACAACTTTAAGATCAATAGTAGAAGTCTGAGAAGGGCCTTTAGCAAGTATTCGATGGGATTCACCATTTTCCAAGATGACATACTCTTTAATAACGCTTGTATACTATACTACATTTTTCCCACAAGATCTTTTTGGAACAAAGGAATTGCTTTATGTTGAATTATTAAATCCAAGCTTGATTTATTTTAATATTCACTAAGCTATTTAAATAAAATGATATTTGGTGCTCATATACCAGATGGTTATGAACTAGCTGCTTTTCTATAGAGTTAAGTTTTGACAGTATTTTAAAACTAAAAATGCTACAAAGAAAAATCTCCACAGCCACCTTTATTTCTTTGTCTAAGATCATGATTAATGTACTTTTTAATAAATGCTTATTCTACAGATAGTCAGCAAAGCCTTATGGATGTGGCAGAGACCATATGAACTGAGCAGATACACTCAGTGGGGAAACAAGTTAAATGTTAAAGGATTACATATTCTATGTATTTGTATACCAAGAATAAACCATAAAATTTAGATGATTCTTTCACCAAGAAAAATTACCTAAATTTTTGTGCTGTTGCCATTTGGCTAGCTTTATTTTAAAGGACAAATTTCCCATAACTATAAATGCAGAAGCTTATACAGTTATCTAGCGATCTAATGAAAGAAATTTGCTTTGGCTTCAGTTGTACGGACTGCATTCCAGGCATATATTGTTATAGGAAAATTTTATGGCTCTTCTCTTTGCTCTGGCACTGGCGAGAAGGATCACGATGATTGTGACTGCATAAACCTTTGAGAAATACAATCTTGGCTAATTTTTTTAATGAGTAATTCAGAGTTAAATTCTTTTTTTTTTAATGTTTTTTTTATTTATTTCTAGGAGAGACAGAGAGACAGCGTGAGCAGGGGAGAGAGAGAGAGAGAGAGACAGCGTGAGCAGGGGAGGGTCAGAGAGAGAGGGAGTCACAGACTGAAACAGGCTCCAGGCTCTGAGCTGGCAGTCAGCACAGAGCCCGACGCGGGGCCCGAACCCACAAACCGCGAGATCATGACCTAAGCGAAAGTAGGACGCTCAACCGACTAAGCCACCCAGGCGCCCCAATTCAGAGTAAAATTCTTATTCTCTTTTTGACATAATAATACATAGTCTTGCATTTTAAAAGTATATAGGTTAATTTCATTTCTCAGATTTAAAAAGAACCGTTCAAAGTTACTGGTGGTAGGGACAGTCTCATAAGAAAAATGCAGCACTGACTTTGTTTTAGAAATCAGACCTCCTCAATGAACTGGGGGATACACGCACTCCAGGGAATGACAAGCAGTTTATTCTTAGTGAGTAAAACAGAGCTTTGTTCTTTATCTATTATTCTCTTCCTGGACACTTTAAAAAAAGTCTGAATTTTTAGATACTTACATTTTTGTATTAGAATTCCCTAGTCTTTACACAGAGTTTGTTATTTATCTATAAAGGGAAAGGCAAAATGTTTTGTTTACAAGATGCATATAGATATGAAAAGGACAAATAATTCTCTACTGGCAAAATTTTGAAATCTTGAATGCACTGGGATATTTCTATAAAAGGCATTGACAAATTTTACTCCCCTGTAATAGTACCATTCTATTCTGTTGTTGGAAGCTATCTTTCACTCCTGTTTTTATTGACATGGCTTTTCCTTTCTCAATCATTTACCAAAATGTGTCAAATTAATAACTTCAGATATAAAGGTTTACATTAGGAATACAAATCTATAAGCTGACTTGCTTCCTAGCAAATGGGAGAAAAAATTAACATTTGATATTATTTGTGTGCATGTGTGTTTTTTGTATTTTCTATAAAATATGTGATGTTTATGAATTAAACTATTGATTTAAGCAGAAGAGAAAGACAGAGGTATCCAATTTTCTCAGTAGTCAATAAAATAACTTGAATTGCTATTCCCTGACAAGACAGATAGATTACAATATTTACATAATATATTTAAGCTCATGGCAGTATACTCAAGCTCAAAAGAAGAGTATTGCAAATTAACTTTTAGAAAATTTCAATTCTATTAATATATGTTCACTATATTGTTCAATTCATAATAGAGACAAAAATTTAGCACTTAGTAAATTGTATTTTGTAGTTTGTGCATCAAATTCATTATAGCTTTTAAAAATTTCAGATTGTTTGTGAGGTTTAAAATATTTTTAATTTTATGCTTTAAAGATTCACCAAAAGATAATGATCAATATTAAAAGAAAAGACATGGCAATTTACCATATTAAAATAAAATAAAAAGTATATCAACTATATCTCAATAAAAATTTAAAAAGACATTTTCAAATGAATTCCAATATTAATATATAAAGAAATTCTCAGGGGCACCTGGGTTGTTCAGTCAGTTAAGCGTCCGACTTCGGCTCAGGTCATGATCTCACAGTTAGTGGGTTCGAGCCCTGCGTTGGACTCTGTGCTGACAGCTCAGAGCCTGGAGCCCGTTTCAGATTCTGTGTCTCCCTCTCTCTCTGACACACTGTCACACTGTCTCTCTCTCTCCCAGAAATAAATAAAACATTAAAAAAAGAAGAAAAGAAAAGAAAAGAAATTCTCTGTCCTTTGGTTGGCAGCTGCCATCTACCAACTTTAAGATTTGATTAAAAACTGGAAAATCGGGGTAGCACAGGGGTGGCTCAGTCGGTTTAGTGTCTAACTCTTGTTTTGGGTGTGATCATGATCTCACATTTGTGAGATTCTCAAATTTGTGAATTTGAGTCTCCATTAGGCTCTGTGCTGACAGTGTGGAGGCTGCTTGGTATTCTCTCTCTCCATCTCTCTCTCTGCCTCGCTTCCACTCATGCTGTCTCTGTCTCTCTCTCAATATGAGTAAACTAAGAAACAGGCAGGGTAGGGGGCCCCTGGGTGGCTCAGTCAGTTAAGCATCCAACTTCAGCTCAGGTCATGATCTCCAAGGTTAATGGATTCAAGCCCCGTGTAAGGCTCTGTGCTGACAGCTCAGAGCCTGGAGCCTGCTTCTGATTCTGTGTCCTCCTCTCTCCTTGCCCCTCACCCACTCACACACTGCCTCTCTCTCTCAAAAATAAATGAACATTAAAATTTTTTTAAAAAAGATTTAAGGTGCCTCGGTGGCACAATTGGGTAAGCATCCAACTTCAGCTCAAGTCATGATCTCCTAGTTCATGATTTGGAGCCCCACATCATGCTCTGGGCTGACTGCTCAGAGCCTGGTACCTACTTCAGATTCTGTGTCTCCCTCTCTCTCTGACCCTCCCCCACTCGTACTCTATCTCTCTCCCTCAGAAATAAACATTAACATTTTTAAATGATTTATTTAAAAACTATTTTCCTCTGACCTACCAAATAAGAAATATTTACAAAAATTATAAAAATTAACAATATTCAATATTAGTAAATATATTGGATGAATGAGAACTATCATACATTGATGGTAGATTTATAAATGGGTATAATGTCTTTGTAAAGTGACTTACCACATTGCTCATGAACATAGCTTATAGTCCAGAAATTTCCCTTTGAGTATATATTCTACAGAAATCCCTATGTATATGTTACTGGAAATACATACAGAATTATTCACAATATTGTTGTGTATAAAATAATATACCTTCTACAAACAGAACCATGCCAAATATCAATCACCTGAAAAAGGATAAGTTAATTGTGGTTTATTTAACCGATGAAAAATATGACAATGAAAAGTAACTGTATTAATGAATCTCAAGAATATATTATTGAGTAAAATATAGAAGACCAGATCACACAATTCTTATGTATATAAAATTCAATCAAAATAAAGAATATACTACTCAGATGTTTATACATATATGGTTAAATTTTATAAAGTAATAAAATAATTAATACTAAATTCAGAAATATGAATAGAAGTTTCCTAATTTTTTATTGGTATACAATTTACACATTTAGCAAATATTACGTAATTGGTAAGAAAAGAAATATGAACAACTTCAACATTATTTCCCAATTTTCCACCAGTAGGTTTTGAAAAATATATCTGAAATATTCTAATTATAAATGGGGGAAGTTTGAAAGCATGTCCTAAAAAATTGGCAGGATATTAATTTAAACTTCACTATAATGGTAGAATTATATTAAGTTGTTATAACACAAGTGTAAATTAAAATAATAATACAATTCTTAGACTACATCTTCAACGTGGGCATATTAAAAAATTTTATGATAAAAACTTGTTTAAAGTAATGTATTTTGATACATTCCTACTTTTTATTTTTTTAATTGTAATAAAGTGATACTTTCCTAACTGTTGAAACAACTATCTCATCATTAAACTGAAGTTATTGCTGTATCATAACACATAACCATCTAACTATTAATTTTCTGAAGAGATCAAATGTATAGAAAAACACTCTTTTATTCATCCTTATTTCAGTCATTTTGAAGAATATACAGGAGATTGGGGAACCTGGGTGGCTCAGTCTTTTGAGCATCCAACTCTTGATTTTGGTTCAGGTCATAAAGCACAGTTTGTGGGTTTAAGCCCTAGAATTTCTCTCCCTCTCTCTCTCTGCCCCTTCCTTACTCACACGCATGCTCTCTGACTCTAAAGAAATAAATGATATATAAGAGGCCAAAACTTTTGTTTTCCCTATTCATATTAGCAACATTTTATTTAAAGCTGTGATCCCACAATTATAAATGAAAAGAAAATTGAATTCAAGAATAAGAATTCCGAAAAGGACTCTTTTCTTTTAATTGAAGCAGACAAGATTTTAAACAAAGGCAACAATATAAATTAAATATTAAATCCACAAAAAAAGCAAGCTCGAATTAACTTAACTTGCTATTCTCTGTGTTTCCATATCTCTTTTGGTTGTTGTTAATTACGACACTGTTCTAATTGTCATGAAGTTGAGTGTCTATCTCCCTCGCTGAACTGTGACTCTCTTGGGTTAAAAAAAAAAAAGAAAAGAAAAAGAAAAAAAACTGAGTCACTATTTTTGTATCCTTTACTCCTTTCATGGTTCTGGATAGTCAATAGATGTCACGAAAGCCTACTATAAATGAATGGATAAATGGACAGACACATTAATTAATAATTAACTGGATTTTTTCTGGGACCAAGTTTTGAAAATTACATAAGGAGAAATAATTTATTTTGGTTTTATAATAACTTTATTTGGGGGATTTCTATTGTTGTACACTAAATATTTCTAACAGGTAACAATGCTTTATTCTTTATATTGATTTCCTTTGTCTTTTTTTTTTTAATATTTTTATTTATTTCTAGGAGAGAGAGACAGCGTGAGCAGGGGAGGGTCAGAGAGAGAGGGGGCCACAGACTGAAACAGGCTCCAGGCTCTGAGCTGGCAGTCAGCACAGAGCCCGAAGCGGGGCTCGAACCCACGAACCGCGAGATCATGACCTAAGCGAAAGTCGGACGCTCAACCGACTAAGCCACCCAGGCGCCCCTCCTTTGCCTTTTTAAAATGGCAAACATATTTTTCTACCTGAAGTAAAATCTATAAAATATACAATAAACTAATCAAAACAATCAGATGTGTTAAACTTTTTGGTGGCAACTGAAAGTAATGCAGTGAAATACACACACACACACACACACACACACACACACACATACAGAGACAGAGGCATTAAAGGGGCAACATTATTCTGATGAATATTGAATATATTCCTACTTTAAAAAGTAATACCTTAAGATTGTCCTTATAAATTAAAAACTAGTCCTCTCATGCTTATGGTTCTTAAACAACTATGTGCTACTATTAAAAATAATATTATGTCAGTTCTAGGATCTCTTAGTCTTCCTCACTTTTGACAGTTTCATTGATTCAGATGCTTTGATCTATTTTTCTGAAATAAGAGGATACTGAAGGTATCTAAAGAGCCAAACAAACCTGGCGGTTGGCGGGAGGGGGAAGGGAGAAGCAGGAAGTCAGTAACAGCAATGCTAAAGCACCAAAAAGGAACTAAATTTCTTGTTTTAATTCAAATGACCAATGATCTGCTACAGCAAGAGAGAGAAAGGAGTAACTCATCAACTCAACCCAACTGTGTGACAGAGAATCATTTCTGTGTTTGGATGTTTTATCCCAAAATAATGCCTGGAGAGGTTTTCAACTTTCCTGATGCCTGATAATAATAAAATGAGCCATTGATCTCTTCTGGCTAATTCCAAATATAGAATTAAATGTTAAAAAATCAGATGCTAGAAATAGAAATCACCAGGTCTCCACTGTTGGGAAGGGTCAAGTATTGATTTTCCTTTTAATGTATTTTTTTAGTGCTTGGAGGAGGGGTGTATCTTTTGTGTGCAGGCCTGTGAGTATGTGTGTCTGAATGTGTTTGTGTCTGTGTTTCTTGGGAGGGTAGGGGGAGGTGGCACCAATTATTTGTAATGGAAGTATTCATGGCCTTTGAAAACAGCCATTGAGGACAAGAAGAATATAAAGAATAAGAGAGAGGCAGACTGCATTTCATAATGTTAATTTCCCTATTTACTAGGAAGCAAGTGAGCCTATAGATCCTGCCTCCCTCTTACTCTTTTACTTGATGCTGAATATAATGAAAGAAGCTACAGAGAACACTTCAGAAAAATCTGAAAACTTAGACTGAATGCAGCAAAGCAGCTAAAAATAAGAATCTTTAAAGCCTGATCAAACCAACCAAATATCTGGGGTCAACTAGAAAACTAAAATGCCTTTCTCATGTTATTTCTAATGGAATCTGGGGTCAAAAAGCATCACAATGAGCTCCTTCTTCCATTCAGGATAATTCTCAGATTTTGTAGCTATTGTTTGAATTTATCAGTATAGTCCTGAAACATAGCACTGCTTTGTAACCCTCTAAAAGGGAAAAGAAAGTGTGCTCAAGTACTGAATACCATTCCACTCAAGCCATGACACAAAAGATTTAAAGAAACCTAGCATTTTAAAAATAATGCACCTAATGACAGAGCATGTACATATATATACTTACACTTTTGCACATATGCATAAGGTATAGCTTGAGGGTGCAGACAGTCATAATACCTTATCAAATTCATTCATTCAATGAGTATTTTCAGAGTAGTATCTAAAATGTACAAGACTTTGCTCTAGGCACTGGGTATGCAGCAGACATTGGAAAAAATTCTGGGGCCTTTGGGTGGCTCAGTCGGTTAAGCATCTGACTTTGACTGGGTCATGGTCTCACACTTTGTAAGCTCGAGTCTCCCATCGGGTGATCTCAAGCTCTGTTTCAGGTAAGCCCAATTCTCAATCTCTCTCTCTCTGCCTCTCCCTCACTTTGTGTTCTCTCTCTCTCTCAAAAAAATTCTAGTTTTTATAAAATTTATATTCATGAGGAGAGGCAGCTATAAAAACAAAAACGAAAACAAGTATGTAAAAGATATGAAATAGGTTATATACTAAAAAGTGGAAAGTGCTAAGAAAAAGTAAATTGTGGAAGGGAAAGAGGAAGTATGGGGGGAGGGGAAAGTGTGTGTGAGGAGAGATGGGGTGGCCCATGAAGATTTCACTGACAATGTGATTTAAGTGAAAATGAGAGCATACATCAATAGAAGTACAGGAAACAAACATCTGTTAGTATGTCAAACAGAAAAAAAAATTAAAAAAGAGAATCATGTATTTAGAGAACTGGGGAAATCTGCCACTTATTTAAGAAGTTAAAGAACAGAAAAGAGTGGTTACTACCATCGTCATGTCACCATAGTGTCAAGATATGCATGAAGCTGGGGACAGTTTGATGGATACTGAGGCCCCCCATTAATTACAACTCCCTCCACGTATGCATGCAGAGCAACCATGGCCTGTACCTTGCTTCTATGTTTTAATTTACTCAAGTGCATTTAATTGGTGGAAATTACTCACATCAGAATTATACTGATAAATTGAAACAATAGATAACAAAATCTGAGAATTATCCTGAATTGGAAGGAGTTCATTGCTATGCTTTTTGACCTCACATTCCTTTAGAAACAGCATGAGAAAAGCTTGTTAGTTTTCTCGTTGACCCCAGATATTTAGTTGGTTTGGTTAGGCCTTAAAGATTTTTATATTTAGGGGTGCCTAGGTGGCTCAGTCGTTAGGGGTCCGACTTTGGCTCAGGTCATGATCTCATAGTTTGTGAGTTTGAGTCCTGTGCAGGGCTCTGTGCTGACAGTTCAGAGCCTGGAGCCAGCCTTGGATTCTGTGTCTCCCTCTCTCTCTGACCCTCCCTGGCCCACACTATGTCTGTCTGTCTCTCTGTCTGTCTGTTTCCCTCTCTTTCTCAAAAATAAATAAACTTTAAAAGAATATTTTTATTTTTAGCTGCTTAGCTGCGTTAAATTTAAATTTATCAAGATGTAAGTTCATTATGAATCAAGGAAGATCTATATACAGACTAGAAACTAGCATCAATACAGTGTAGGTCCTGATAGGAATAACATATTATGTCATTAAGAATATAAGAAGACATAGACTGGAGGGAAAATCCTGAGAACAGTATCCTCAAAATGAAGATAATGGAGTGATTGCAGTTATTAATAATGACAATACCTGTGACCATGAGACGGTGAATTTATAAAGGAGAGTCAAGGACATGATTACTGTAAGGAAAAAATGAAAGAATTGGAAGGCAGAAATGTGTATGTTTCATGAAAGTGGATAATGAAATCTCCAGGGTTTTGACAGGAGTCATATAGGAGACGTGACAGTGAGGCAAATCAGAACCCTTCTTAAAAATATGAAAAGTGGCCTGAGTTTGGTAGATGGCTACAACACAGAGGAAGAAGTGGTGGTTTGGTCTGATGGTGTGAAATTCGAAACAGGGGAACTTAAAGGAAAGTAAATTAGCTTCCAAGTGCCTGAGTGGAACAGAATGATCTCTCACCTCAATTCCAAATAAAACAACAGGCCTAGAAAGGGAAACTACCATCACTGATGGGGGTGCAAGGAATTCCAGGTCTTCAGGGGACAGTTTTCTGATATAGCAAGAAAGGGAAGTGCCCATTCAAAGAAAGGCCAACAGTATTGCTGAAGGCTGATAGTGAATCTATTCAAGTTATGGAGAAGTGACTGATAAATGCAAAAAAATAAAAATAAAAAAATAAATGATGCTACAGAGCTCTGTAAGGATTAGAGTCTGGGTGAAAGGAATCGCTCTCTAGTCCTGGACATCATGGGGTTACAGATGAAAGCAAGAATAAAGAGGATGGTAAAGTGATTTATTCCTTGAAGTAGCCTTGTTCTGGCTGTTGGGAGAAGGTGCTTTCTTGGAGTAGATACAGTTCTTGGGTTTCTATCTTGACCCAACTAAAAGAAGTGTAATGGATTGTAGGGAGAGGGTGATTTCAGCTTAAATCATGTTTATTTGGCTACCAAGTTAAGACAATATTTTCATTTTTCAAAGATTTATTCTTCTAAGTGAAAGTATCTTCAGGTTTATTTTATTTTTCACATTTTGTGGGTGAGAAAAATTAGGAGCGCAGTTGGTAAAATACCAAAACCAAGTTGAAAAAAATGTTAATAATCCATAAGGAAATGAGACAATATGTCCTTGCAGAGAAGTTGGTATCAAAAAAGATCTGTGCTGTGGAGTCAGTGTAGGTTTGTGTATTGAGTCAATTTAAGTAGCTTGCTAAACTGGGACTACACTTTCCACAATTCTCTTTCTTTGAAAGAAAATGTTTACTTATTTATTTTGTGAGAGAGAGAGGGAGGGCATGCAGGGAGAAGGGCAGAGAGAGAGGGAGAGAGAGAATCCCAATCCATGTTGTCAGCTCAGAGCCTGAAGTGGAACTCAGTCTCACGAACCATGAGATCACGACCTGAGCTGAAACCAAGAGTTGGACGCTTGGCCAAGCTACCCAGGCGCCCCACCACAATTCTCTTTCTTCCTATTTTCAAGCTAGCCTTGGTCACAGTAGTTATTTTGTGGATGCTTCAGGCAGTCATGTTTTTTTGACTAAACATCAGCGCAAGAGTACCGGTGCTGTTGTACCTCACACACATCGTTACGTATCTGCTGGATCACTTCACTGTATGTGACAGTAGCCAGAACTAAGTTTTCCCCAGCTCCTACCATATCTGCCTTATGCTTCTCCAACTCTGGCCCAGGTGTGTCTAGCTCCATGACCAAGGGCACTGGAATTACCTTCCAGGTCACCCCCATCATCAAAACTGGAGGTGTGGAGAAAGTGAGAGACCCACACAGGCTCCGATATTGACAATGGAGTCGTCTGTCCTTGTTCTTCCACTGCATATCCATCATCTCTTCCCAACTATCTACCCTGCTGACCTCAGGCTCCAGAAAGACAACCCTTACACATATTATTGAACCAGCTACCACTAATGTATAAGGTCAAATCAGTATAATAAATTCTCACTGTGCATCACCGCTAGTAGTTCTGACTTGCGATGCTTGCTATGTGATAATCTAATAATTAATTAAGCTCATTAAGTCCCAGTTCATTTACTATAAAATCCCAATAATATATCTACTTCAAAAGACTCTTGTGGGGCACCTCAGTGGCTCACTTTGTTGAACATCTGACTCTTGATTTCACCTCAGGTCATGATCTCAAGGTCATGGGCTTGAACTGCACCTAGCTCTGCATTAAACATGGAGCCTGCTTGGGATTCTCTCTCCCTCTCCTCTGCCCTCCCCTACTCATTCTCCCTGTCTATCTCTCTTCTCTGTCTCTCTCTGTCTGTCTTTCTCTCTCTGATAAATAAAAATTTTTAAAAGATTCTTGTGAAAAAATAAGAAAGTTATGTAAAGTACTTAACACAGTTGCTGGAACTTCATAGTTACTCAGTAAATGCTGACTGTTATTCTGTAGAGTAAATAAACTTACAACACGGCCTAGTTTATACAAATTCTATTTGTAATCAACTCAATGGTCTCCTCCTTGAGAAAAGGCAGTTTTTATATGCTTTTTAAAAAGTTTATTGTATTTATTTTGAGAGAGACAGAGAGAGTGAGGGGGAAGGAGTAGAGAGAGAGAGGGAGAGAGAAAGAGAATTCTAAGCAGACTTTGCACTGTCAACACAGAGCTTGATACAGGGCTCCGATTTAAGAACCGTGAGATCATAACCTGAGCCAAAATCAAGAGTCAGATGCTTAACTGACTGAGCCATGCAGGCATCCAGGCAGCATGTATATTTTTAATTCTATTTATTTTTTTATTAGCTCTGAGGAAAGTAATAGACATTATTTATGCAGTAATAAACATTATTTATGCAGTAGTAGACATTATTATTATGCTCCTGAGAAGAATATATATCAGGATATATCCTTTTCAGTCATCAGGTGTCTATGGAATAAAATATTATTATCTAATAAAAACTACATCACAAAAATGTAAATGGCACATTTTTAGATAGAACAAAATAAGAATAATGTTTAATGGAGAGAAAATTCTGAGCTATCTGAAAAGATACAAGTATCCTATTTAGATGGTTGAGAGGTAAGCTAAAAAAAATTAAAACCAGGGACAAGAACATCAATAAATCTCTGACCAATCCACTTTCATGAATGTCCTAAAATATGCTATTTTTGTGGGGATTTTTTTTTCAATTTAAGGGAATTTTGATTAGAGTGGTCTTTTAAAAATCAATCTACCACAAAATTATTTTCACTACGATATTTTTATTGCAGAAAGTTTTTTTATTTTTACTTTGTTATTCTAAAGTAATTTTATTTAAAGATAACACATTAATTCACAACACAATCCAGTGCCTGCTTGCCAACCATGATGAGTATAGAAAAAGACATCCCTTATTATTAGCTTATAGAGGACTTCCTCTTTCTTTCTTTTAAATTAATTCATGTGCTTTACTGAAGTAAAAAAATTTTTTTATTTAATCGTATTTTCAGATGAATGTGAAGTTGGTTGACCCTTTATAACATTCATTCATGTCTGTTAAAAGACTGATTAAAAGTTAATATGAAGATTAAGATTTTTGAGCACTGGGGAATCTCTTACTTTCAAGGAGCATCTTTAATAATTCTGAAAGCAGGAGGCTTCAGCCACCCAGACGTGCAAATCCCTAATCCCTTCTGTTTCAAGAGATAACCATTTATTTCCATTTCCAAGAGAGTCCATCTGCTCCCATGGCTTGAGTTCAGAAGGAGTGAAATCCAATAACTGAAAAAGAAGTGAACTTTCTTTTGTCCCTCAGAGAACTGAGCATCCCTCCCAGGACAGCAGCAGCTTTAGTGGTCATGACACAATCACAGGGACTCGGAGAGATAAATGAATAACTGACAAGAATATAAATGGGAGCCTTTGCCTTAGCACTACTCAGGAAGAAGAATAAAGGTGCATACTCACAAGCACGCACCACCAGCACATAGCGGAAGGAAAGAACTGAGTAAAAAAGAGTCACCTATTTCAGAAAATTACAAACACAAAGAGCAAGAAGATAACATTCTATCAATATGAAATAATATTAAATTATTATCACTCTGTTTAATATCTAGGCAGTTCATCGGCTTGTTTTTAATTATTTATAAACTCTATATCATTTCCTCTTCCCAAAAGAGAAAATATTGCTGCTTGGCTGATGAAGTATGTATACTACATCGGCCTAAGAGTGGGGAAACAATTAGAGAGATGAAAAGCATACTAATATGGAAAGGGTAGGAGAAAGGGAGCAGCAGGAACAGCTCGTATGATAAGCAAACCTAACAGCTAATTCTGATATCTGCTCTGCAAATGTAGCATTAGTAGGCTGGCGACAGGTAACTAATAAAAGCAGTAAAAGCAATAAAATCATCTTACATTTAGAGAACACTTTAAACTTTTTCTAAGTCTTCTCAAATGATTATCTTAAATGAAGGAAATGAAAATTTTAAATAACTTGTCCAAAGCCAAATAATTAATGAATGAAAATCTGGCTTGGAAAACCATATTCCTGCTATTCTACTGTTCTCTCCTGTAACACTGCTGCTTCCAGAGGAAAGATTTCAATCAGGAATCATACACCTCAACATCTGGTTATCTAAGTCATGAAATAATGGCACTCTATAGTCTGAAAACACTTCACATATCATTTACTAATGTGTCCTAAAGTTTTCCAAATGAAGACCTTTTTATAAAATATAAAAGTATTTTTCCAAATCCCACATGGCTGCAATTGGACTTTTCGACCCTAGTGATTATGGAAGTATATAAAGCATATGCATTCAAGGTCTCCTTGCATTATTCCAAGGTTCATAATTTGGAAACTAGTGCTTTAGTCCAACCCTCTCGTTTTACAGAGAAGAATCCAAAACCCAGGGAAATTAAGTGAATCACCCAAGGACATAAAGCAAGTTATTCAAAGGACCAAGAGTGTGACTACTCTATGCTGCCTTCCTTCCTCTCTCATTTGGGAACAATTTCTTTTTTGTTTCCCTCTTGGCATATTGTGGTTGTAGTTATCATGAGATTTTAATTCTATTTTGAGTGGTTGGTTGACTTGGCAACACTATTTTCCATACAGCCTCTACTTCATTCCAGCAGAGAATCCAATGATTTCTCTGCTTTCTGCTACTGATTGATAGAGTGCCAACACACTGAGGAGATTCAAGGAAAAAGAAATTCATTAAAAACAAAGATGACTACAGAAAATTACTAGGAAAAATAAATTTGGGGTGTTTATCTTTGCCATCAGCAGAATGATGAATTAAACCAAGTGTTTTAATTAATTCTATTCTTTGCATATTGGGGGAACCCTTTCTAGGAGGCCTTTGCAAAAGTGTAAAAAGATAGAACAAATACTACACATATCACATATCATTGAGGTTGTCTATTGTCCTAGGAGTTTTCTCAAAAATTGCTTTGTGATGATCTTACTTTGAATGAAAAAAAAAAAAGATAAAGTAGCAGCCTATATTTTAGAATTTTCTCATGTAGCAGTTGTAACTTTTGCAAATGAAAAATCAGTACTTAATACGTATTTCATTCAGGGAGTGACTTTGTTTTGTTTTGGTTCAAAATGATCAATTACTAAAAGACAAAATTTTATTTGGTCAGTCAGTGTGACTTTAAACCTGTTTTGATTTTTATTACCTTTACTTGTTAACCTGCATGACTAGCGTGATAAAATAAATGTACCCCAAACGATGGATTCTTGTCTATTTTACTAGACCTCAGGAGGAATTAATCCAAAGAGAAGTAAATTCTAGTGGCATTATTTCAGTCTTACAGAAACATACAGATCAAGAACAACCTCTGTCTGGTTGACACAATAAGCTGGGAGTGATGGGAAACCAATCTGAGTGGAGGCTGAAGGGAGCATTTAAATGGTCAGATTCCCAGTCAAGATGTCACATTTCTGCGATATGTAATTTGTCTGTCTGCATAATTCTTTGGGCTTTAACTATAGTCCAACATTTTTTCATGCAAGTAAAACTCAGCAATAAAAAAAAAAGCATCCAAACAATAGCTATGTTCAAGGAGGTTATTAATTTCCCATTTTTCCCTGACCATATTCCTCAGAGGAAGACTTCGAGACTGAAATTCTCAATATAACAGCTTTAGATTGCTGGCCAGGGAGACAGGTAAAACAAAGACATACAGTATCCAAGCAGGCATTAGAGTAAATAGATACAACCAAGAGGGATTAATTATAGTACTCCATCAAATCAAATCAAATCAGATAATTTTGTATGAAGGTTATGATATGTTTAAATGAGTAAAACTGTAATCATTCAGATTGCAAAAAAGTGTAGGCTTGAAAATTCCCTTTGCTGTCACTAGAACAAGTAATTAATCTACAGGTTCCCACAGACTCCTCCAAGATGCAGTGCCTAGATCCATTGTTCACAGCCCAGTTTTATGACTTGCGCTCAAAGCTATAAATTCGTACATGTCACTTCTTTCACAATAAAGTTTCATTATCGTCAGGGGGCAGATCTTCTTGCCATATTCATGACTCACAGAGTAACACCGATCTGAGACAGTGCTAATATCATGACAGGGAAACGAGGAATAGAGGCATACATTGCAATGGCTCTTAATGTTTCTGCTCAGAGGTGTCACACACACTTCTGAAAATATAATTCTGCTCTCATTCCATTGGCCAATGCAAATCTCCTAGCAAGTTCAACAGTAGACAGAAGTATATAGCTTTCCTTTAGGAATAAACCCCTTTTTGCTGTTGTGATGTGTTTCATCCTGTGCTGTATTTAGTTTGATATCAAAATTCATGTAATGACTACCTTTTGAAAAATAGTTTTTTGCTATATATTTTTTTTACCTCACTCTACTGTTAGCCTTTCTGACTTCTCTTATTTTGTAAATATATCTGTTATGCAAATATATTTGACATATAGTCTTTGTTAAAAAATATATTGCCGGATCTTGAATTTTAGCCAATATGGGTATAAAATTTTTTCTTCATTGATATATTTAACAATTTACATTGTTGAAACCACTATTGGAGTTTTCTTTCAACTAACTTCTCTTTTTATATTCATTTCATTATATTCTGTTTATTTTGTTCACTTTCTACCTCCATGCCTTGTAGGCCTTAGATAGATACATTTTCTTCTTTTTTGGAGGTACCTATAAAGTTTTCTGGCATGTATTTGTATTACAAAAAATGTCTACTGCATATTAATCTATGTATCTACACCTAAAGTGAAACAAATACCTTTATATGCTTTCACCACCTTTCGCCTTCCATCTCTCCACACCACTCTCTCCTGTTGATGTCACCTAGAGTTTGTTTATGGGTTGTTAGGGGAGTCCGTCTTTTAGACATTGTTTTCTTAGGCAACAGTAAACTTTAGTAACTTCTACATCTACCCTTATTTCCCATATCATAATGCATTTCTCCTAGTTTTACTTCTACTCTGGATGTAATATACTCTTGGGGCGTCTGGGTGACTCAGAAGGTTAAGCATCCTACTCATGGTTTCGGCTCAGGTGGTGATCTCACAGTTGTGAGATCAACGGTCACCTCGGGCTCTGTACTTGGCATGGAGCTGCTTACCTCTGTCTCCCACTTCCTCTGCTCCTCCCCTGCCTCTGTACATGCACTCCCTCTCTCCCTCTTTGTCTCTAAAAATTAATAGATGCAATATATTCTCTAATATTCTTTCAGATAAAGTCTTTTGGTAATAACTATTCTGAGTCGATTTAGACCTAAAAATACTTTTGCCTCACATTTAAATAATTTAAAGAGAAAATTCTAGGTTTAGATTAATTTTTCTTCAAGAATTTGAAAACTATTTGTTTTACTTTCATACCTCGTTTGCCTTCAGAAAATTGATATGACTCTTCCCATCCTTAAACCATTGAAGTGACCTACTTTTCCTGCTAGAAGCATTTAACATGTAATTTTTATCTTTGCTGTTTTTATATTTCACTATTATGCATGTAAATGTTCATTATTTTCCTTTTCTTTTAAGCCGTTCATACACCTTTTCAAACAGAGATCTTATACTCTAACGTTCTTTTCAAGAGGGGTTGAATTCTCAATTATTATTTTTTTAAGTTTGTTTACTTATTTTGAGAGACAGACAGAGACAAAGAGAGAAAGTGCACGTTCACACCAGAAAGGGAGGGGCAGAGAGAGAGAAAGGGTGAGAGAGAAAGAATCCCAAGCAGGTTCCACACTGTCAGCGCAGAGCTTCACACAGGGGTCAGACTCACAACCCGTGAGATCACAACCCTAGTCTAAGTAAAGTCAGAGGCTTAACTGACTAAGCCACTCAGGAGACTGTCAACTACTATTTTAAAAAATATTTTCTTCCCTTCATGTACTATTTCTGCATTTTAGCTCTTTTCATAGCTGATGCTTAAATTTCTGCTTTTGTGCTCCACTATTATTTTATCATATTTTGCTTTACTGTCTCTTCATTCTAGGTAACTTTCTGGTTTTTTAGCTCACTGATTTATTATTTGGTCCACTTCAATCTACTATCAAAACCATTCATTGAGATTTTTATTTCAAAATTAGTCTTTTCAAAACCAATATCTCCAGTAGATCTTGGTTAGAACCCAGTTTCTGCTTCATGTTTCCAATATTTTTCCCATCTTGCATATTTACAGGCCCATTTTAAATTTGTGTCTATTTCATTAGATTCACTTCCTCTGGCATGTATTGTTTACCTTCTTTGTTTTCTTTCATGGTTATTTCCCTCAAACTTCATTATGAGCTCATCTTTTAAGTACTGGTACCATCAGTTATCTACTAATAACGATTACTAGAAAGAAGATAAAACCCTAAACCTTAGCATATGCAT
This sequence comes from Hyaena hyaena, assembly GCF_003009895.1. NCBI lineage: Eukaryota > Metazoa > Chordata > Mammalia > Carnivora > Hyaenidae > Hyaena > Hyaena hyaena. The sequence continues at coordinate 1,017,036 of NW_024081066.1, forward strand.
CCCAGAGTAAATTTATGGAGCAGAAGGGAGGACATATTTCAGGGGAGAGAGCTTCTCGACTGCCATCTGTGTTTGACCATCCACTCTGTTTCTTTTCCAGGAAACCCTTATCTGCAAAGAAATCTTTTAGAACCTGTGCCGTGGGTTCTGCTTTTTCTTTTTGAGACCACCATTCATTGATACAATTGCCTTGTCCAGAGGGAAAGGGGAAAAACAAACATTCAAAGGATGACTAATTTCCCTGTACTTGTAGCTCCCATCCCAGCCAGGCTCCAGATGGCCTTGATGTCACACTGTTGCAAGCAGCATCAGGTAAAGAAAGAGCATACCTGGAAAGTTCGTCCCAGCATCTTCTGTCTTTGCTTCTTTTGGATTCCTAAAAGAAATCCTGCTGGTTGCTGAAATGGCTAGTTTCTCTGTGGCTTCTCCATTATTGTGTTTTAGTGAAGAAGTCAGTAGCTTAAGTTAATTTGTCATTTTTCTGGAACTTGTAAATACACGTGAATGTGTACTGTATTCATCAGAAAATACATTTGACTCTCAGTGATATGCATGTGACTTATGTGAGGCTAATCTCAGTTCCTACAATTTTTGTCACTTATTTTGCATCAACCTAGAGGATAAATTTGATAAGTTTGGGATTTATTCATATCTATTTTCCCTTTGTCTATCTATATGTCAACCTATCTACCTATCTAACTGGACAATTTAGGGTTCAGTCTAACATTTGATTGTACAGTATGAGTGTTTCTACCAATAAGATATTTGATAATTATTTATCTCACAGGTATAGGTATTGTAAATAACAACATTTCTCAAAATGCTTTTATTCAAGAAACACAGGTAAATAGTTAATTTGTTTGTTTAAATTAATGTACACATATCTTTACTAAAATGCTACTCAAAATTCTTAATATATAAATGTGCATTGTGAATTTGGGGAGAAAGTCATGATATTATATATATGTGTGTGTGTGTATATATGCATAGTGTTTTTAAAATATAATATGAGCATGTGCAAAATTTTATTTAATTCATAAAATGTGAAAACCAGCAGAAGGATGATTTGAATAGCAGAAATTTATACAGCCCATCAGAAAAAGCATGCTGAATAAATTTGCTACATTACAGACAAAACTGGTTTATGTTCTATAAGACAGTAAAACTGTAACCTTTGAGGTGATCATTTCAACTCATCAGAATTAATTTACATATCTACCTCACAAAAAGTCAACACATACCTCACAGAGCCTAAATCCTAGTCAATATTAAATTTTACTTCAAAAAAAACCAAGGGACTTCCTCTTGAATAAATGATCCAGGGGTGGATCTGTTAGACAATGCTTAAGAATGACCTTGAAAGGGCATGTAGTCATCTTTGTTTCTAAATTTGGGGTCATTTTTCTCCAAATTATTTTTCAATATATAAAGTTATCTTTTCAATGGATATCTACTAGAATTAGTATTTATATATCTATATTTTGGAAAACAGGATAGAGCATACATAAGTACAGATATCAAGAAGTCATCAAGTTGAAGAATAGGTATAGTCTGAACTAGCATTGAATAGCACATACACTACCTCCTCCTTTCTTTTTACAACATATTGTTACATATCATTTTTTGTTTATTCTTTTTCTTCTTTTGCCTTTTCTTAAGTTTCTTTTTTTTTCAAAGATCTATTCTTACTTCCTCTATTAAACTCATATATTGTTCTTTGTTTCTAACTATGATGTCTGAGACAACTAAAAACACATATTCTGACTCTAGCCCCACCCTGAGGATGGAAACCAATCATCCAATACCCAACCTAACACCATCTCACCAGTTACCTACTGGATTTCTTTCCTAAAACCTGTGTATTGCTACCTTTGAAACTTCCCTTTCATAATAAAAACCCCCTTCATTTTTTCACTTTCTTCAATGCTGGTATCCCATGAGGAGACTGTTCACCCAAAGCCTTCTCCAAGGAAGTAGCTAACAAGGAAGTAGTAGGCATGTAACATTGACTGAGAATCAGAAGGTAGGAGGTCATCCTGATTACCATTTTTAAATTGTTCAGACACTATATTCCTTAACACTTTGTTCCATTGAAGCTTTTGTGTTTGTACTCTTCCTCTTTGGCATTATCTCTTAATATCTGGGCCAGAAATGATTGTTCTTTAAATATTAAAACATCTTCTTTCAGTCTTCCTCAGGTAACATCACAGTATTAGGCGATTTCAGTCTGTACCACTCAGTTTCTGATTACATCACTGTCAGTTACCATTGTTCTTTGAATTTGTGGTGACCTAGAAACTCTTCAACCCTTTATTTCCTTATCATTAATCCCTTATTATTTTCAGTTCTTTTCTATAGAGCTTGGATTATATGAGCCATCCCTTCAATACATTTATTTCCAAATATGTTCAATTTCTTTAGAGGTTTTGTTTTATCTGAGGGATGTGTATGATTCATGAGCAAAAAAAAAAAAACCCCTAAAACAACAATCAAAGATAGCCTTGATGAAGGAGTTAATATGGTGGAGAATAGGGGGCCAGGATTTCCCTTGTCCCTCAGAGACAGCTGAATTAGGTCATATCACTCACAACACCCAGGGAATCAACATGGGAAGTGCAGAAGGAACTCCACAGGTGGAGGGAGAGAGCTTGGCAGTATCAAGGTGCATGTGTTCGTACTGGTGGAGATAAAACGGCATTGACATGGAAGGGAGGAAACCCCTTCTGCGGAGAGACAGAAGGGAAAGACAGAGAGGCTATGGAACTGGGGTATTGAGTTAGTACAAGAGGAAAACCTCTCTGGATCATGGATTGGGAAATAAGAAATATGGACAGTGTCAACTTCTATTTAACAAACAGCCTTAGGAGCTTCAAAGATATGAGTTTTCAGGGTGCACAACTTTCCCTGGACCCGAGCTGGTCCTGTGCATACCCCTGGGCAGGAAGGAGTTGGCTCCAGGGCACTGTAGCAACCTCAGGGTCACAGTGGGAGAAAACAGACCTTTCCCTCTAGTGCTGTGGGAAGAGGGTTTATTTCCTCCTGAAGGACAAAAGACCCAGCAAGTGCCAGCCAAAGCCCTTTCATCATCAGGGCTTAGTGGCACTATACCAGAACAAGGTCCATGAGGTGCAGGGCTCTTTAAGACATCGGGCTTTGAATCCCAGCTGAGCACATATGAGGCACAGGAGACTACGTAGCAGAGGAGGCTGACAGTCCATGCTGCTCTGTGAGGGTTGTTTGAACAGTGTGGTTTGAGGCACCCTGTCCGGGGAGAAGAAATTGGGGTGTTGCCATTTTTTGCCCATCACCAACAGGATGGAGACTCAGGAAACAGGGAAGTGGGCATCCACTGGGATGCCTTTCCTTCTTTTCCTTTCTTTCTTTCTTCTCTTCATTTCTCTAGTCTTTTCTTTTTCTCTCTACCTCTTCTTTTTTTCCTTTGGAATCAGGCTTATAGTTTCTGATATGGTTTTTGATCAATTCTTATTATATGTATATGTGTATATATTTATATAAATATATAAAGTATATGTATACATATATACTTTTTCTCTGTTTTGTTTGTTTAATTGGACATTTTAGTCTATTCTTTTTACCCTTTACTATAGCTCCTTCCTCTTTATTTTCCTTTTTCTCTCTCAATTGAGCCTTATAGTAATTTTTAGTCACTGCTTGGTCTTTTCTTTTCACCCCTTTCATTTTTCTCTTTGTATGGGATCAGGTATCCTCATCCCCTTTTTCCAGGGTTACCTCATAACCTTTTCCAGGGTTACTTCAACTAACAAGCCAAAGCACACCTGGCTGAAAGTCCAAACACTCCACTACTACAAGCAAGAATCAGCTTTTCAGAGGTCTGACCAGTGGGATAGAGCAACCAAAATGTAACAACAGAGTACATGCAACATACTCCAAAAACATTTCCTGAAGTACCAGGCCCTAGACAATGTATGACACCTTTTTAATATAGTAGTTCTCATAGGTGCAGGACACATAACAAGCAATTAAAACACAAAAAAGACAGAAAAGTGGCCAAAATGATGACATGGAAGAATTTTCCTCAGAAGAAAATCCAGAAGAAATGACAGCCAGGGAATTACTCAAAACAGATATAAACAATATATCTAAACAAGTTTAGAAGTACAGTCATAGGAGCACCTGGATGGCTCAGTTTCGTTCAGCATCTGACTTCGGCTCAGGTCGTGATCTCACAGTTCAAGCTCTGCATCTGGCTCTGTGATGACAGCTCAGAGTCTGGAGCTACCTTCAGATTCGGTGTCTCCCTCTCTCTCTGTCCCTTCCCCACTCACACTCTGTGTGTGTGTGTGTATGTCTCTCTCAAAAATAAATAAACATTAAAAATTAAAAAAAAAAAAAAGAATTATAGCCATAGACTAATAGCTGGACTTGAAATAAAGCATAGAAGACAGCAGAGAATCTATTGCTACAAAGATCAAAGATCTAAGAAATAGTCATGATGAATTAAGAAATGCTATAAATGAGATGCAAAATAAGTCAGGTACAGTGACTGTGAGGATAAAAGAAGCAAAGGGAAGATGAGCGAAATAGAAGATAAAATTATGGAAATTTATGAAGTTGGAAAAGGAAGGAAAGTCAATTATGAAACCATAGGGGAAAATTATAAGGTTGAGTGATTCCATGAAATGAAATAATATCCATATCATAGGAGTTCTAGAAGTAAAATAGTGAGAGAAGTGGGCAGAAGGCTTATTTGAACAAATTAAGGAAACAGATATCCAAATCCAAGAGGCACAGAAAACTCCCTTCAAGGAGCACCTGAGTGGCTCAGTTGGTTGAGCGTCCGACTTTGGCTCAGGTCATGATCTCACAGTTTGTGAGTTTGAGCCCCACGTCGGGCTTTGTGCTGACTTCCAGCTCAGAGCCTGGAGCCTGTTTCAGATTCTGTATCTCCCTCTCTCTCTGACCTTCCCCACTCACTCTCTCTATGTCTCTTTCTCTCTGTCTTTCTCTTTCTCTCTCTGTCTCTCAGAAATAAATAAAACATTTAAAATTTAAAAAAAAAGAAAACTCCCTTCAAATACACAAAAAGCAAGTCAACACCATGATGTATCATGGTGAAACTGGAAAAAAAATAAAGATAAAAAAAGAATTCTGAAAGCAGCTAGGGACAAATGGGCCTTAACCTACAAAGGCTGACACATAAGGGTGGTAGCTGACCTGTCCACTGAAACTTGACAGGCCAGAAGGTAGTGGCAGGAAACATTCAATGTGCTGAATAGGAAAAATATGCGGCCAAGAATCCTTCATCCAGCAAGGCTATCATTCAGAATATAAAGAGAGATAAAGGCTTTTCCAGACAAACGAAAACTAAAGGAGTTCATGACCACTAATCCAGCCCTGCAGGAGATCCTAGGGACTCTGTGAGTGGAAATCAGCAAAGACTACAAAGGACCGGAAACATCACCACAAACACAAAACCTACAGATAACACAATGGCACTAAATCCATATCTTTCAATAATCACTCTGAATGTAAATGGACTAAATGCCCTAATCACTCTGAATGTAAATGGACTAAACGCCCTAATCAAAAGACATAGGGTAACACAATGAATTAAAAAAGAGGATCCATCTTACAAGCTTCTTAAAAGCGACTCATTTTAGTCCTGAGGACACCTGCAGATTGAAAGTGAAGGGATGGAGAACCATCTATCATGCTACTGGATGTCAAAAGAAAGCCAGAGACAAATTAAATTTTATATCAGACAAACTAGATTTTAAAACAAAGGCTGTAACAAGAGGTGAAGAAGGACATATCATAATTAAAGGGTCTATCCATCAAGAAAAGCTAACAATTGTAAATGTTTATACTCTCAATGAGTAGGAATCTAATATAAATCAACTGATCACAAACATAAGCAAACTTATTGATAATAATACTGTGATTGTAGGGGACTTTAATATTCCACTTACAGCAACAGACAGATCAACCAGGCAGAAAATCAATGAGGAAACAATGGCTCTGAATAATACATTGAAACAGATGGACTTAGATATATTCAGAACTTTTCACCACAAAGCAGCAGACTACACATTCTTCTTGAGTGCACATGGAACATTTTCCAAAGTAAATCACATACTGGGTCAGAAAACAGCTTTCAACAGGTATAAAAAGACTGATATCATATTATGCATATTTTCACATCACAACAATATGAAACTTGAAATCAACAACAAGAAAAAATCTGGAAAGCCCCCGAATACATGGAGGTTAAAGAACATCCTACTAAAGAACAAATGGGTCAACCAGGAAATTAAAGAAGAAATTTAAAAATATACAGAAGCAAATTAAAATGAAAACACCACAGTCCAAAACCCCTTGGGATGCAGCAATGGCAGTCCTAAGAGGAAAATACATTGCAATTCAGACTTGTCCCAAGAAGCAAGAAAGGTCCCAAATATACAACCTAACCTCACACCTAAAGGAGCTAGAAAGGCAGCAGAAAAGAAAACCCAAAGCCAATAGAGGGAGAGAAAGAATAAAGATTAGAGCAGAAATAAACAACAGAATAAAAAAAACCAGTAGAACAGGTCAATGAATCTAAGAACTGGTGTTTTGAAAGAATAAATAAAATTGATAAACCCCTAGCTATACTTCTCAAAAAGAAGAGAGAGGACCCAAGAGATAAAATCACAAATGAAAGAGGAGAGATCAGAACCAACATCACAGAAATGCAAATGATTTTTAGAGAATACTATGAAAATCATATGCCAACAAATTAGACGATTTGGAAGAAATGGACAAATTCCCAGACACTGACACACTACCAAAACTCACATGGGAAGAAATAGAAAATTTGAACAGACCCATAACCAGTAACGAAATTGAATCAGTTATCAAAAGTCTTCCAACAAATAAGAGTCTTGGGCCAGATGGCTTTCCAGGGGAATTCTACCAGACATTTAAAGCAGAGTTAATACCTGTTCTCAAACTGTTCCAAAAAATAGAAATGGAAAAAAAGCTCCAGACTCATTCTATGAAGCCAGTATTAGCTTGATTCCCAAACCAAAGACCCCAATAATAAGGAGAATTACAGGCCAATATCCCTGATGAAACTAGATACAAAAATCTCAACAAAATACCAGCAAATTGAATTCAACAGTGCATTAAAAGAATTATTCACCATGATCAAGTGAGATTCATTCCTGGGCTGAAGGGCTGAATCAATATTTACAAATTGAACAAGGTGATACATCAAGTTAATAGAAGAAAGGATAAAAACCATATGATCCTGTCAATAGATGCAGAAAAAGCATTTGACAAGATACAGTATCTTTTCTTAGTAAAAACCCTCAAGAAATTCAGGATAGAAGGAATATACTTTAATGTCATAATAGCCATATATAAAAGGCCTACAGCTAGTATTGTCCTCAATGGTGAAAAACTGAGAGCTTTCCCTTGAGATCAGGAAGAAAACAGGGATGTCCACTCTCATCAATGTTGTTTAATGTAGTATTGGAAGCCCTACCCTCAAGAATCAGAAAACAAAACAAAATAAAAGGCATCCAAATTGGCAAGAAAGTCAAACTTCCACTCTTCACAGATGACATGATACTGCACATGGAAAACCCAAAGGACTCCACCAAAAAAAATGCTAGAGCTGATACATGAATTCAGCAAAGTAGCAGAATATAAAATTAGTGGACAGAAAGTCACATTTCTACACACCAATAATGAAGCAACAGAAAGAGATAACTTGGAATTGATCCCATTTACAATTCCATCAAAAACATAAAATACCTAAGAATAAACCTAACCAAAGAGGTAAAATATCTGTACACTTAAAACTATAGAAAATTTATTAAATTGAAGAAAATACAAACAAATGGAAAAACATCCATGCTCATCTATTGGAAGAACAAATATTGCTAAAATGTCGATACTACCCGAAGCAATCTACATATTCTATGCCATCTGTATCAAAATAGCACAACATTCTTCACAGAGCCACAACAAACAATCCTAAAATTTGTATGGAGCCACAAAAGACTCTGAATAGGCAAAGTACTGTTGAAAAAGAAAACCAAACCTGGAGGCACTACAGTCTCAGACTTTAGCATGTGTGACAAACTTGTAATCATGAAGACAGTATGGTACTGGCACAAAAACAGACACATACCTCAATAGAATCGAATAGAGAACCCAGAAATGGACCCACAAATATATGGCCAACTAATCTTTGCCAAAGCAAGAAAGAGTATCCAATGGAAAAGAGGCAGTCTCTTTAGCAAATGGTGCTGGGAGAACTGGACAACATACGGAAGAGTGAAACTGGACCACTTTTTACATCATACAAAAAATAAATTCAAAATATATGAAAGGCATAAATATTAGAAAGGAAATCATCAAAATCCTACAGGAGAAAACAGGCACTAACCTCTTTGACCTCAGCCACAGCAACTTCCTACTTAACATGTCTCCAAAGCAAGGGAAATAAAAGCAAAAATCAACGATTGGGACCTCATCAAGATAAAAAGCTTCTGCACAGCCAAAGAAACAATCAACAAGACTAAAAGACAACCAACAGATTGAGAGAAGATAGTTGCAAATTACATATGGGATAAAAGGTTAGAGTCCAAAATCTATAAAGAATTTACCAAAATCAACAGCTTTAAAAACAAATAATCCAGTGAAGAAATGGGCTGAAGACATGAATAAACACAAGAATACATCCAGACAGCAAACAGATACATGAAAAAATATTCAACATTGCTCATCATCAGGGAAATACAAATTAAAACCATGTTGAGATACCACCTAACACTGGTCAGAAGGGCACATGTTGGCATGAGCATTAGGTGTTGTATGTAAGAGATGAATCACTGGGCTCTTCTCCTGAAGCCAAGGCTACACAGTGTGAGCTAACTTGAGAATAAATAAAAACAAACAAAACAACAAAATATTTTTAAAAATTATGTTATATCTGTATAATAAAAATAAATGAGCTGCTGATAATCTAGGGATCATTCAAACTGGTTAAATTAGACATATTAGGCCAGGAAAAACTGCTGGAGATTATTGTAAAGATTTCAGTCTTGGTTTAAAAAAAAAATCAAAGATATAGGGGCACTTGGGTGGCTCAGTAAGTTACATATGTACTCTTCATATTGGCTCAAGTCATGATCTCCCAATTTTTGAGATCAAGCCCCATGTCAGGCTTTGCACTGACAGCATAGAGCCTGTTTGAGATTCCCTCTTTCCTCTCTTTGTGCCCTTCCCCCTGCTTACCCACATGCTCTCAATCTCTCTCTCTCTCTCTCACCTTCTCTCTCTCTCAAGATACATAAATAAACATTTTTTAAACTTAAAAAATCAAGGATATAAACTAGAACCAAAATTTTGGAGAGGCAGGGAAAAATAACCCTTCTCTGCATGCTAGGAATCAAGAATGATGAGAGTGATGCAATTAACTACAGGGAGCATATGATTCCTTTTGAAGACAGAAGTTACATCCGATGCCCAGAAGGAAAGAATTGCACTCTTTCAGATACCACCAGAATGCCACTCAGAAAATTATCCTCAGCCAGAAATTAAAAGAATAGAGAGCACTTTCTAGGAGGCAGGAATTTATATGCCAGTGTGTGAGAGCCAAAGACTAAGAAAGTTCAACTTCTGACCAACTCTTGGTGCAGGAAGAGCCCTTCAGGAGTGCTGCAGGCTGGGGCATGACTGTTCATCCCTGAGAAAAACTGAAGACACTAAAGTGGTATTTAGTATGTGTTACCTTCTAACCATAAGATTATACTTGAAGCCACATTCCCTGCTGAAATGATGTAAGTAAATTAGTCCTTTATCTAGAAATCCTCATTCCTTATAATGAAGTAAGTCTGGACACCTGTCATTCTATTTGAGATGCAAGAGAGACTTGGTTGGTCCAAGGAGGAAGAATTCCATCTTTTGGGTCACAGTTTTTTGGTAGGAGTACCTAAACTATGGAGATAGGGGATAGCAGGAGAGAATCTTGATTCTGCTGACTTAGCCGTGGGGCTGAGGATGTAACTAATCTAAATGATTTCTGTGAATCTGACCAGAAAAACAGAAATTATTTCAGCCACATAAATTTAAAAAACAGAATTCCTTTTGCTGAATCAATTTTATCACTTATTTTTTCATTGTGATACTTCATGCCAGTCTGTGAATTCCTCTTTCATCATCACTAGAAATATTTGATTCTAAGCAGACATGTAAAAAACTATATTTTTGTATGCCAGTTTCTTAAAAGTAATTAGAAGTAACTAATGAATCTTAGGTTTAAAGTCAGGGTTTATAAGTTAATTGCAACAATTCTGGATATGACTCCAATATCAAAAGCAACAACAGCAAAATAAACAAGTGAGATTATATCAAACTAAAAATCTTTTGCACAGCAAAGAAAACCATCAACACAATAAAAAGGCAACCTACTGAGTGGGAGGAAATATTTGTAAATCATACATTTGATAAGGGGCTAATATCCAAAATTTATAAAGAACTCATGTGACTCAATAGCAAAAAAACAATTTTATTAACAAACGGGCAGAGGATTGAAATAGACATTTTTCCAAAGAAGACATACAGATGGCTAAAAGCACGTGAAAATATGCTCAGCGTCATTAATCATCAGAGAAGTGCAAATCAAAACCACAATGAGATATTGCTTCATACCTGTTAGAATAGCTACTATCAAAAAGACAGGGACTTGACACAAAGTTGTAGCAAACTTGCAGCTGCAGTTGCCACCGTTCTGCCTTTAGCTTCAGGATGATTCCAGGGCCAAAAACGTTCAATGTCTTCTAAGCCGTCTGTCAGAGTTCAGAGCATTCAGCAAACAATTGCAAGGCAGAGCCACAGAAATGGACACCAGCTTTCCGTGACAAATATGGTGACGTCACATTAGCTAGTGGAGCCACTTTTCTGTGTTGCTGATTGGGCATATACAGCAACCTAAACTGGAATAAAATGGAACGCGCCCCTTGTTAGAAGAGTCACTCCTAAGGAATGAGAGATCAGTAATCATCCTGCTGGTAGAATACTGAATTGTTTTGAAACCTGTTCATAATTGATAAAAGCATTGTGCTCCCATTAAAATATAGCATGACTGGGGTGCCTGGGTGGCTCAGTTGGTTGCGCAACTGAATCTTCATTTCAGCTTAGATTGTGATCTCATGGTTTGTGGGATCGAACCCTACAATGGGCTCTGCACTGATGGCATGGAGTCTGCTTCGGATATCTCTCTCTTTCTGTCCCTCCCCCACTCTCTCTCTCTCAAAATAAATAAATAAACATTGTAAACAAACAAACAAACAAATAAAATATGGCATGGTTGAAGAAATAAAGTACATTTGAATCCTTAAAAAAAATAAGACAAGAAATCGCAAGTGGAGGTGAGGATGTGCAGCATGGAGCCCTAGTGCACATTTGGTGGGAATGTGAATTGGTGTAGCCATTATGGAAAATTGTATGGAGATTTTTTTAAAAAATTAAAATTAGAACTACCATGTGATCCAGTAATGCCACACTCGGTATTTATTGAAGAAAATGAAAACGTTAACTCCAAAAGATATGTACAACCACATGTTCATTGCAGCATTATTTACAATAGCCAAATACAGAAACAATTGGAGTGTCCATCAATGGATGAATGGGTAAATAAATTGTGGTCTGGAATATATATTTATGATAACATGAATGGACCTTGAAGTTATAATGCTAAGTGAAATAAGACAGAGAAAGACAAACTACCATAAGATCTCTCATATGTGGAATCAAAAACAAAACAAAACCAACCAACCAACTAACCAATAAACCAACCTACCAATTACAAAAACAGGTTCACAGATACAGATAACAAATTGGTGGTTGCCAGAGTAAAGATGGGAGAAATGAACAAAATGTCAAAAGGTAAAAAGATCAATCAATCAATAAATAAAGGCAGTCCTCAAAATCATGTAATTTTCTACCTGAATAAGATTTTGTAAATAGTATAGTTTAAGTGCTCCCACTTATTTCAGCCAACTCACTCATTTAATAGACTTAGATACTAAGATCCAGAGAAATTAAACAAATTACCCAAGATCTTATAAAGAGAGACATGAAATTATGATCCTCTTAATTTTCTCTCTCTAACAGTGCTGAAGTTAAAAAAAGTCGATGTCCATGACTGTCTTTAAAAAAGATATTCTGAATTCTTGGATGTTATCATAATGCAAAGGATGATATAAATTCTCCAAAAAGTAAAACTTTCAACTTTCACCCACAAGTAAGTATTCCATGAATAGATACAAGATATAGTCAGTAACCTGACTCATCTGAGGGTAAAATAGTAGAGGAAAAGAACATGGCAGCCAAGTGGGAAAGTGATAAGGTGAACTGACAGATGACAAGATAGATAATAATTACAACCTAAGCAGTCAAATGAAAAGTATGGTTTTAAAATTATCATTTTGGAAATTTGCTGTCTCTATATATAAAACATAATTTTAGAATATAGTAATTCAACTATATTTGCTCAATGCTTTTTTTCTCCTATCTAAGAGACATTTAATCTTTTGGAAGGATGCACTTAAAAATCAATAATAATGCCTATAGTAAATATTTCTAAATATTTAATCTAAATATTTGACCGAAAATATCATGGTTTACCTTGACAAGAATACTTATTTTTCAAACCTCCCAAGTCTACAAAGGATTTGAGATAGCCTTAAAAATATCATTCAGTCTTTCTTTCTTTTTTTTTTTTTTAATGTTTTATTTATTCCTAGGAGACAGAGAGAAAGACAGCGTGAGCAGGGGAGGGTCAGAGAGAGAGGGAGTCACAGACTGAAACAGGCTCCAGGCTCTGAGCTGGCAGTCAGCACAGAGCCCAATGCGGGGCTCGAACCCACGAACCGCGAGATCATGACCTAAGCGAAAGTCGGACGCTTAACCGACTAAGCCACCCAGGCGCCCCATCAGTCTTTCAAAATTTAGTAAATGAAATCAATAATCAACATATGTTTGTTGGTGAAATTTGAGAAGGGCACCTATTATGATATTTGAGCAGAAGGCTACAATCAATACTATAATCTAAGCATCACTCAACAGTACAGCATTACTCTTCTGTGAGTGTGTGCGGGTGCTAATATTAGGAACTGGGGGTTATCAATTCTTTTTAAAATATATAGTACACTTTGTTTCTGTGGTGAATAATTCATCAAACAATCACCGGTGAGTGTGTCTTTATATTCCAAGTAGAAGGTCATCTTATACTTTTTTTTTAATTTAATGTTTTATTTATTTTTTAGAGAAAGATAGAGACAGCATGAGCAGGGGAGGGTCAGAGAGAGAGGGAGACACAGCACCTGAAGCAGGCTTCAGACTCTGAGCTAGCAGTCAGCACAGAGCCCGATGTGGGCTTGAACTCATGAACTGTGAGATCATGACCTGAGCTGAAGTCAGAAGCTTAACCGACTGAGCCACCCAGGCACCCCAACTTTTAGAGATCTTTACTCTAACCCCACAGAGCTTTTGAATTCAATTTATAGAAATACCCTAAAGTGTCGCTGTCCCTTGATGTGATGATCCAGTTGTAATTATTACTATACCTTTGGGTCCTTCCAATTAGTCTTAAAGCAAAATACGATGGCTTTAATTTAATTTTTAGTCATTTATATTTTATGCTTGGGTTATTCATTTAGAGGAATTAGAATTGTGACAAATGGTGTTCAACACTGCTGGTAACGCGAGCCACCTGAGTGTCTGCTAGCAGTGCTCCTCAATGCCAACATTTAATCTGTTAACTTTTGAAAGTAAAAGAGCAAGATCATTTGGTGGCTCTGTAGAACAACTTAGTAAGCAGCCACCCAGATGTTAAAAAGTATTTGTGAGGACTAAGCACTATTTAGGGAACAACAACAAAAATGACTTAGGGTAAAAGACAGACATCAGATGTTTCTATTCTCTTGAATAACCTCAAAACGTCTTTTCTTTTTTAAATATTGATTTATTTTTGAGAGAGAGCATGGAGAAGGGCTGAGAGAGAGGAGGACTGAGGATCCGAAGCAGGCTCTGAGCTGATGTCAGCAAGCCTGATGCAAGGCTTGAACTCAGAAAATGTGAGATCATGCCCTGATTCAATGTTGGATGCTCAACCAGTGAAGCCACCCAGGCACCCCTCAACTCAGACTTTCCCAGTCAAGGAGAAAATATGTGAAATCCCTTTTCACTGATAGTAATGCTGAGGCTGGAATCACAAGTGTGGGGAAAATTTCATTTGGCGTTAGTAGAAAAGTCAGCAGGTTGGATCCTCTGTATAAAACTAGCTTGTTCATATTATTTTCAGAGGAGTAATAATTTAATGAATAAAGCTATTTCTTCAGAGCACCTGAAGTTATGTTGCACTTAGCTATACAACTCTTGTTTTTCTAATTTTTTAATGTTTTTATTTATTTTTGAGAAAGAGAGAGAGAGACAGAGTGTGAGCAGGGGAGGGGCAGAGAGTGAGTGAGACACAGGATTTGAAGCAGGCTCCAGGATCTGAGCTGTCAACACAAAGCCCAATGCAGGGCTCAAACTCGTGAATCAAGAGATTACGACCTGAGCTAAAGTCGGGCGGTTAACCAACTAAGCCACCCAGGTGCCCTGGCTACATAAGTTTTGAATCTGCTTAACACATGCCAAACTTTTGAAACAAAATAACCATCAAATATTATATCTTCCTCCACCAAAAGTATTATTATTGGAGGAAATATTTTCATCATATAATAAAATTACCATTATGCAAGATAAGATAGCATTTTACTTTGTATTTTACCCATCTTAGGAGGACAAGAATATTCTAACTCACAAGAACAGAAATATTATCCTATCTTCAAATTCCATATAATAAAAATTTTACAGGCGGTGGTACGGAAAGGGCAGGGCAGGCGTCAGGCTGGAAGTAGAGAACATTTGTGTGTGGCAGAGATGGCAAACCCAACAGCTGACACTTGGAGTAAACACCAAGATTACATCAACTCAAACTCAAATAAAATTCAAGAATATATATTGTTTCCAGTCTCTAATTAAATGATAGAACAATAAATTTTTCTTAAAAGTCTAGACAAAACATTGATTAAATAACCACTTTTGATGTAAAAAAAAAAAAAAAGATCAAGTTATTTTAACCTCTATGTCAAAGAGCCAAGTGCAGCTCCTTCCGTAAATCTAAAAGTCCATCAAAGGTAGATTTATCAAAGAAATATGACCAGGACTTTGTTTTTGCACTACAGACATAACACTGTAAACAATAATGTATACAAATGTCAAGAAAAGAAGAGAACATGTAGAATTCAATATTTATGTTGATTAGCTAACACATAAGCCACTTATTGGTTGTCAATTGACAGCTTTAAAATGAAAGGCCAAACTGGAATGCTTTCACATTTTTGTTTTCTCTTCTGTTGGACTAAACAGATAGGCACTAAAAGCAATTTAAGAGGGAATGGTGTAATAAAACAGCAGGTATGCCTGTTGATTTCTCAGGTAAACATCCATAATTGGTGAAGGGTATTTACAACGTGAAGCCATTTCCCATTGAATATCAATAACCTACTTCAATTGGATGGCCAAGTCTCATTCCACAGGACTATGACACCTGATCCAAACGCATTTGTCCTTCCCAAAGTTCATAGAGAGCTACCAGACTGTATGACTGGGTTTTATGGCAGCAATTGCTTTCTTTTTGGTTGTAAACAAAAGAATGCATAAAAGTAGTCACAAAACACTGTTCCCAACCATTCTGAGACTAACCAACTGGGTGGTTACTCCACTGTTGGTCTTTCACCTTGATAGTAGCAACTAGCTATAGTGCAAATGTTATGGCTTTGCATTCTACACCTATATAGCATGCTAATGCAGTGGCAGCTTTCCAAATAGGAAATTCTGTGTTCTGTGTGAGGTTTTTCTTTTAGTTTCATATTCTTATCAGTAATAGTTAAATGCCTATAACCAATTTTAACAGTTCAAAATCAAATCATCTATGCTGAACTTAGAATGCTATGAAAAGTTAGAATCTCTTTTAACTTCAGATGAAGGAGCACAAGTAAAATCAGAAACTGTAATTTCTGCAAAACCGAGGTCAAATCATTCCCATAAATGTCACCGTGACGAAAAGGAAGGGCTTTTCTATTGACTTCAAACAATGAATCTTATTTTCCCCAGTGCAGGAGTCATTTCTAATGAATGGAAGAGTCTTAGTTGCTCTTCTTTCATATGAGAGGCCTACTGAGTCAACTAGTGAGACAAATTAAATTTGATCACTAATTTTGGGCCTCCAGTAAAAGAGAATGCATTGCTTTACCATCCAAGGGAGATTTCGTCACTCAAGAAAGAGATTGAACAGTTTCAGTTTTCTACAGCAGTGTGCCTCAATTCCAGCAGTAACACAAAACATCTGCCCTTTCCTAGCTTCACTCAGTAACCTGCCTCAGAGCCAAGAGTACATGCCCTTCTCCATCTACTACTTCATCACTCACGGTGCAAACGTGTCTGTGACTCCCAACTGAGCTAGATTTTCTGTAAAGGAAGATCATGCAGTATGACTCTTTGATCCTTATAAACCCTAGACCAATGCTTTCAACATAGAAGTTACTCAATAAAGGGATTTTGTTAAATAAATCAAACTTGACAAAGTGTGGTGAATCAGAGTACCTAAAAATAAATAATTCACATAAAAATAGGAAATGCTAGAGCATCATTTTGTATTTATGCAGTTTTGCATGGTTTTTAAAGTACACCTGGGAAGAGGAACCACAGCTACAGTCTTACAAAATAGCATTCACTATAAAAATTATTGACTTTGCAGTTCATTCTTAACTTCTCACAAATTGTTAAAGGAATAATAAAGAAGCTTTTAATAGCAGGAAAGCTCAGAAACAGAATAAGTAACACATTTTATTCTTTTTCCATATGCTAAAGGATCCATGTCTTAAAAATTCCATGTGGTTAATATGAAACATTCTTGATATGTAATAGTCATTTTTCATGATTGAGAGATGATACTAATTTATATTATTTCTTTACTTTCTTGACACTGTTTATTTTAGATTATGTCTCTTAGAAAAAAAGTCACTCCTGAAGCCCAAAAAGCATAATCCAAAGACTACCTTAGTTCAGTGACTGCCAAGAAGGTAGTCACATTTCATTAGTTGAGCAAATTTGTCCAACATCTGTTTTGGAATTTTCATTTAAGCAGCATTAAATTTCTCATTAGGTATGTATGCTATTGGCAAAGATTCTCTTGGAAATTTTATCTAGAAGGTTGTAAATATGGCTTTGTTTACTGAAAAAATATTAAGAGATAAATTTACTATACATAGTTTTGTGGATAAAAATTAAGCAAGCAATTCCTGAAATAATTTGAAATCTGTATATCTTCATTCATCAAGCATCAGATCAATATCTGTTACATGAACTGGGCTAGGTGTACCTGGGCTACATAGACATTTTCTAAGAAGTATATAGGCATGGAGAGTTTTAAAGAAATCAATTTCCAGATCTTCAATCTCTTTATGTACCCCATCCTAAACTGTGCATCAGGCTGGGCATACACCTGTGATGGATGCATCACTTCACAGTTGTTCTTCTCTTACTTTCTAAAAGAAAGGGGTGTCTCAAATTCATCTTGAATCTTACCAGAATATACTGCCTGAAGGTAACCAAAACTTCAGAGCACTAAGCAAAAGTCAGTTATTGAACACTCACTATGTAACAGCAGCTCTTCTAAGAGCTGAAATATTGAAGTAAGCAAAACAAAATTCCACTCTAAAGAATTTTATTCTAGCATAGAAGAAAGCTAACAAAGAACATCTATAGACAAAGTATGTAATATCTTAGATAGTAGGAAGACCAAATGAGGTAAATAAAGACACAGAAGACTTTATAAAATTTAAGGCTTATAATAATCAAAGCAATGGATTTAAACATAGTATGTATATATATATACATATATATACACACATATATATACATATTATACATATATACTAATATCTATACTATATATATATATCACTGATACAAAGCAAAACAAACAAACAAACAAAAATCTTCATGGATTAATGTCAGAGATTCTTAAGGTAATAACTTATTAGAAAAACTCATTAGCAAAAATAAAGAATCAATCATTTATCTTACCTTTTCTGTATAAATTGTATTTTAGGAAAACCTAATAGAAGATGAGAAAAATAATTTTTTTTAGAGAGAGTATGAGCCAAGGAGGGGCAGAGGGGCAGAAAGAGGAGGACAGGACCCGAAGCAGGCTCTACTTTGACAGCAGTGAGCCCATTGCAGGGCTTGAACTCACAAACCACGAGATTATAACCTAAGCCAAAGGCAGATGCTCAACCAACTAAGCCACCCAGGTGCTCCAGAAAAAAATGTACACTCTATGGAAGAATTTTACTTACAAATGTCAAAGGAATGATCTAATTAGAATATTATTTTGTAGCAAAGAAGGAAAGAATTCATGTGGGAAATTATCACAGTACCAAAGGAATTAGTGGAAAGGCTGGAAATTTTATAATGGATTGTTCAAGCTGACAACACCTGAATGAAATGATCAATTTACTATCATTATACATCTCCCGATGTCACAGAATAAGTACACAAAATCACCTATGAAGGATTCCTGCCGAAAGAATTGAACCTGAATCCAGTCAAGCCTCTAGACATAAAAAGCAATTTACAAGACATAGAGAGATAGAGAAGCATAAACAATACTGTAAGCATAAACTCAGCTAAATCAATTAAGTGGATCTTTATTTGTATTCTGGATAAATAAATCAACTGCAAAAATGAGACTTTGGAGTCAAACTGGAAATTTTTAATATTTTCTGAGTGTTACATTATTCTAAGAAATTATTGTTTCTTAGATGTGATAAGTTAGTATAGTTATGTTTTTTTAAAGTATCCATAACCCAATTCAACAGTGCTTAACTCATCTTTACTATCTTGTTTCCTCTAAATTTTAATACTTTAAAATTGAGATATTTTAAAGCAAATGTCAGATATCACAACTGAAACATTAAAAAAGAATTCTGTGTGTACCTGTATGAGAGAGACTCTTTTTTTGCTATAATTATTGCATTCTTGGGTTGTTAACTAAAGTGTCGTTAAGAGTTCCTTCATACTGTTATCAGTTTACAGACAGAGCTGAGTCCAGCCACCAGAACACAATTCTGTGATTGGCCTGAGTAATAACATTGAATTCAGGTGGACTTGAATAATACACCTCCCAATATTTATGTTTTTATATGATGTTCCGCCCCCCATAAGTGTAGGCTAGATTTAATAACTCAATGTAACTTCACAGAATATGGCAGAAGTGATAAGACATCACTTCTGAGATCAGATTATCAAAGATCGTGGCTTCAATGTTGGGTGCTTAGGTTCTTTTTATTCTGTCACATCTCTGGCTCCTGGGGAAAGCCAGCTTCCATGACATGAAATGGCGCTGTAGAGAGATCCATGGGAGTGATGTTGTGCTGAAGTCTGTCAAAAGTCATGTGAGTCAATAGCTAAAACATGGAAAGAGCCTAAGTGTCCATCAACAGATGAATGGATCAAGAAGATGTGGTTTATCTATACCATGGAATACTACATGGCAAAGAGAAACAATGAAATCTGGCCATGTGTAGCANACATGGATGAACCTAGAGGGTGTTATGCTGAGCAAAATAAGTCAGGCAGAGAAGGACAAATATCATAAGTTTGCACGTATAGGAGGATTAGGAGGAACTTGACGGAGGAACAAGGGGGAGAAGAAGGGCGGAAATGGTGGGGGAAAGGGAGAGAGGCAAACCATGAGAGACTCTTGAATGCTGACAAAAACTGAGGACTGATGGATGTGGGGGGGAAGGGGGTTGGGCATGGAGGAGGGCACTTGTGGGGATGAGCACTGAGTGTTATGTGGAAACTAATTTGACAATAAACTATTTGTTAAAAAAAAAAAAAAGTCATGTGAGTGAGTTCAGAAGCAGATCCTTACCCAGCTGAGCCTTCATATGATAGCAGCAGTGCCATCCAATGGTTTAACCTCTACATTGGATGAGACAGACTCTAGGCAAGAACCACCTAGTTACATCACTCTGGGATTCCTGAATGGTATTCTCTCCTTTTCTAAGTTCTACATATGATTAACGTCACCACCATTAACAAACGTTCTCTTTTGAGAATCTATAACTCATACGCATATGTTTGCCTCAGGTGTCTCCTATATTTATCTTGCCTCATTCCTTCCCTCTACGTTTTTACTTTTATTTTATTTTCCCATCCCACCTACTTACTTTCACTCAGCACTCAGTTTTAAGATTATAAAATTATTTAAAAATTGTTACTCTAAGCTGTTTTGGCTAATAGAAAAAAAATGCATCCCCTTATTACTATAATAGGGAAGATTCTTGTCCTTATTCTGATCAAACTAAGTACCTGACTTTGGAATAATAAGTAGAGGGTAAATATTTCATACCTCTGTGCTAGATCAGGCAAGGCATTTTCTTTTAAAAGATGAAAGAGGATATCACTTCCAAGAGGTATTTATGAAAAAGAGGGAGGAAATGAACAGATTTTTGTCTGTGGGTGTTTTATAGTTCCAGTTTTTAGCTAGCAAATGAGGATTACTCAGTCATAAAGTTCAATTAAGATGTTTATTAGGGAGAGATGCAAAACTCTTGCTATTTGGTTGAATACTATAAAAACTAATCTACAGAATGTGTTTATTTTAAAATAATGTTCACAGCCTTGGCATAGCTCTGTTGTTTCACAATTTCTCACTGTAATTGGTTTAAAATAAAACTGTAGTCATGATTACACAACATCAAATTGAATGGTATATGCATCTTTAGGAAAAGTGAGACTAAGGAGTCAATGCAGACAGTACAGAGCCATTTGAGAGAGGAGACTGAGCCAGTGCAAGGTATCCGTTGCATCGTCACCATCACATGGAGCTTAATTCATGGCAAGTGCTATTCTATGCGATTTATACTCTTACTCCTTTAATTCTCATAAAAAGCCTATGAGATAAGAACTACTATCAACCCCATTCCAACATGAGGGAAATGAAACACAGAGGGACTACATAATTTTCCCATGGTATTAGAGCTCTCATGTCCAGAGCTCATGTTTTTTATTGCTGCATTATACTGTAATACTCTGTTTAAAGCAATATTTGTCTTGCTTAAAATCAATAGTGATAGGATCTGAACCAAGAGCAATGGATCTATCACGGAAGAAACCTTTCTATGCATAGAAATACAGAAACACACACACACATACATGCACACACACACACACACACATATATATTACTAATACATACGTAGCATACATACATAGGCTAATAAGTAATATTTTCTGTGTATATTTGATTTTTAAAGGTTTGTTGCTAAGAAAATAGGCACTGAGTCATAAATCTCCATATAACATCCTAAGTAGAGTCAGAAATGATAAACACTAATTAATGAGGGACAGAGTTTCATATACTTTTTTAATTAGCATCTTGATTTTATTTAAGAATGAGTAAACTTCATTTGTAACCTAAGCAATAATTACTATCTCTAGATTTCTTGGAGGAGGTCATTAAGAGGACATGACTGTCTGTTGACCTGCAAGCTGGATCCGGGCACTTGGAGGTTCCTTACCACTTCCCTGAAAACCCCCACACTCACCACTCTCATGCTTGGAATGTAAACTCCACCCACCACTTTGTAGAGGAAGCTGCTTCAAGAATGCAGCCTTGAGAGAGTAATGTGTTGTTAAGACCATCTGGACTGATCAGGTCCTCAACAGAAACTTTTAAGATTCTGGCCAACAAGTGCAGTGATCTACTCACCTCATGGCTGCCCCCAAACAACCCTTATTAGTCCTCTTGCTTACTAACAGTACCACCTACCAATCTGGAGTGCGTTACCTCTTTCTTTGGTCTCTCATTGCCTTCCACGTTTGGGGGCCAGTTTCAAACTTCACTTAGGAACCCTTAGAGTTGCAAACCAACATGATTATATTTGTTAATCAGGTAAAGATTTTGTTAATGATCTTAATTATTAATATGTGAGTTTCTAGTACAAAGTATCATTATTACACTTGCATTCATTTTAATGTATATTTATATTCATAATGGCTTATTCATACTTAATTGTGATTTACAGTAAAGTCTGGATTTTTGTTATTAAAAGAGAAAAACACAAATAGCATGTATTTTATTCTTTATTTTCTACCACCTTCAACATTTATAAACATTAATATTATTCTTGCTGTTTTCATTTGAATATTTACAGTGCTTAATAAAGATGATTTCTGTAAAAGTTAGAGAAATCTAGTTTCACTGCTCGGAAGTAATATCCTGTTGTTGTAAGGAATTCTATTACTTTCATTCTTAAAAGAGCACAAAGATAACTTATGCTGAGGGAAAAAATAATGCATTGCTTTGAGACAGATGGTTTATTATTTTTCTTTTATTACATAATTCTAAAGATCATTAATAAAGAGACAGTAATAGTAACATTACCATTTTGCATACAGGAAGGCTACCATTTCTTCTAATTGATGAATGAGAAATGGAAAATATTAACAAAATGATTACCAAAGTCAAAGTGAAATTAGAGAAGGAAAGTGACCCTTGAGGGGTTTTTCAGTGATTTATTGAGTTAATACTAATGATCAAGGAGGGCTCTCTGGTACTGCTTATTTTTTTATTTACAAATTAAGGAGAAATATTTTTCACATAGTCAGTGTGACCCTGAAATATATTTTTCTGAGTTAACTTAGATGATTTCTATCTTGCTTTAGCCACTTCAGATTCTGCAAACAAAGCCATACATTATTGAGCTCCAGAGATGTGAATATAAGTAGCAAAGAGGGTCCTCCTATAACGTAAATAAATGAAATTTTTAAAATCTTAAGTGATAATTTGAGCATAATGCACATTTTACATTTGTTTATACCCAGTTTCATCTATGAGAAACGTTAGGTGAATATAAAAAACCCAACTGGCCAGGCCTGCGGTGAAAGTACAAAATGACACATGCACACATCACCAATATGTCTGTCTTCCTCAGTTCCTGGTGTGTGTCGGGGCCACATCCATCCACATCCGACGTTGCCACTTTATCCAGTTTCAGATCACCTTCCTTCCACCATTTCCTAGTGATCTGCAACCCACTACATTTGTGATGACCACTTTTAGAAACAAAAGTTCAGGGTTTTTCAAGGTAAGCTGTTATATTTATTGTAATATTTGGGTATTTCTTTACAATTTGACATGGGTACATTTGCACTGCCAATTTTGTTCAGTTCCTATCTTTTTTGGTTGTCACTGATAAAGTTTTTAGGTGTTGTTACCCTAACTCTATTTTTCTCATTAGCCCTGTGCTTTTAAAAATTTTTAATGTTGACTTTTTTTTTTTTTTTTTTTTGAGAAAGAAAGAGAAAGAACACAAGTCGGGGAGGGGCAGAGAGAGCGGAAGACACAGAATGTGAGGTAGGCTCCAGTCTCTGAGCTGTAGCACAGAGCCCAACGCAGGGCTCAAACTCCTGAACCATGAGATCCTTAACCTGAGCCAAGGTCAGACACTTAACCGACTGAGCCATCCAGGCACCCCAGACCTATGCTATTTATTACAGGATTTTGCATAGTCTCGTGAATTTTAAAAATGTATATGTCATGTTATAGTAGAACTAACTGTATTCTCTTGGGGGGAAAATAATTATAAACTTTTTAAAGGCTTGTTTCTAGTAATGCCATGTGTTCAACAAAAATCAAAGTTGATTTATATTATTTAGGTAGCAAATGGTCTCACAAAACCATTATCACACTTTAGTATTCTGAAGACACTAGTTGTTACTGAAAGAATTGAGACTTTCAACTAATTTTATAGCAAAAGGGAGACTAAGAAGTTTGTCTTGTGTTAAAATACATTTATTTTGCTAACACTGGCACAATTTTTGATGTCAGTTCTTGCAAAAACCTTGTTTGTTTGAATTATTTGCATGACAATTCCTCTTATTAATGTGTGATATTTGGCCATTTAGAGCCATATCTATAACATGAGATGACTGGATAAAGAGAGTAAAATATGAGCACATACACTATCTGGGGAGCTATGTGATCAAAGCAATACAATGTTAAGTGCATTGGATGACAAATATGAGGCCAGTAGGGCCAAAAAGGAAGAGATCGGTTAAAAGGATGTTACACGGATACAAATGGCAAAGCCTGAGGCCTAAGGTAAGCTGATCACAGTGGGAATCAGAGGAGGGAGAAATGGAATATATGATGATAGGGTAGTTGTCTCAGAACTTGAAGACTCTGAGTCTTCAAGGGGGACAGGAAGGGGTCAGGAGTAAACTCTAGGTGTTCTCAGGTGTTTGGTTTCAGATCGAGTAGCAGTGCTGCCGTCCCCGCGTTTCAGAGTACAGAGACAGCACATATCAGAGAGTAGTAATATGTTTAGCATTAACCCTGGACATGTTGGCTTGGGGGCTTTGATGTAACCAGTTGGCATCTTGTGGGCAGATGAATTTATAGGTATGGAGAAGAGTAGAGATACAGAGAAGTCTAGACTGAAGACCAATTATAAATTGAATTTGAAGTATTAAACTGGATGAACTATAGATGTAGAGTGAGAATAAAGGGTCATTGAAGATGATGCCCTGGGCATTTGAGAGTAAAGAGAAGGGAGCCTGATGGAAGCTGAACAGGAAGAACAAAGGGTAAATGGGAATCAAAAGGTACTTGAACATGGAGGCTGGTGATTCATACACGTGCCACAGCATTGTTTGAATTTCATACATTTTCTTATATAGAATAAAGGAATAATTATGAATAGATGATCAAGAGAAAGCATAAGTGATAGAGCAAGGTTCTAGTGCAGACAGAGGAAATAAAGATTCCACGCACTGAGAATTTAACTTTAAAACATGAAGGACAGACGTTCCTCTGTGAGAAAAGCCACCATAAGTCCAGTAGCTCAGCCGGAAGTGCTTCTGGATGAAGGAAAACCACCCCAAAAAGTACTAATTTCTCAGTAAGGTAAAATAAGTGGTTCTCTGGTAAAAGTGGCAGTGTTCAGATAGGATTCAGAACCTGGGAAGAGGGAGGACAGGCATGGAATGCTGTGGAGACAGTACCTGAGAGTGACAAGTTATCAACAACAGTTTTTCTCTCGAGCTGAAGTGAGACTAGGATGGACAGTTCTGACATGGTCTTGGGGACCGTTGTGGCCTTCAGGTTTTTCTCCAATAAATAGCAGCTTGAGTATATACTTTATTTTAGAATAATCAAAATAAATTTATGATAGGGATTAAGCTCATATAATTCAATTCACATTCAGTAAAATCTATCATGAAAGGCAGGGACAACATCTATTTTAGAATATTTGGATTTTTTTTCTCCTACCCCAGACATGTTACATTTTGGTACTGGATTGAAACTGTGATTTTCTACTTTATTCATTGGGGAATTTTTGTCTTATGCCTAATCCTTTGACAGTTTGAAGGATATAACTTTGATCATGATTCTAAGCTAAAGAGAAAGTGATGGAAAGTAGTGGGAAAGCCATTAAAAAGCCAGAAGACCTGGCTTGAACCCAAGCTTTGCCATTTACTTATTTTCCATAATGGGCAAATAAATTACTTCATCTATATGAGCTTCAACATCTTCTAAAAAAACTAAAATAGGCCTGACGTAGTTTGTGGAATAGATTAAATGAGGTGATGAATACGAAAGTTTCTGACACCCAAGTGACACTTAATAAAGGTTAATTGATAAGGTGTTCAGCAATCGCACCTCAGTTTTTCACATAAAGGGAGGGGCAGAGAGAGCCAAAGACAGAATCTGAAGTAGGCTCAGACTCTGAGCTGTCAGCAGAGAGCCTTATGTCAGCACAGAGCCCACAGCCCACAAGCTGTGAGATCATGACCTGAGCCGAAGTTGAACACTTAACCGACAGAGCCACCCAGGCACCCCCACATAAAATTTATTTTTATGAATCAAATCATTTTGAAATAAAAACAGTATATAGGTAAGTAAATAAATGATTCAATAAATTGCATTTTATTTTTGAAATCTAATTTTATACCAATCATATTTGAATTCAAGTATTTCAGTGTTTAATTAAGATTCTAATTTTAAACCTACAGGAATATACAGATCTGTATAACATCTTATATCTAACCCTGTTCAGAGTTGTCTGACATACAAAACTTGTTTACATTATGTAACTGATGTAAAATTAGATAAAATGGGACAATAATCTTAGGGCTAAATACAATGCTTTCAGGTGAACCGGTAGGTGGTTAAATAACTTTTTCTCTCTAACATCTATGTGACTCACTTCTGCTTTCATAAGGCATCTCAACTGTTATGTGGGGATTATATGCTGGTATGAGCTCTTGAGCCCACTGAGCTAAAAAGACTGGAATTCCAAGAAGTTAGAGAGCTACTCCATTTAAATATGTCCACAGACATTTCTCTAAGTTTGCCTCCTTCCCTCCAGGGGCATGGTGCTGCTTACCCTCAAATAAAAATGTATTATTTTATTAAGCTATATTACAGTTTTGTAATACCAAATAAGCTTAGTGAAGGAAGGAAAATAAATCTCATGCCTCATGTTAAATATAAATATATAATTACATATATATACACAAATAATCTATTGCCTTATGGTTTTCTATGTTAACTTTCATATATATGTATACACATATATATAGTCACATATATATTTATATATAAGTATATAGTCACGTACACACAATACAGACCAACAAACAGACAAATTCATGATTTGAAATCCTCACAACCTTTAAACCCATACTATAAGGTTTCCTCAATATTCAGCACTTCACTGAATTTCTAGAAGGATGCTAAAAATAAATCATGTGCTCTTTAACCATGGATTATTATATCAATAGTCCACTTTCTCATTTTCTTTTCTTTTCAAAGATTTCAGAGTTTGTGAAAGAGACAGATGGAATGCCAATACAGCACAATCTATTTTTAATGAGTAGAACAAAGCCAGAGAACATGAGTGTTGATACACCAGATTTGTCAATACAGCCAACAACTTTCTCGATATTCTCAGATATCACACCTCTTTCCCTCTTAGGATTGAAAGACTAGCAAGAATCTGTGGGAGAGCACCTTGTGGACTGAGCAGGCTGTACGAGGAACAGCATTTTCATCCCATCCCTTGGCCCCAGGTTTCCATGCTTCCCTTTGGCCCCACTCTGGTCCATTTCTTTACTATCCAGTTCCACAACTTTCTCAAAAATCAAATTTCCCTTCATTTCTGTTTTCCACTAAGACTTCAATTGTCAATGGCAGTCTTATTCAAAGTGTTATTCCAGCCTTTGTGATTTTATGGAATAAAAATTCACAGAATGAGTCATAGGGAGTGTAAAAAGAGAGGAAAGTCGGAAATGCTGTAAAGTAAAAGAGAACTAAAATTGGATGAAAGATTTTAAATTTTAAGTTTCCTGAGAATTAAAAGAGATTATTTCAGAACTTCTTGCCTAATCATTTCAAAGAAGGGCCGGTTTAGAATGTAGTATTATTTAAGCAAGCTAGGATTCAAACGATATGTATCATGCTCTGAATGCGTATAAGGAAATTTCAAATGTCTTCCACATATTTCCTGACACCCTTAGGTGGAGTATTTCTTGCACAAATATTAATGATAACCTGCTACATGACAGCACTCTTCTAATGTTGAGAATAGACAAGCAAATAAACAAATACAAATCTGTACCTTCAGGGAACTTAAAAAACAGTTGCTTTATGTTACAAAGAAATATTTAAAACTTCAGTATGCAAAATCCTCCATGTTTTTTAACTCACTGCAGAAAGAATGTACACTGATCTTGTGGATGTTTAGTAAGTATCATAGACTAAAAGTCTTCCCAACAAACCCAAGGTCAGGCTGAGGGAGGTGAAAAGGAACATTTTTAGATCTCTGTCAGGATCGTTTCTGAGAAAAGAAATACCAGTTTGAAGAATGTCCTTTCCCAAAGAAAAGACCCACCAGGCAAAGACTCTATGACCCAACAGTCTGTGTGAATTTTTATTTTCTCTAAAAAATCCATTTTAATTAAGTAAGGGTCAAAAGAGTATACTCTTGTTTTCGAAGTACAAGGTAGTTAATTTCTCTGCTCTGCTCATGTTTCTAACTTCCTCTTGCCACACGTTTACAATTAGATGTAGATGATGCATTTGTTTCTCTTGTTTTCTTAGACTATAAATATATGGTCAGGTTCAAGTCTGAGTGTGTTTATTCTATAAACATCTAATGTGCTGTGGATATTCTGTAAAATAGATTTACATACTCCATAACTTTTGTCTTTTGTACTAATTAATAGGTTACAAAGAACAGCATCAATTCCTTACAGGATAAGGTTCTACTCAATCTATGACAAATTTAAAAATCTTTACAAAATAGAATATAATGTATGAATGAAATATAAAAACAAAAAATACAGTCATGAGATCCAGCCCACAAGAAGCAGAGGGGATTAAACTGAACATGAATACAGGAGGTGGGGACAGTGAAGGTATGTGGAAGCAGTTTAGTAAATTCCTTTAATAAAAATGTGAATTTCACAGTCATGTATTTATCCAAAGGCGACACTAGGCAACTATTTTTGTATAACATGTTTCTATGAATCAGCTTCAGTAATCCACCTGAAAAGCATTATTTTTAAGTAATATGCTACATTTTAGAGTCTTTAACATTGAAGTGATTAGTAACATAATATAAAATTAGTAATTCCATAATACAGAAAATATTTTGGTCACATATCTAACATCTCTATCTTATCTGAACATAGAAATAACTCTTCTTTCCCAAACTAATTTGGAAAAAATAACAGTCACAGTCAAAGCAGCACAACTACATGAAGTTTGACTGGCTCTGTCCTCATCTGCTTTTTTAAGTTCTGGCTTCACAGATTCTTTCCAACTGATTCTAGAAGTCCTGTGAAGGTATCTTTGCTGTGAGCTACTAATCAATCATCTTGACCATTACTTGGCATCCACTATTGCTTTTTACTTTTCTGATTTCTGAGGTAATTTCTTCTATCCCTCTCAGTGTGAAAAACTACAACGATACCACAAAATTTCTATCTCTCCTTTTAACTCCTGCTCATGTCCCAGAGAAGCTGATGGGTGCAAGGTAAAGGTGCCAGTATGTGCCAAAGGTGCTCTCTCCCACTGTGGATCATTGCCAGCTACTCTAGTAGATGTCTGGCGCTCTTCATGTCCCATGAAGAAGTAGGTTTAATTGCTTTTTAAATGTTTACCAAACATTTTTGCCACTTGCTTACTCTAGCATTCAAGCCTAGTCTGTGGAGACTAGACAAGAAAACAATCTGAATAAAAGATACTGCACTGTTTTTAGAACCATCCTTCTCTTCTATCACTCTTCCATTATCCTCTGTGATCCTCTTTCCCTTCCCACAAAGTAGCTCAGACTTTCATGCAAATGGACCATGGTTGACCTGCTCCAGCAGCCCTTCGGATCTTCCTGGGTACACACCTAAATCCTAAAAGAAACATAGCTCAGCTTCATGTAAGGAAATGTGTTATATGATTACAGAGATTTTTTTAATCCTTTAACACAAATGATTATTATTAGTTTTATAAATTATTTTTATACATTTACTAAAATTAATCTTATGTGAAGTTTCAGAATATGTACATTGAAAGAAAGGTATTTAATGTTTATTTTTAAAGTTTATTTATTTTGAGAGAGAGAACCAGAGAGGGAGTGTGCATGAGCAGGGATGGGGCAGAGAGAGGGAGAAAGAGAATCCCAAGCCTGATAGTGCAGAGCCCCACATGGGGATTGATCCCACAAATCATGAACTCACAACCTGAGCTGAGATCAAGAGTTAGATGCCTAACCAACTGAGTTACCCAGGCTCCCCTAAAGGTATTTAATGTTTAAATGTAAGTAATTTCCATCTGCTTGGCTGTCAAATAAAACAATAAATGTCTAGATTCTGAAGCTGGGCACATGCTGGACTGTGGGTAATAAAGAGGTTTGCATCCCACTTGTGAGGGTCCAGTAACATAGATTCCCCCCACCCCAGCAGAAGATGAGTCTCATGGTTAAATGGTGGTCTCACCATCAGAAAACCTGACGCTAACTAATCCTTTGGAAAGAGTTGAATAAAATTATCAAAAATATGAAGATCATGCCGTGTACTTTACTTAAAACAAAAAATAATTTTTTGAAGCAAAATAAATTATGGGTTGGAGTTTTCTCCTGGAAAATAATGACTACATTTGCTTTGCACTCCTGTAGCTTGAAATAGAAAACAGAACCATTGATAGCAATCTCAAAATGTGGTAGCATGAGTTTGGGAAGGATAAAACAAAGATAAATGTGTCCTGAAAGTTAAATAAATGTTTAAAGCTCAAAATACTCTGCTGTATTACTATAACAAATGCACTGTATTAATAACAAAACACTTCTCTGGGCATGTTCTTTGCTGATAATTAGGATTTATTAAGGAAAAAAGTCTGCTTTTGTCTTGAACTATTTATTCCTGGAAGTAATAATCCTTCTCCTTTCCTACAATTTCTCATTTCACAGTTATGGTCTCATTCTCCTCTCCTATCTTAGAGACATGTAATGTTTTGCAAATAGTAGATTGATTGAGAATTCAGAAATTGTGAAAACTCCTGATGTAGGATGGCGGAAGTCAGGCAGTGGCTGATACTTCTCCTTAGAACTTCTCATTAAAATACCATAAAGACATTAAAAAATGAAGAAATTTCAAAATACTTCTGAACATACGAATAATGCTTCTTCTTAGATAACCTTAACTTACTTAAGATGTTTAAGACCAACATAAATAATTTAAATAAAAGGGCAGAAAAAAGCAAGCAGGTAACCAAACACCTCTTACCCCAACACACACACACACACACACACACACACACTAAATTTGGGCCTGGGCTGGGTTGGGAGCTGGCAGAAACACTGAGTTCTGTGAATCCAACCTCTCTTTCCAAAGTGGAGTGTCAGCCCCAGCCCTGCCCCCTGCTTTTCCCAATTCTAACATATTTTATAAGTCTCAGAATTATGTCATGTGGAAGTTGTTGACATTAGTGTCATATTATTATTAACAAATATTTCATGATTTCATCTTAGGGGTGAGCCTAGCAAATACAAAGAAAACTAAAATATAATCTCTTTTGTAAAATAATTTAGGCTTTCATGCTATAGTTCCATTTAATAACATACAATTGCCCTATTGCTTGTGGAAAAAAAAAAATCCATAAAACTGTTCTTTACATTTCCCACAATCTCTCAATTTTCTCTCTCAACATTGCCATAAAAATTTTCCAGAAATATATGATATAAAATGTAAGTACCACTTGTCTATCTATCAGTAACTACAAATCAGTGCTTGCAGATGGGAGCTAAATAAATTGTATGTTTTATTCATTTAAAGATCTTTTTTGGGGACACCTGAGTGGCTCAGCTGGTTGAGCGTCCAACCCTTGATTTTGGCTCAGGTCATAACCCCAGGGTCATGGGATCAAGCCCCATATAGCACTTCATACTAAGCATGGAACTTGCTTAAATTCTCTCTCTCTCTCTCTCTCTTTCTCTCTACCCCTCCCCTGCTCATGTGCACTCTTTCTCTCTCTCTAAAATAAAAAATATGTTTATAAAGATTCTTTTTTTCAACCTCTATTTTAACAGTTGACAAAAGCTGACTCTAATGGGAAGTTTCTTCTCCCTTCATGTGTGTGCCTGTGTGCCTGTGTGCATGTGTGTGTGTGTGTATGTATCACCCATTACCAAACTTTAAACCAGTACATACTAGCTGGGATGCCTTCACCACCAGCCTCTTCTTTTTTTCAGAGCTACCTGTGTGAAGAGAGAGCTGTGAGACGAATAATCAACAGCTTGATTTCAAGTGTTGTGACCTTTGACAGTTACACGAAATTCCCTTTTTCACAATTGTTTTCACTTACTGCCACTTGTACCGAAATCAAGAGTCTCCACAATGGGTGCTATGCTTGTATCCCACACAAATATCAAGTGTGGCCATCCTTCAAGAGATCGCCATAAGGTGATTCTGAACTTTGGAATAAAGATTCAAATGAATGAAAAATTAAAAATACAACCGATCTCTGTGAAGAAAACAAAAACCTAAAAGAAAAGTTCGAGAAAGAAAGTATTTTTGATTCTCATCACTTTGCCACTCAGAAAACAGCAGCTCCCCTTTAAAAGTTAAATTTTCCTTCTCTTCTTCAAGTCAATGAGCATTTTCTTTTATCTTGCTGGAACTTCTAATTCTTGCTTACCCTGCACTTAATTTACCATTCTAGTTTTTATAAGGCTTATAAAATATAATTTTAATTCTGGTGTTCCAACCATACATGCAACTGAACTGTAAAAGCTAAGCTTTCAGATCATCAAATAAATCAAATTTCTGTGAAATAGAGGGCCTCTAGTCATGGCTGAATATTTGGTTTTTCCCCTTTTTTTTGAAAGAGAAATAAAGAAACCGTGTTTACTTTTCCTTTACAAAAAAAATCCTAGGATTAGAAAAAATGAAAGGTATTTTAAAGACTGCATTAAATATTAGCAATGCAGAGCTATGATCTAACTATGGGACACACCACAGCCACAAAAAGGAGCCCAGGCCTAGTGTGCCCAGAATTTAACTAAAACTGGGGAAACCCTAAGGCATGAGATTTTAAAGAAATGTGTAAACTCTGCTATTCACTGTTATTCCCCTTTTGTATAATTTCATGAATATCTGGGTTGATAAAGATGTTGTTTTAGATTAAAGATGCTGGTGATAGTATTTAGAGGGCCTCAGCAGCCACTGGGAAGAGTACCATGGGATGACATGGTTTCTCCCCAGCTTTAAGGACCAGAACCATTCTTAATATTTTCAGCCAGTAGTAATCAGTCTTTCACGAACTAGCTTTTACTAGTCAGATGCAAAACAAACAAACAAACAAACAAACAAAAAAATTAGAATTGCACGCATTGGAAAATCTCTTGCAGGGAAGCTGTGATAGGAAGCCAACTTACAAAGGAAATATTATGTTGTGAACATGGAATCAGAGGAGATGGAATTTGCAGCCTGTCTCCATGGCTAGTTACCCAGTTCCTTGCCTGAAGCTCTCTTTTCCTCCATAGCTGCGTAGATGCTGTATGGAATTGATGGTAATTAGAGAATTCATCCACATGACCCCTGGGATATAGCTAGATTTTTCTCCCCCTGCTTCTTACCTGGGAGACTGTTTATTAGCATAACTGAATTATTTCCCATCATCTATTTAGTGTTTTAATAGTTTATCTCTCAGAGTTTGTAAGTATATAAATAGTAACCTTATCCATCAAAATTAAAGAATTTGAGTACTGCTAAAGAAGATACATATTTTCCTTCTCCTTGGGGGAAAATATAGCTCTCTTTCTGTCCAACTATTTTTTCCATTTTTTGTGCTGTATCTTATCATGTCTGGTCTGCTCCAAAGCTACTTCCATTATTTACTTTCCTTTGGCTTATTCTTTTTCCTTTCTGTCTCTACTGGTTTTTTCCTGTATATAAGTTAATTTAACTCTCTTAAACTTAAAAAAAAAAATTCTTCCTGGGCTCTTTATTCCCCTCCAGACAGAATCCTCTCTTTGTATCAAACCTTAAAAAGAAATGTATGACTCCACTCAATCACCTCATAATCAGGTTTAATTTTAACACCACTCCATGGAAACCATTCTGTCTAAGGTCACCAATGCTTTCTTAATTGCAAAATCCAATGGGGGCTTGTTCATTCCGTGGCATTGTTCACTGGTGACCACTTTTTCCATTTCAAAGTCTTGGCTTCACTTGGCTTCTCTGAAATATACTGATTCTCCAATTAACTCAGACCACTGTTAAGGGTGTTCCCTGCTTGGTTTCATCTCCTCCACTGCTCTTTAATTGTCTCTATTCTTCCCAGTTTTATCTTTGTCCTTCTCTTATGTTACTCATTTTCTCTGAGCAATCTGATTTATTGCTATGATTTCTACTAACAGCCTTTCGCTTATGATCTGGCTAAACTGTTGTCTCCAGCTCAGCTCCTAAGCTCCAAATCTAGGTATTGGCAGTCTATTTGTCATCGCACCAAGTAGGCAATTTATACTAACCATTACAAAAAGAAGCTTATATTTTCCTCCAAGCCTCCCTCTTGTGTTATATGCATGTCCAGTTTCAGAGAAATGTGCTGCCAGTTACCCAGTCACCCAAATGAAAAGAGTAAGTCACCATTGCAACTTTCCTCTCCTTTGCCCCCAGCACACAGTCAAGCCCATGCATCGCACTGATAAAGGCATGGCACACCTTTCATCGGCTCCTTTTCTTTTCTTTTTTTTTTTCAAGTTTATTTATTTATTTTGAGAGAGAAAGACAACGAGAACAGGGGAGGGGCACAGAGAGAGGGAGATGGAGAATCACAGACAAATAGGTTGCTTGCAGCACAGAGCCTGCCTCAGAGCTCCAACTCAGAACCATGAGATCACAATCGAGAGTCAGCTCAGCTGACTAAGTTACCCAGGTGCCCCTCATCAGCAACTTTTCTCCACACCTGCTGATACTTCTTTATTTTTTTTTTTAAGGGTTTTATTCACTTCTAGGAGAGAGAGAGAGAGACAGCGTGAGCAGGGGAGGGTCAGAGAGAGAGGGAGTCACAGACCGGAACAGGCTCCAGGCTCTGAGCTGGCAGTCAGCACAGAGCCCGACGCGGGGCCCGAACCCACGAACCGCGAGATCATGACCTAAGCGAAAGTCGGACGCTTAACCGACTAAGCCACCCAGGCGCCCCTACTGCTGATACTTCTTTAATTCAGTCCTTAACACTCCCATCTGGACTGTTTCAACGCCTTAACTGGCATTCTGCCATATATATGAGAATACAATTCTACATAAGTGTTAAGGAGGGAAAAATGCAATACATATTAAAATGCAATTAGACAAAATCAGTAAGTGTCATTTCAACATCTAAAACCTTTCAAAGTGCCCAGAAATCTAATTTGCACTGTTCTAATTGTAGGAGCTTTCTACTGACATCAAAGAATAGACATTAATTCTAAATTAAACCATCTACTGCTCTTTTTTTTAAAGTGGCTCCTATGTACCCATTTGAGTAATAATTTAAGGCTTTTCTAGCATTGCCAGTGGTCAGTATGAAGTACTAGACAATAGACTCTGATAGCTTCTCTGAGTCTTCTTAAGCTGCCATTAAAGGTTCAAAGTCTTACTCCTGTCAAACACTTTCTTTTCTCTTATATCTTGCTAAACCGTGTGTATTTTCTATTGTATTTTCACTGTAAATTGCAAAGCTAGCAATTCGTTTTCATCATCTGACATTTTAGAGTCCATTTGTCCACAAGATCCAATTTATTGTATCATATGCTCTGCTCCAAGTCATTAGTTTGTAAAATATAGTGTTTTCCATCTGAGAAGTCTTATGCTTTAAGCATGTTTATATTAAATACCTTCGTATCATTGACATGAAATATGTGATAAAGGCTCAGGGATAGTCAGTCTCTTGGAAAATATTCTGACAAAATGAAAAGAAGAACCACATATTTATAATCTAAGAAGTTACTCTTTCTGAGCTTGAAGTTCTTCTAAAGGGTTGACTTCTCAAAACGTTTTAGAAGAGTTTGCAAAGGTAAAATTGTAAAGGTAAATCTTCAACCTATCTCATCCTAGAAGTACTGTCCTTTGGGAAGATGACACCAAATTCCCAGAATTTGCCCATAGCACAAATAATCTGCTTCTCAGTCTGAGAGCACGGAGCATGGGTGAGATCAACCACCACTCTATTGGGAAGTGTTCTGCCTTTACAAGTGTTCACAAAGCCAATCTTCACATTTATAACCATTGTTTTTCAGTTGGATCCTTGCTTATATGTGTAGGTTGATTTCTCTGCTGATTTAAAATATTTCCTAGCATGAAAAAGCCAAGCAATCCTCTAAAGAAACTGAGATTAGCAGGTTGAGTTTATTTTATACTCTGTGCAAGGGCATTTATCATTCAAAAAAAGTGTAAACAAATGAAAATGAAGCCCTGTTTCTAAAAGCTCATAAACAGATATAAATTGCCAGCAAAGTAGAAAAATAGCTATTATGCTTTCTAAAATTGTATATGTGTATGTGTGTATAAACACAGGCATATATAATGTACAATAATTTCTGTCTAAAATTGCTGTAAATAATTTTCTTTTAAAAAAATTTTTAATGGTTATTTGTTTTTGAGAGATAGAGTATGACTGGGGGAGGGGCAGAGAGAGAGGGAGACACAGAATCTAAGGCAGGCTGCAGACTCCAAGAGATCATGACCTGAGCTGAAGTTGGACGCTCAACCAACTGAGCCACCCGGGCATCCCAAGTATTGAATCTTTTAAACTGTAATTCTATCCATTGAAATAGGTCCTAAGGTACCTGCTAAATGGTGACATGAAGCAAACACATCCTGGGCCTACCTTATTCTTTCTATGTGATATTTTTTTAGTGTTTATTTATTTTCGAGAGAGAGAAAGAGCATGTACAGACACATGTGCACAAGTTGGGGAAAGGCAGAGAGAGAGACTGAGGATCCAAAGCAGACTCCCCAACAGCAGAGAGCCCAATGCAGGGCTTGAACTCAGAAACCACAAGATCATGACCTAAGCCAAAGTCGAAACCACAAGATCATGACCTAAGCCAAAGTCAGATGCTTAACTGACAAATCCACCCAGGTGTCCCAGCCTTCTGGTTGACATTTGATTTGCTTGGTACTGACCCCCTAAAACTATCTATGTCTGAAAAGTCCATCAAATTATACCCAATACATAAAACAAAGCCCTAAAAGTCTGGATTTAACTTTGAGTAACTTTTTGTCCTCAATAATAGTTTTATCTTAGAATCTGTTAGCTAATCTAACTGAATGTTTCTGTTGAAATCTGAAAAAAATATATAGGTATGAATCATCTGTATCCCCAGTCAGAGCAGTTAGTTTTCTTGTTTTCCTGGCATTAATACCAACCTGCCAGGGCTTAGTGGGGCTAAAATATCTACTCTTTCTCAATTACACACCGATTATTAACTTGAGAAACCTTAATACATAAAACAAACCTCTTCCATGAGGACTGTTTAGCAGTTTAATCATAAAAAGCTAAAAAAGTTTTTAACACTGGTAGACTCTTGTTCCAAACTTTCAAATCTAGTCATCTTCTCTCTTATTAAGCTAACGACTTCTAGAAGCAGCATTTAATTATAGAAGGAAGGAGACCTTTATTTGCTGAATATCTGCTCTGTGCCAGGAACTTTGCACATATTGCCTCAGTTAATCCTTGTAAGAGCTGTAAAAGGTAGGCATTTAATTCTGCTTTGTTTAGTAATTAAAGACGCAGAGAATGAAGTCCATGTTATACAGTTAAGAAGCAAGGAAGCTGAGGTGCCACTCTGGGTCTGTCCTGTGCCAAAGCCTGTGTTACTCTTACTTTCCCTGAGTGAAGTCTGCACAAAAGAGCTGCGGAGAAGTTTCCAGGATTACTTTCCTCAGGAGTCCAGTGAGAACCATATCTGGATTGGGTAGACCTCATTAGGATTATATGGGGGAAGTGACCTCTCTGCTGGAGAGCATGGGTCTTAAATCACCTTCCTGAAATGTGGGTGTCACATGTGGGTCAGTGCGGACTGAGTTCCAGGAATAAAGGGGAAAATGGCCCTTATCTCTGGCCCTTCCATGTTTTCTGGTGAACCCTTCCATTTCTTTCTTGCCCTCATCTTTTTCTTGTCCTCCACAGCACCTACTACAAATGTCCACGACTGTAATCTTCTTTTCACTTCTACTTCACACAGAGAATATTTGACAAAAACTCCAACTGCCTTCTTCAAATCCACCAGCCTCATCCATGCAGACCTGTAATTTCCTCTTCTCTCCTATTACAATGTAGAGGTTGCCCACCCTTCTTCCATAGCTTTATTGCTCAACTCCTCCTGCCTTCTGGAGACCACTCTCTATGATTGACTCACTTTGTAGCCTAGGTTCTGGGTCACCATCCTCCGCACAGCATTTATACATTTGGCTTTCTTTTAATAAAGCAAATAACCAAAGGGGTGCCTGAGTGGCTCAGTTAGTTAAGCGTCCAACTCTTGGTTTTGGGTCAGGTCATAACTTCCCAGTTCCCTATGTTGGAACCCCACTGCCGGCACCTCGCTGACGGTGTGAACCTACTTGGGATTCTCTCTCTCTTTCTCTCTGCCACACACACACACACACACATACAACACCCTCTTTCTCTCTTTCCCTCTCCCTCTCTCTCTCTCCCTCTCTGTCAAAATAAATAAATAAGACTGAAAAAAATACTCAAAGCCACATCTCCATCTAGCCACTGTCCTAATTTTCTCTTATATTCTGTAATCAGATTTTATGAATCTCTTTCTCTACTTGTTTTTTTCAGTTAAGTCTTCAAGCTCTTGAAATCTGATTTCTAGCTATACCGCTTTACTGAAACTATTCTGTTCAAGTCACTGACAAGTTCATCATTGTTAAACTCAAACATTATGTCTCCATCGCCATTACATTCCATGAGTTCTGCTGCTGTTGACTTCTCCCTCCTTCTCCCTCCTTCTGCCACATGCTCTTGTCTTGGCTTCCATGTCACTACGCACTCTGTGTCACCTTCCCAGCTCTCTGGTGGCTCCTCCTCCTCTGCATTTATATTATGACCTTCCTCTACCTACACATAGCTACAAGGCACTGGGCCAGATAAATATAGAAAGTGGAAATTTATGTAATGCTTGTATTTGGCTTTAGATCTATGGGACTACACACATTCACACACACCAAGAAATCCGAGTACTTTTATGAACAAATTTTCCTAGGCAAGAGGGGCTGGTATAGCAGGAATAGAACTACAGTCTTTGTTAGGAAAGAGAACAGTTCATAGCTGGGCTACAGCACAGGAAAGAACATTTTAGCTATAAGAAAAAAAAATTAAAAACAAACTCCTGCCCTGGGGCTCTAACGTCATAGCAGCCCTCCAGGCATAGCATGGCTCTCTTCACAGGTCACTCTTCCTCCAAAAAGCATAGACTTTTGCTTACAACTGCATTTCCTCAGTGACCCCCAAACCCACATTCTTATTTTATTGGTTTTGTACCTATTTGATAGCCCTAAGGGAACATCCCTGGGCTAAGTCATTTCATAATATGCCAATTATTTTTTTATTATTGCTTTGGTTCCAAAGTTGCATGGGTTTTGAGAAGTCTTTCCCCCAAGGCCCATTTTCCCATAAGCTCTGCTATTTTTAGTGTATGACTTTTTCAGAACACAAAGGTTTTCAGAAATGTGTCCTTAATGACATCCCAACTATGTCTTTATAAATTTAAAAGGAATTAAACATAGAGTATCCTATACTTCACTATTAAGCATATGTTTTGATTCTATGTATGTGTTTATTAAAAATTTAGAAAGTGTCATACTTTGTTTTCTCAATACCAAGTTTCTTCAAAGAAGGTCAAGCCCATATTCTTTATTACGTGTCTGCCAGGCCTGAAGCATAAACAGAAAGCTATTTTTTAGTTATATGAGTTATATGGTGTGAGCCTGATAAACTTCTTTCTTCCCATATTCAAAGACTGCAAAAATAGATGAGTGAATTTGAATCAAGAATGCAGAAAGGAATTCATTGTTGGCTGAATTCCAAGCCAAAGAAGCTTCACTCTCATTTTTTTTAAGTGATGGAATTATAGGGAGAAAAGAGAAGGTCAATGAAAATCCAAACTTAATTTTAGCCACACTTTTGTAACATAATTCTTCTGAACATAAAATGAGCACTCAGGTTTAACCTGTTGGTATCCAACCATTAAATACTGTTGCTGCTCATTTCTTTAATGCAGTCCTTCCCGTTATCCCCTGTCAGAGTTGATAACCACCTGTCCTTCTTCTCAATTCTTCTTACCTAATATCATGTCTCCAGGCTTAGTCAGTCTTATAAGTTTTATTTAGACTCCAGACATAATTAATCCAGATCCATTTGCTGACTTACAGAACTTTGTCTTATAAAACTTTGCCAACCGTTGAAAGGAAACCACTCTACTGTGTTGTTTTTTCCCCTCAATTTTTCATGTCCTACAACTCATGATACTGGGATTTGAGAAAGAGAAGATCTCTGTTCCTTTCTTTCTCTCCCATTCATTACAGTAACTTCTAGAAAGAGAGAGTAAATGGGATTTTTTTCATACTAAATATTATATAAAGCAGGTAATCACATTATTTGGGAGAAAGCATCCACCTTGCCTGCATGAGAACATTGCAGACGGAGAATGAGCTACAGAGGATAAACCTTAGAAGCAGCTGAAACAGGAAAATGACGACACTTGCAGGAGACAGAGGTAAAATGGTGCAATTTGAATGGTCATGGAGAGATGTGATTAAGTGAAGGTCAAGCAAGTTAAATACTTAGGTGGTTTGAACAAGGTATGTTTCATTAGAGAATTCTACTGATTCTTTTTTTTTTTTTAATGTTTTTATTTATTTCTAGGAGAGAGAGAGAGAGACAGCGTGAGCAGGGGAGGGTCAGAGAGAGAGGGAGTCACAGAATCCGAAACAGGCTCCAGGCTCTGAGCTAGCTGTCAGCACAGAGCCCGACGCGGGGCTCGAACCCACGAACCGCGAGATCATGACCTAAGCGAAAGTCGGACGCTTAACCGACTAAGCCACCCAGGCGCCCCAGAATTCTACTGATTCTTATAAAATTCTATGCCTGCGTTAATGCGATCAGAATATTTACAATAGATTTAAAAAGAAGTAAAAAGAGTATCCTAAGGTTAGTGTGTTGTTAAACTACTTTTCCTTTCTTCATAAATAAGCTTAACACATTTTTATGTATGGCCAAAATAGTAGTACTTACATTTTCTTAGTTAAAGCTTGGGATGCACTGTCACAACTTCTAGAAACAAAGAAAAAAGAAAGAAGGAAAAAGTGGAGTGCATGCTGCATGACAACAACAATGCAGAACACCTAAAATAAGTAGTATCCCCCGTGATAATCCCTCCTATATGTTTCACTTCCCAGAATTCTCACAAGAGTCCAGAGTTTCAGTGATGCAATGACACTTGTTAACAAACAGGAATTGGATTAAATGAGTTTTGTTTTTCACACACTGCTGCCACAAACTTTAGTTTCTGTGTCCCATAGTAATGCTTTATTTCATGGGGTTATTTAGTTTTATGCCTTTCATCCTTGACTTCATTAAAGAATGTAAATAATGTTATTAATATTTTAACACATATTAATACACAATTAGCAGTTATGTCCTGTGAGTGCTTTATAATCTAAACTCTTCTGAATTTTGTCAGCTATAGGTCTTTAGCCATGTTACTTTCATTGCACAGTAAGTTCCCTACCATTATTAGGTTATATAGACCTTAAGAAGGAAAAGAGACCCAGACCAAGAATTTCTGGCAAGATGGAGTACTAGCCGACATGAGTAGCCCCTGCTAATTTCCAGTAAACATGCATAAGCTTGCTTTGTTGATGTGTTTGCTGCTACCCTCAAATGTGCAAAATGAAAATGAACAGCAGTTATTCCAAAGATATTTGGAAGGCTAATCCAAACACATCTCATTAACCCATTCCCAGCCAACCTGAGCCCTGTGGTTCCTAAAAAGTGATGAGAAGAGGTGCTGATAAGGTGCATCTGTCTTCTGGCATAGCATAACTAAGGTCCAGAGACTATAAAGTGTATGGCCTGTCAGAGGATGAAAATCACATACTATTGCAAATTACTTCTGCAATTGACCACTGGAAGAATTCAATTATCTGACAGTAATTTGTAAGGAAATTGTTCCCAGAGCTGATGTATGGCCTTTCTTTAAGCTAAACTAAAATCCATCATAATTTTCTTTAAAATGCTAAGCTTTCTTAAATACATAAATGCTAAAATTAGAGTATATATTTTTGGGAGAGTATGGCTATGATGCCAGGAGGGATGTGAGATTATGTGTGCCAAAGAACAATTGAAAGGTGACAAAACACCTTCAATTCTCTGAGCAACCACACTAAGTGGGCTTTTTGCAAATCTTTATTGCTT
Source organism: Hyaena hyaena (assembly GCF_003009895.1). NCBI lineage: Eukaryota > Metazoa > Chordata > Mammalia > Carnivora > Hyaenidae > Hyaena > Hyaena hyaena. The sequence goes on from NW_024081066.1 coordinate 1,059,157, forward strand.
TTAATATATCTACTTGCACATATACTTTAGCTAATGTGAGCCTACTATTGCAATCTCATCACTAGATCACTAGTTTGGTGGGAAATTTCATTTGCCCAACTTTCACTGAAAGCCACTTACCAAGCAAAGATGGCTTCCAGCACAGATGTCTGCCTGAGGGACAATGATGCCTTTTCATAATATCTTGGTCTTTCTTGAAATAAAAATAGCTATTTATGATTTCCTCTTAGTATGTAAAGTCCCTAGTTTAAATATGTGGGAAATACTTTAAAAGACATTTGGATACTCAGAACTCTACTAGAATCATCAAATTATATTTGGGAGAATTGCCATAGAAATATTTAAAAAGATGTTTATTTCCAGAACAAGACCGCTGAATCCACATTACCATAAATATTTAGTATCAAAATACAAATCTTGAAAATGTTTTTTAAAAATCAAACTAAGGGGCTCTTGGGTGGCTCAATCGGTTAAGATTCTAACTTCGGCTCAGTCATGATTTCACAGTTCATGAGTTCAAGCCCCATGATGAGCTCTATGCTGACAGCTCAGAGCCTGGAGCCTGCTTCAGATTCTGTGTTTCCCTCTCTCTCTGTCCCCTCCCCCAACTTGTTATCTGTCTGTCTCTCTTTCTCTCTCAAAAATAAATAAGCATAAATAAATAAGTAAATAAATAAATAAATAAATCTGAGCAAAAATTCTCCCAAATCTTAATTTTCCATTAAGCCAATATTCTACTTGTTCTTGTTATATAAACCTTGTCTTGACATTTTCCAAATCCCTAGCTTAAATTAATAGCATGCACAATTTTTATAAAATTCTGAAAGATAATAGCAAACTGTCTGGATTTCTTGCGGTTCTCCCCTGCTTACATTGCTCTGATCATTAGAGAAAAATAGATTCCCACTCACTTTTTTGGATACCGAGTGCTGCTCAGGACAGATTCTTCAGAAATCCCAAAGGGCTTTATGATGTGCTGTTATCTAGAAACCCATTACCCAAAATTTCCAACACCCAGAGTAAAATCATGATCCCAAAGGACAATTAAATGTCTCTCAAAGAGACAAAACAATTGCAGCTGGTAACATAAGAACTAGTTACTTAGTTCATATCCCAGTTTCTTCATGTGTAAAATGGGAATAGTACCTATTAGTACTTAATTCACAGGATACTGTAGAGATGAAAATGAACTATTCATGAAAGTACTTAGAACACTGCTTGACTCATGCCAAGAATTCTATTAGTGTTTGTGATAACAGTGAAATGAGGATTAACAGATGAGAAACTCGATCTTAGCAAGATATGAGGTTGGCACAGGATGAAATCATACAGCTGAGCCATGAGTCAAACCTCCTACTTCTTTACTTTACGCTCAATGTTCTTTCACTTGTGCCTCACTGAGAATCTCCAAGAAGGGAGGAGATGATGAGTGCAGAGCTATTTGATATAATAGTCATGCACTGTGTTTAGTAGCAGAGCAGGTCCCAGGCATTTAGACAGTAAAGTGAAAATTTAACTTGACAAATTTGATTCCCTGGTCACTTTTAGTATGCTGTATTGTGTATTCAGTTACAGAATACATTAAAGTACAAGTTCTGCAGTCAGGCTACCAGAAGCAGACAAGTCAGGATCACCTGGGTGGCTCAGTGGGTTAAGTATCCGACTTTGGTTCAGGTCATGATCTCGTGGTTTGTGAGTTTGATCCCCACATTAGACTCTCTGTTGACAGCTTGGAGCCTGGAGCCTGCTTCAGATTTTGTGTCTTCTTTAAAGTTTAAAATAAACATTAAAAAAAAATTTTAAAGCAGATGAGTCAAGTAGAGAGCTACAGGGAGTAAGCAGATATGAGGTAAAGAATTGTAAGATAAAGTAATGATACTCCAGAGCCACCTAATACAGGGGGGCAAGCATTCATTAAATTTATGAATAGTCCAAAAGTTTAAGACAACACTGCTCTCCATTCTCTTCTAGATGCAGCATCTGTAACTCAATAATGATGACTCATAGTCATTAGAGAAGAGATAAAGTACATTTAGTATATTCTGCATAAGAAGGCAAGGAAGTTGTGATGCCTTTCAAATATTCCTCAGTGCTCATACATTACTTTTATTATCAACAAAAAAAAAAGCACACAAATAAAAGGGAAGTTTCTAAGCCTCTGTCTGATATTTTTCTGTTTTGTTTTGTTTTTGTCAACATCTCTGTCTTGATCCAACTCTATACAATTGAATCTATGGATGTCACTCTCAGTCTCAATCTCTCACCATTTTCTGAGTCAATATTTATCAAGATAGAGTAAAGATATCAATAATCCATATCCCTACTAACCATCTATCTCCTGGGGCTTAAAATATTAACCTCTATTCATAAGTCAGGTAGATTTATCCCAGTTATGCCATTTTCTAGTCTGATGCTCAGCAAATGCACTAGAGTAGCACTTCCCAATAGAATTCTCTTCATTGATGAAAATGTCCCCTTGAAGTCTATATTACAGCCAGTAGCCACAAGTGCTATTGAACACTTAAAATGTGTCTAATGAACCTGAAGAACAGGATTTTTAACTGTATTTAATTTTAATTAATGTAATTTTAAATAGCCACATACAGCTAGCAGTTGTCATATTCAATAATGCAGCAAAGAGACTTTCTGATCCTAGTGGATATTCCCAAAAATAACTGTCTACCTGCTCAATTGCATTGGCTGCCAATGTACTTTCTGTGCCTGTTTGTCACCTATCCAGTAGAAACCTTAAATCCACTATCCCTGAATGGCAATTAAGATAGACCATAATTTCAGTTAATATATTGGTGGTCATGTTTCTGGAAAACGCTGGAATACACAAAAAAGCTTAGCAAAATATAACGTGTTTTTAAAATATTTTATTAGACAAATTTTAGAGCAAAGAAGAAAGAAGAAAAAGATTCCTTTTGGGGGGCTCTTAAAGCTCAACAACAAGAAAATATGATTAAAAATGAACTAAAGACCTTAATAAACAACCCACTAAAGATATAAACGTGGCAAATAAGCCCATGGAAAGATGCTTCACATTGTATGTTATCAGGAAAATTCAAATTAAAAGATCAATGAGATACCATCATATACCTACTAAAATGGCCAAAATCTGTAACACCGACAATACCAAATGCTGCTGAGGATGTAAAGCAACAAAAACTCTCATTCTTTGCCGGCCGGCATACAAAATACTACAGCCACTTTGGACTACAATTTGGAGGCTTCTTATGAATCTAAACATATTTTTACCATACGGTCCAGTTGTGCTCTTGGTATTTACCCAGAGTTAAATATTTATGTCCACACAAAAAGCTGCACACAGATGATTATAGTAGCTTTATCCATAATTGCCAAAACTTGGAAGCAACCAAGCAAGATGTCCCTCAGTGGGTGAGGGTACATCCAGATAAACTGGTACATCCAGACATGAGCTACAAGCCATGAAAAGACATGAAGGCAACTTAAGTGCATCTTACTAAGTGAAAGAAGCCACTCTGAAAAGATTACATATTGTGTAATTCAAAATATTGTATATGATATTGTGGAAGAGATAAAACTATGGAGACATTAAAAAGATCAATGGTTGTCAGGACGTGGAGGCAAAGAGGAATGAATAAGTGGACACAGAGAATGCTTAGGGTAGTGAATAAAGTCTGTATGATATCTGTATGATATAATGATGGATACATGTCATTATACACTTGTCTAAACCCATAAATGTACAACATCAAGAGAGGTTAATATAAATTGTGGACTTTGGGTGATTATGATCACTCAATGTAGGTATATCAATCATAATAAATGTTCACTCTGGGAGAGGATGTTGATAATATGTGTATGTGTGGGGTCAGGGAGTATATGGAAAATTTCTGTACCTTCCTCTAAATTTTGTTGTCAACTAAAATTTTTCAAAAACAAAAACAAAAACACCTGAAGGGTGCCTCACTGGCTCAGTCCCTAGAGCGTGAAACTCCTGATCTCTGGGTCATGAGTTCAAGCCCTTCACTGTGCATAGACCCTAGATGATAGATAGATGATAGATAGATAGATAGATAGATAGATAGATAGATAGATAGATAGATAGACAGATTGATAAAACTAGCCATATTTAAAAAGTATAAACAAAACCTCTGATGATATTGAAATTCTCAAATACAGAATAAAAAAATAAACATATTTAAGATATTCAAAGAAATAAGAGTATTACTATGAAGAAAAAAGAAACAAGAATAAGAAATGATACAAAATGACCTGACTTTCTAAAAACAACAGATCTGTTTCTGGCTTGCCTTGAGAATAAAAAATAATTCAATCTGAAAATACTGAAACCAGAGGACACATTGCAACCTAGGCTTTAGCAGGGGATAAGTTGTGCCTGTAGACACAGCTTCAGGTGTGGGCTCTTCTGCTGATACCCAAGACATGCATATGCGTGTATGCTCTGAACATGATGATGGTGTTATAAACAGAGAAATTGATACAGGGGAACTGACGTGGAGTAGGCTCTGTGGCTATCTATGAAGCACAATAGTAACCCTTTAAAAATCCTATATTTAGGAATAGGAAGTGGCTGACATGAACAGTGGGTTAGAAGATAGAGCAGTATCTTTAAACCATCTACTTATATAATTTTTATGAAAATGAAGGCAAAAAATCTGAAAACGAGATCCAGAGTTTTGTGCATTTACACTATCATTTGCAAAATCTCTTAATTTACTTCTTAGAAATATGTTGGGATCGTTCTTTTAAAAAAACTTTTTAATGTTTATTTTATTTTGAGAGAGAAACAGACAGAATGTAAGTGGAGGAGAGGCAGAGAGAGAGGGAGACACAGAATCTGAAGCAGGCTCCAGGCTCTGAGCTAGCCATCAGCACAGAGCCTACACGGGGCCAAACCCATAAACCATGAGCTCATGATCTGAGCTGAAGTGGGACACTTAACCAACTGAGCCACCCAGGTGCTCAGTATTCTTTCACGTAATTATTACTTGGTTAAAAGGGACAATTTTGTATAGCTTCTAAAGAATCATATAGAACCTTTCACACTGAGTTAGTTTTATTATGTGGATATTTGTATTACCTGAATTAAAACTCAGTTGGGCTCCTTAGAGATTAGGTATTCCCTTACTTTTATAAGTAGAAACAGAGTATTGGTTTCATATTTATGTTCTGTTAGTTTGTAGTATCTGCCTCTGCTATTTTCCTTCCTTAAGTTATAACATAAATTTTCTAGTCATTCACCCAGTTCTCTGTAGCAGACGAGTGTTATATTAATGGTTCTTTACAACCATAAAACATACAGCCCCTCACATGCAAGAGATTCTTGGCAAATCAATCTGGTTTTTTCCTCCAGAATCAAATCTCCATAGATCTGATGGGATAGTCTTTAAAATGTTGCATATCCAAAAATTATAATCATACAGGTAAACTATGTTGTATGTACACAGCAAATATGTATTTACAGTTTTAAACTTAATTCACTTTCAAGCAACTGTCCTAAATTTCTTTGTTTATATTTCTCCACTCACTTTTAAAATCTTATGCGCTATCGGGGTGCCTGGGTGACTTATTCGGTTAAGTGCCCAACTCTTGGTTTCCACTCAGGTCACAATCTCATGGTTCATGGGTTCAAGCCCTGTGTTGGGCTCCACGCTGACAACATGGAGCCTGCTTGGGATTCTCTCTCTCCCCTTCTCTCTCTGCTCCTCCCCTGCTCGTACTCTCTCTCTGTCTCTAAATAAATAAATAAACAAACAAATAAATAAATAAACTTAAAAAACATGTATCAACATAATTTTTTTAGAATTCCTCCTGTTTTGTTTCTTTTTTTAATTAAGTGATGGGTAAATGATGGTCTCTATAGCTCTTATTTGAAATATCAAAGTTAAGTACATATCCAAAATCCTAGAAAAAGCTCTCTTTTAATGTAATTCTACAAGATTTGTCATTTATATCAAACAATTTTAATTCAGTTGTAATCTAAAAGGAACTTTGGGATGAAGCAATTATGTTAAACTTAGGGATTCAAAGTTGAGAAATGTGGAGGTAAAATTCAGCTGTAGCCTTAGTCAAAAGAAGAAGGTTGGGGTATTGTCTGAATAGTCTACAATAACTGAGCAAATGCCTTATTCTTCCTTAGAAGTGGTAGCATCATTACCATGCATTTTAATGCATTTATAGGACAAATTTATCTCTTGTTCTATGAGATTCCAGTGAACTGATGATTTAACAGTTAGGAGAAATAAGAATATAAATTTGGGATCAGAAAAAATGAACTGGTACAAATTTATTAAAATGATATATATTAAGCATATTGAGATATTACTCTATCTCATACAAAAACTATGAAAACTCCCACTTTTTCTCAAAACAAAGTCTTTTCATTTTATCTTAGTTTTCCTACTTTTGGTAAAGGCAGAGGTATGCGAAAATCATTATTTAAGATAAGAAAATAAATGGGGCGCCTGGGTGGCTCAGTCGGTTAAGCGTCTGACTTCGGCTCAGGTCATGATTTCACAGTTAGTGGGTTCGAGCCCCACGTTGGGCTCTGTGCTGACAGCTAGCTCAGAGCCTGGAGCCTGCTTCAGATTCTGTGTCTCCCTCTCTCTCTGACCCTCCCCTGCTCACGCTGTCTGTCTCTCTCTCTCTCAGAAATAAATAAAACATTAAAAAAAATTTTTAAAAAGATAAGAAAATAAAAATATAAAAGAAGGCAAAAACAGAAATACAAATGTTGTTGATGATAGTTCTGAAGAGAAGAAATGGAGGTAAATCATAGTAAAAAAAATTTCAAAGGAGTCATAGAAAATGGTGCCAGGAACTGAAGAGAGACAGACGTCTTTAAACTGAAAAGTTCTGCAAAATGCTGAGCAAGATAAATTTTAAACACAAGTACATCATTATCCAAAACACATCATTATGAAATGTTAGAACACAAGAGTAAGAAGATCCTAAAAGCTTATCAGTAACAGAAAAAAAAATCTTCTCAATAAAAGATGAAATGAAAATAACACATATCAAATTTATCAGCAACAGAGAATGATAAAATGTAGCTGAATAAGGATTTAAAGTCCTAGGCAAAATCACTTACAGTTTAGCTTTCCAGGCCTCCCTTGCCTCTGATAGTGTATTCTGCAAACAACAGAAGGAGTGAGTGTGAAGTCAGACCATGTAATTTTCTGATTAAAAACCTCCAGTAGCTTCCTAGCTCATACAGAATAAAAGCCCAACTTCCCCCACAGCACAGAGAGCCCTTCACAGTCTGGTCTTTGGCTACTTTCTACAAGACAGCTAAGACTGCTTTCCGTCTCTAGCCACACTGGCCCTCTCACTGCTCCTTATTCAAGCCTGGCAGCATGCTCCTGATTCAGGGTCATCACACTTCCTTCTGCCCTAGAAGTCTTCTTCCAAATATCCAAATAAACAGCTTTACTATGTCCTTTAGTGTGTCTGCTCAACTATTTTCATCTTAGTGTGTCTTACCTAACTGTTCTGTGAAAGAATCCGGCTTTTGTCTCCTTCAGCCCCGGTTACCATATTTAATTCTTCTTCAGCACACTTCTTGCCACCTGATATATTATGTATTTGTTTGCTCTCTTTCTCTTTCATTTCTCTAGAATCTAAAATCACATCAGCAAGAAATTTACAGTTTTGATCACTGATGTATTGCCAGCATCTAAATAATTTCTGCTACATGCTGTGTGTTCAATAAATCAATATTTGGTGAATAACGGATAGGAGCTTTGTTTTATGTCTCCTCACCCTGAGATCTAGAATTTGGAGTCCTCACCTATCCCTGCACTGCAGGAGAAAAGAATATAGCATATTGTCCACTGGCTTTTGGGATTTTCCACTCATATAGAGTTGCCCAAAGCAAGTCATATGACCTTATGCAATTTCAAGTTACTGCAATTCTACCATATAACCACCAAAAGAATCTGAAATATTAAGAGTGACTCTAATTTCTTCAATACAGGCTAAAAAACAATAGTTTAAAGTAAAATAGAAGGTAGTGGCTTCTAAGAAGAATGGCTACAAGAAAGTCATAATACTATTCAAAAAGTAAATAAAATGAGTATGAACCTGGATCATATTAGGGATATAATGGAAAGAACATATGTCTTTTATCCCTGCAAGAAAAAAATAAAGGCGACAGAAACTCTAGGGAAAAGTTAAAAAATTAAACAAAAACACCATAGTCAAATATGGAACAAGTTAAATATGATTTTGAATAACTGATGGAGCATAATGAAAAATATTACATTTTAACATAGTGGTAGAAATAATATCCCTTCAATAATACCAAAATTGACAGAATAACACCTAAGAAAAATATAATCACAGCCCATTATTTACTATATACACAGTAAACCAAATTTACACGGTCACAGTATGTAAAAAAAAAAAAAGATAAAGATAAATAGCTTACAGTTTTCAATTTAAAAAAATTATTTTTTAATGTTTCATTTATTTTTGAGAGAGAGATGAGACAGCATGAGCAGGGGAGAGCCAGAGAGAGAGGGAGACACAGAATCTGAAGACAGGCTCCAGTCTCTGAGCTGGCTGTCAGCACAGAGCCCGACGTGGGGCTCGAACCGACTGACCGTGAGATCATTACCTGAGCCGAAGTCGGATGCTTAACCGGCTGAGCCACCCAGCCGCTCTCAGTTTTCAATTTTTAAAGTGATTCTGGAGAAAAATCACATAACATTAGGTTTAAATTAGAACTGAATAAAAATGCTATCAACGCATCAGTATAAAATTCAGTGTAACTTGTATGGAAGATGAAGAAGAGAAGGTAGGGAGAAAGAAATGCCGAACAAATATAAAGGTGCCAAGATCCATAATGTATAAATTGAACATCAATAGTCATTTCTGATGGGACAGAAAATATCTTTTTCAGTAATTCTTTAAGCTTAGAAAAGTAACAATTGAAGAACTATAATAGTAAAATAACTATGAAAGGGGAAAGCTGTTAGGGAAGAAGACTAAAAGGGGATAAGTAAACTAAATATGCACTTATAAAAGAGAAAAGCAATAAATATTTCTAAATTTCATGAAAACACAGTAGTAAAAATGTATTTGAAAGATATGGAGGTAACTGACATGAAAATGGAATACTGATATCTTTAAAAACAGTTGCCCTCTAAGGAGAAGAACAGAAGTAGGACTAAATTGGGGAAGACAATTCTTGGTTTCATTAGAAGTCCTTCTGTAACATGTAATTTAACAGGCGTTTCTATTTTTTCCATGAGAAAAAACTTCTTAAAAAACATAAAATGCATATATTAATTGGGTGTACAGCCCTTTCACTCTTCTCAAAGACTACCTTCCACAGAGGAAGAGGAAGTTGATTAGCCAGTTAACCTAATGAGCCACAAGTCAGGTAATTTCAAAGGATGACCACCACAATTCTAAGCATGGGGAGTGGGTGGGATGGCATGTTGCCTGGGATGGACACCTAAGAAGTATAGTGAGGAAGGAGGAGACAGTAGACCCAACCTATAATTTTGTGTTGGGTAATCATTAGTGAGACTAGTCAGGTGTTTTAAGAAGGCCATTTGTGGGAAATATAGATTTACCAGTTAAATTATCTCAAGTAATGGAGCTAATCTTTAGAGAAATGAATCCCAGAAAAGTTGAATGACTATTTTTTTTAATTCCAGCAATGTTAACATACAGTGTTGTATTTGCTTCATGTGTACAATATAGTGATGCAACAACTCTATACATTACTGAGTATTCATTGTGATAAGTGTATGAATAACTGGTTTTGATCAGGGTGTGATCTGTTTTATCATTCTACAGATCTTTGAGAATTGATTAATACAATGAGTTAGGAATGAGAACAGATGAAGGTGACATTTTAGACAAGATGACAACTCTAAAAAGATATTTAAGGAAAGAAGAAACTTGTAAGATACAATTCTCTGGCTCTATCTGGCATTTTTGGAGGAACGCAATTCTCATTTTTAGTAGTAATGCAATTCTCTCATCCTTATCAACATCTTTATTTGGGCTTAATACCTTGTAAAAAAAAAGTGTTCTTAAATAATGGAGCACAATTGTTAATTGCATAATATGACAATATTAAACAGTGCAATAACAAATTTTGTGATTATAAGCAGCTATATATGTGCAAAAATTAAAAACTAATAATGAAAAATTGCTTAGTTTAACACTGTCATTTGAATAGAAACAACCTCAGATCTTGAAAAGATTTAGCAAATAAAACATTACATAAAATTATGATTGCTATAGAAATTAGGATATGTTCTTAAAGTGATTGTCTCAGCCATTGCCATTCATGGATAATTCACCATGATAGCGTGGAATTGTCTGATGTTTAAATAATGACAATGGTATATAGGAAGTAGTATTTATATGAGTTTGAGAATTCTTCTCTGGAAGTCTTTCAAGTTAGAGTATATGACTTATAAATCTGTTTCATCAAAATTGTATTTTTTCCTGAGGACAAAACTTAGGATAATCTCTTCCTCATATTCTTATAATTCTGTGGCCTACTTACAGCAAAGAGCTCCAGCAAACGTATAGAGCCCTTCTAATCTTTCACTGGTAAGGAATTCTCCAGGGAGTGATAGTTTCCACCAGCAACTGGCTGCTCAAGGAAGCCTCTGATGTGTAATAGGAGGTAGTACAACACCTCCTATTAATACTGTATTCCTTTTTAAAGCCACGTTTTCTCTTGGGAATGCCATTTTATTCAGCAGAGTTAATTGAATGCCTCATGTCATTGCAATGTAATAACCACATGGGAGAGCCATAAAAGAATATTGTGTCCTTATCCTTACAGAAATTATAAGAGGGATCCATACAGGATACACGCCATATGATCTAGCCCAATGTTAAGAGGATGCCATGGAGCTTTGAGTAGGAATGGAACTTCCAACATTTGAATTAGGAGGCTTATAAAAATGTTAAATTGGTTTTTGTCCCTTTGGGTCTGCTGCCTCCAGACAAGCACTTCCCAGACTAACCTATTCATTAAAATCATCTGTGGAGGATTTTAAGTTTAAGGGTTCCCATGTCTCACCTCCAAAGATTTTTATTTGGTAGTTCCCCAGGTGATTCTGATAATTAGCTAGCCTGGGAACAACTGCGGCAGATAATTTGAGCATTGATAGAAAAACTCGTTTGACCAGAAGTTGAGAGTCACCCTGCAAGGTCCAACATCATTGGTTCTGTACAAAGAGGAGTAAAAAACTAAGTCTTTGTATTTAAAAAAAATCTATACATGTCAAAGTAGATAAAAATCTCTGTATCTCTGTCATTCATTAACTTGAAATTAGGTGGCTCTTATTTTAAAAACAAATTTCCCCTTGATTATCTTCTCACTTTCTGGTTTTTGTTTTTTTTTTTTTTCATATCATACTACTGTAGATTTATACAAAAACTCCTCCCTGAGAATTTCCAAAGGACTGACTGGAAAATATTAAACAATATATTTATCTATATTTATAGACATACAAATGTGCAACTATCATGTACAATATATATAGCAAGTGGCAATCGGTTCCAAATCCATTTCCAGTTAATAATAAAACTTTAATCCCATAATTCTCTCACTCCCAACAACCCTGCACAGATGGAGAGAAAAGAGGCAGAAGGCAAGTATAGAAAAGGTGGTATTGTTAAAAATTCATTATGCATTACCAAAAAAGTAGTAAAACCAATTTATACACAGAAAAAGGAAATACTCATTATATACTAAGTATCAATATCTCCTATTTTAAATGGTATAAAATGATGTTTTCTCCCCCAATAAACTTTCTATGGTATGCACGTGTGCCAAGATGGAGGGTTTCTGCAAAGGTAGTTGTTTGGATCATTAAATACTGACCACTTTCGAAGACTCTCTGGTTTAACACTCATTTTTATCCCCAACACTGTCATGTTTGCTCAGCAGATCGCCCGAGGAAGTAGATAAGGTGTTGTTTAAAATTTCTTCCAAGGGATCATAATGTGATACATTTCATCTAGGTTTCCTCTTGAAACATTGGTCTTTGCAGTAAGCACGCATTTGTGCATAAATAATTGTGGAACATAGTAAGAATAGAGCCTTCTTAAGTTAGAATTTTACAAGGAATCATGGTAAGAGACTTTTTAGAGATAGATAACTTTGTAAAATATAAAATTAATATCTAAAAAATTAAATAACATTAGACACATGAAAAATAATCCCAAATTATTTATCATTTGATTCAACAGACCTAAAAAATTGCTCAAATTGCTACTGAAGTTTCCAATCATTTACTCTCAACCGCTGTACTTGCCCTCTAATGGGGCAACCGGTCTGCAAACCACACTGAAAAGCATGAATTTCATCTATTCTTTATCAAAATGACTACTGAGACCACCAGTTAAAGTTTACAATTTCAGTCTCACATAAAACAATAATAAGATGAGCTATTCAGCTTGGAATTGTTTTAAGTCACATGTAAACATTATGTATATTGTTACCTCCCAACGCACATAAGTAAATAAATATGAAACCTCTCTGTCTTTCTCTCTCTCCCACTGGGTTCCTTTACCATCAAGTTCTCTGCTTATCTTCTGTCTCCTACACTGATCAGTTCTCACATTAACTGGTCACACTGGTCACATATTTGTCTTTAATTATTTGTAGATTTGATGCCCTTTATTATTTGTGGATTATTTTCTGTCATTAATAGTATATAATAGTATAATTAGGATGACTTTCAATTTTTAAATATGCTTCTACTGACTTCTGTGGACACCTCTGTTCCTAGCAAAATGCTGTCTGTCTGATATAACTAGCCAATCCAAGAACAACTTCTATGATCTATGTCTCTGCTTTTTTTTTTTTTTTTTTTTTTCCCATTTCCTGACACTACCCACCTCCCTTTGGGAAGCAAGAGTTTATTCATGACTGAGATTCAAGCTGAAAAGCCTTTCCCACTGGCACTGAATTTGAATATAAATTTTTGTGCAACCCTGCTAAGCTGCATGAAGTGCACACATTTGCAAGCTCAGGGAGTGTTGTAGTTTAATGACGCCATGGCCAGTATCAGAAAGCTACAGCTAAATTCAGTGGAAGGAGAGATTAGGAAGAAGAAATTCTATGGGCACTCGGTGGCTCAAGTCAGTTAAACATCTGACTCTTGATCTCAGCTCATGTCACGATCTCAGAGGTCATGAGATCAAGCCTCCAGTGGGGCTCTGCTTGGGATTCCCTCCCCTCCCCCATGAGTTCTTGCTCTCAAAATAAATAAATAAACTTTTAAAATAAGACTTAAGAAATTCTAACTAAGAGGACATGTACTAGAAATATTTGAAAGACAATTGCATGAAGATATTTTGAAGGTGAAATCTCATAGTCATATATTTAATGAGGTCGGAAAAAACAAAGTCATTCTCTCCCTGCATTGCCTTATGTATTTATGTGTGCCCTGCCCCGTGAGACTCTTTAAAACTCTTATTTTTAAGGCATTTATTCCTGCAATACCTCATTAAAATCTAATCATTATTAAGCACAGAGCAGACTTCTAGAAAAACATTTGTCTTTCTTCCATCTGTTAGCTTGCACGGCCCTTTGAGGCGAACCCCTCCTGAAGCATGCATACGACCGACCGACTGAGCTCTCACAACCGCAGAGCGAGGCTCTCCACCGAAACCAGCCTTTTCTAATGACATTGACTCACGGTAGTTGCTTTCCTAGTCCCAGTCAGGCCTCTGCAAAGGGAGGGTGTGATTACAGTAGGAAGTGTCACATGGGTGTAATTCAATCAGAATTTGGCATGTCCCCATCCCCTGCTGGCAATCAGCTCATGGACTCTCTGTCAGCCTTCTGGATCCCTTACTCCATTCGGGCCAAGAGTGTTTATAGTCACTCTTGAGATACACTTGGCAGCTGCAGACCCAATCTCCAAGCTGTGAAATGTGTGCGGCCAGCAGCAACTGCGCCCGTCTGGTTTTGAGAGCAGACATTTTCCCCTCGGGTTTTTCCCTTGCTCTATTAGTGCCTCTATCTTATTTTGTATATCAGACAGAGAAAGATAGACTAGACAGAAGGGAATGAGAGAGGCGTTCCATCTGCCACAAACTCCTGAGGTCAGAGGTAGCATTGTATGAAAATGTACTCATTCTCCATTAAGTATGTTGGGTCATAACAGTTTTTATATTCCTTCAAAATAACTTCCCTGACCTCCCTTGGCTCTTTCTTTGTTCTGCTCTTCAGTTATATGGGTTTGTTTGTTTGTTTGCCTTTAGTGTTTGGCAGGCTTTACACATATAGTCACCCTATTGCTTCCAGATTTAAACAGTAAGAAAAAAAATATCTTGCCAGTTTTACAGACATGTTGTCTACTACTTATTTAAATAACACTGTTGAGTTGTAGCCTATTCATTTTATTGGTATTTCCATATGTCTGTCCCCCTCTAGGAAATGGTTGGAGCGCCACAAGACAGGAAGGCAAAATATTAGGCAAGAAAATCCTCCACCTCTCTATCTTACTTCCCCCAACCACTCATCACTGTGCAAACCCTAACCACCCACATCTCCATACTGTTTTCTGACATGCTCATTCTTGCTTCCAAACTGTTGCTAATATATTTCAACATTGACTTGCCTAACTCAAATAAATTCTCAAAGCACAAAAAGCCAAGTCCTTTCTGTTACCTTTGCCCCTTGCCATATCCATGTGTAAGATCCTACTCATGCTCAATGCCAGCTCATGGACTGGTAGTCTGATGAAATCTTCCCTGAACACTCTTCATCATACAATATGTATCGTCCCTACACATTGGATTATTGACCCATTGTCTAGAAATCCAAAAACATTTTTAACTTTAATTTTGATCAGAGGCAGGATTTATAATGGAAAGAACTAGGCTCTGAGGTCACTTATTCATATCTTCTATTATTCTACCTCGATTTAATAAGGAACAGATCCTGACATAAGTCTCTTATCTGCTCTCAAACTCTTTTTGCTCAGCTGTAAAAGATAGTCATACTTCTCGGAATATTGAAGACAAAAAGACTTTGGTGGAGGTTGTAAACTCTACCAAATTCTATGTATTATTTATTACTCACAGTTATTCCACTCCTCTACTCTTAACTATTGGTATGGGCTGGGTTGCTTTGTGAGACTGCCCATGGACAATCCAACAGACCATCAAGAGCAGACTCTTGAACTTGCATTCATGCCTGTACGCCTGTGCACCTGGGTATACTTTTGTCATATTACTATTTGTGCCATAACCGTGTCTGATCTTGCTTTTCCCTTTCTTCCCACCAAGGTTTTGCCCAACATATAGAAGAGAAGCTAAAAGAAGTGCAATTACAGTGAAGGGAGCATCCTGCTGTATGAGCATAAATTAGGACCTCTTCAACAGACATACAATGCCAAAATGATAATATACTCCCAGAGAAAGATCCTCCTTAAAGCAATTTAGTTTGTATGTCAAAGTAGTACTGATTAAAATAGGCCCAAATAAATCAAGCTAGACAGCACCTTTAGATTTGGCCTTTTGGAATAAAGCATTTGCATGTTATATGGAAAAGTGACATTTTATGCTATCAGAAAAAACACAATATTCTTCTATTATTCAGCATAAGAAGATAGACATGTATTATGTCTAGGATATAATAAAGTAATTCCTGAAAAATTGTCTCAAATATAAAAGGCTGAGCACTTACACATATAATTTTTTATGATCAGCATACTGAATTAATACATAATAAAATTCTTTGAAGAAAGTTTAGCATTATAATTAATATTTATTAAGCATCTCTTATGTGTTAAGCCCTAAGTCCTTTGCAGGCATTAAATAATTAAATCCCAATTTGAGGACACTGAGACACAGAAAAGTTAATTTACTCAAAATAACACAATTAATAAATAAGAGACTTTGCTTTTGAATCCAAAGTTCCAGTTCCAGAGCCCATTCTGCTCTACACTATATTTATATGAAATCATAAAAATTTAAATTGTAATCCTTCTGCTGAAACTTACAATTTATATCTCCTTAAACAAGCTACTTAAACTTTGAGTGTAGCAAAGTTTCTTCAACTCTAGAAGGGGATGATAACAGTGATAGTGCCTATTTTCAGAACTTGCTCTGTGAATTAAGTGACAAAATGTATGAAAAGCCTCTCAAACTTTGCCTGCCATTTAGATGAACTTAATACATTATAAACTTTGCCTATTATTACATCACAAAATCCTCTGAGACAAGAGAAAGCAAACTGAAAAGAAACAGAAACAGAGTCCTTAAGTTACTCGTCTGAAAATCTTTCTAGGTTCCAAGAAGTATAGATAAGCAATTTCCTCTAAGGCTGACCTTAAATATATAGCCAGGAGTAGGCAGACTCTCCCATGCCAAGCATCCGTGAACGCTGTCTCTCGTAAGCCCTGCCCTCTGAATGACCTGGCATCGAATGTGAACACTCTGCCTTAAGGAAAATTATCTGTCGATATTGCACTGCTGGTGATCATGATTCCCTCTGTCAACATGTTTCTGATTCTGTTTAGTGAAAGCATGGGAGAAAATGATGTTTATTGAGGAGAAGTGAATTTACCTGGAAGAAATAATAAAATAAAAAAATTCTCTGGATAGTTTAATGGTAACATGTTGACCAACAGTGTTTTTTCATATCATTTATTTCTGAAATGAAATTGTTTTCGCTAGTGCTGTAAAAAAAGGTAATGATAATGTCAATGACTTTGACATTTTGACAGGGCATAATCTATTCTTTGTTGAGTAAAGGCATCTTTATCCTCAAAAACAAGTTAAAAGGACTTGCCTATTTTCTATACAATATCTCATCACAGGTTATCACTTTCTTATGCTTTCATCAAAAACAAACTTTTCATTACTGCAAATGGCCTAACATTCTATAATAAAATTACTCCTTCAAAAATAACTCAGTGTCGTAACAGAATGTAGCACTACCTCATAAGGCATTATCAATTAGCCTCACTCTACAAAAGTACATACCTTATAAACAGTGAGTAAACAGCTTATAAACAGAGTATGTTTAACAGAATAAAGAAAAGTGAGTTTGAGATACAACTGGTGATCCGCATACCAAATTAATTACGAGATTGTATGGAAATATATGTTGTGAGAACTATGCAAATGAAGTATGTGAAAGGATTAAACTACTAATTCATGTAAGGCTTTCTTGTTTGTTTCTTGTTTTTTTTAATCAGAAGGTTATGGTGCAACAGGAATAAAAAAATCAGTGGCACTAAGACAAAGAGACAAACAACTTCCTTTTGGAAAGGACAGTGCATTTGCCTTGACCACATAATTGGTGAAAAGTAAAATCAAAAGTGACTGAAATTTACTAAGATATGGATGACAGCTAAGATGGTATAAGAAAATTTGGAGATTTACATGACAGGCTTTTCCGAAAGTTAACTGATTCTCGAAAAATCTAGAACACAGGAGTGGTAGTTTAAAGGTGGTTTAGAAACATCTGTAACCATAATGGCAGCTGGGGATGTAAGATCCCTGATGCTGACATGGTTTAGCCTATTTCCAGCATCTACTGTAGCACTGCATGGTCCAAACCTCACGGTCTCCATACTTTTACTTGATTATGTGTTGGCCTTGGTTAAAAACTGCCTTATAAATGAAAGGGAATAATTATCTTTTTCCTTAAAAATGTATAAGAAACACAGTTTTCCCTTCCATTGTCGATGATATTTTAAAAAGGCTATGTAATACAGATTGTAGGCTGGGTTATATGTGTCAGAAGCACCTAATGCTGATGTTTCCCTTGCTTATGAAATCTCATGTGTCAAAAAAGAAAAATCTAACGGAAGCTTCCAAAATTGGACACATTGTGCCCTGGTAAATTTGTCCACAGATATGCCATCCAAGTGGAAAGTACTCTTTGTAAATACAGAGAATATCTTATAAGATGTAAGTTGATCAATCTACTTAAGACTTAATGTTAAAACTTTCAAATGAAAAAATTAAACAATAAACCATAAATGACTACACAGGATCAAAAAAATCAGTAGAAAATAAAGTATTAGTATAGTATACAGTATAGTATGGTATTAGTGCCTATATATCAAATTGAAAGTCTATCTGAGCTCACTAGGATTTCATTTTCTTCCTTGACCCTATTAGAACTTTTCTCTACTTCTCTGACAATCAGAATCAGTCATTATCAATATAAACATTTTTCTCTCTATGGTTTGTTTGCTAGTGGCTCAGAACAACTGAAATAGATATATTCTTATATTCTTAAACATACATATATATTTTTTAAGAAACGTCATATAAGTTTCTTTCCCTATATCTTTTCTATTCATTCCTAATATAAAAACAGGCCCTAAAATAATGACATTTAAACAGATTTAGAAGCATAAGAATGTCAGAACTTCTCAGGCATTTTGTCTAAGAATTTGATATATAAAATTAGTTAAAATTAATTGATAATGAATCCTTAAAGCGAGAAAATTGAAAAATTAATTTAGGGCAAAAAGAAGCCACTAAGGAGGATTCAAAGATGAAAATAAGGAGGGTTATCCATTTCATATCTCTCAGCCCTTTTTTTATAACGTAGACTTTCCTTGAAAATCAACTGTGAATGTTATTTTTGTAACACATTGTAGAAATTCTTTATTATCAACTGTTCATATCCAATAGGTCATTTTCCCCACTTGGGGGGGAGATAATTTCCATATGTGGGAGGAAATGTATATATGTGGGTCTGTGTGTGTCCTGTCTGTGAGGGATAAAAAAAAAAAAAAAAAAAAAAAAAAGAGTGAGAAAAGCCGGCTTCACCAGTGCACCACTCAACACCTCGAGGACCCATGCAGTTAGCTATTATTTGGAAGATATCCCCTGGCCCCACGTGGTCAAAACTTGCCTCACTTAGGACTGTCTTGGCCTATAAAATACATACAACATTTTTAGGATGTGTAATACTATCGATACAATAGTTATGTTACAATAATTAGCTGTTATTTAACAGAAATCTGCTACAGGCTTCAAATGGTAGGCTTGATGTATGTCTATATTTTAGGTGGCAGTGATGATACAACAAATACACCCAGAAAGAATGGTTTTTAAAAATCCACTGGAGGCATTTTTAAAGGACCCATTAAGAGCTGCAATTTTACTCTGTAGTGAAAGTCGTGGATTTTAAGCAAAGCACCGCCTGTGTGGGGACCCAAGGAGGAGCAGACTCCTAATTCATTAGGCAGTACCTAGGATTAGATATGGCTTTCCAGATGAAACCCAAGCCCTTCACAAAACATTCTTGGGTTCAGATATCACTAGAAACCACCCCACTGTAGCAAGGGGCACCGAAAGGTTTCCTGAGGTTCACAGACCTTTAAGCAAACTCAAGATGATTTTTTTTCCAAGGACAACTGCCAAGTTTTTCGTTAGCCTTAGTTAAGTTTCATGTGAACTTTACCGGCATGCCAAACCTGGACTAATTAATAATTCTGAGGAGACACTGGACCAAAACACTTAGAGGTTTCAACTGAACTCCTGCTATTTTTCAGACCTCCCGTTGTAAACATTAGACAGATGATGCAAAGTTTATTATAGTCACCAGAAACTGTAATAAGAAGTGTGCTTTTTTTTTCTTCATTTTATGGGTAGTTGCTGATATCTTTGTCAATATTTTCAAAAGATTACTAAATATCATCTTCCCAAAAATATGTTGGCATACAAACCGATGAAATGTTGTGCATTTCCAATTATTGTTCCAAAACGTGTTTCTCCCCTTGTACGATAGTCATAGAGCTTCTCGAAGAACAGAAGGAGTCCCAGCTGGTTTCAGGCAGTCTCCACATATCCACACACTTCTCTAGGATGCAATTCACTAGGCAGGCAGAAGTTCTGGGACCGTGTCCGTTTACCTACATTTACCCACATACCCTTTACCTTCAAAAATCTAGGGATCTCCGTTATTAGCAGCAATCATCAGGTTTTATAAATCTGTGGAAATTCTTGGTAAAGAAAAGAAATACTGATATCTCTACACTAAAAGACGCAGCTATATATATTGTTAAACCCATAGAGAACAACTTTCCAAACCAAATGGTTTTCATGATCCTGTTTGGATGACCAATCTACTTCACAAATATTTTCACAAAAAAATGTGGTATTTAACACTTCCCAAGTATTCTTATACTTTGTCTTCTTTTTATTTAGAATAAAATTTAATGTGGCATAATTAGAAGAATACTAATGAAATTAGAATGAAAAATT
Source organism: Hyaena hyaena (assembly GCF_003009895.1). Classification (NCBI taxonomy): domain Eukaryota; kingdom Metazoa; phylum Chordata; class Mammalia; order Carnivora; family Hyaenidae; genus Hyaena; species Hyaena hyaena. The sequence continues at coordinate 1,079,395 of NW_024081066.1, forward strand.
AACCTTTCAGAAGTCCATTGCTGTAACTCAATTACTTGGTGGATTTCTACTTTCTCTTTCCATTAAACACTTATAGGTTTATCATGTATTTTCATAAATGTAATCATAAGGTTTGTATAATTTTGCGTGAGTGCAGATTATGTTTTCAGAAGATATTTTCTTCTATTTTAAAAATTATTTTTTACTTTCTAAATATTATTCCAAAGTTAATAAAAATATGCTTTCCACTCACCACAGGTAAAATGATTATTTGGAACTGTTTAAATTGGATTCACTTTTATTTAGATATAGGGTCATACAAGTGTCAGATTATAAAATGTATTATAGTATATTAGAGCCCAGGGGCCTCTGAAATCAAAAAGTTCAATTTGAACCACATTTAGAGATGAGAGCATAGAAGATTTTTTGTGCTTACTTGAGTTGAGGTCTCCTAAATCTTAGTATAAAACTTTCTACCACACCAAACCAACTGTATTTATTCCTTATAAACAGCTAAATGCAAAGGACGGCAATTACATCATGCATGTGACTCAGGGGCTAACTTTTAATGTGAATGGTTTTATGGCATTATATATACATATAGACATATGTAATATACACATAGATTTCTATTTATATAAAAATATCTACTTGCCTGCTTATGTAAATTATAAATTTTATATGTATTTCTCTATTTTCCCTTTCACATTTCTATAAAAGACAGACATGTCTTTTCTCTAGTAAAATAAAACAAAATTATATTCTAAATTTAGATCCAATGTCTGATGAACAACCCGTACACTTTATTTTAATTGCTAGACTTAAGTTTCTGTAAGTGGTTTGGTAGGGACCAAACGAAATCCTGACTTACTCTAAATATTTTATTCTGGGGCGCCTGGGTGGCTTAGTCGGTTAAGCGTCCGACTTTCGCTTAGGTCATGATCTCGCGGTTCGTGGGTTCGAGCCCCGCATCGGGCCCTGTGCTGACTGCCAGCTCGGAGCCTGGAGCCTGTTTCAGTCTGTGACTCCCTCTCTCTCTGACCCTCCCCTGCTCACGCTGTCTCTCTCTCTCTCCTAGAAATAAATAAAACATTTAAAAAAATTTAAAAAAAAATAAATATTTTATTCTGTTTAAGAGACGACAGAGAACGACGTAATAGCCCGCACACCATGTCTGACTAAGTAGACACTAGATTAAATGCTCTGACCTTGCATTTGCAGCAAAACAATCACAGAAGAGTACAAGAAATGCTCTAGAAACTTCAGTGAAGATTCACCAGGGGTAAGCTCTGTTCTAAGACACTGATATTGATTGCCTGAGTTCTCCGTCAGAGGTAAAGTTTCAGCTAACATGAGTATCAGCAGGAATGTGTCTGCAAACCATAGAGAAGTAGCCAGCCCTTGGGTCTATGTGCCCCAGTGAGATCACCAAGGGTCTTCATTAAACAGTTTATTTAGAAAAATGTGTTTTATTTTAAGGCAAATTACTTCAGCTTATTTCATTTTTTTTTTTTTTGTTATTGCAAACTCTTCTTAAAAAGTTGATTTATTTGATTTACTGAGCACTATTTTTACTCACTTCACTTTATCAAGCAGAAGTTGGGTAGGATATATAAAATTGTCCTCATAATTTGCCTATCTAAAATAGTCAGTATGGAATTAACCCTTTTCTTAGGACATTTCTTTGACATGATTTGTCCTCTCCAACAGGAGACATGTGAGTATAAGATGGGTGGAATTATATTCAAAGGGAAAGAACTAGCACTGGTTGTATAATAGGAAAATAAATTGGTTTCTGTGCTCTTTGTCCCCATTCTGATAGAAGATTCAGTGGAATAAATCGTCAGTGTTGCCACCTACTTACCTGTAGGGCCCAGGGAAGCATGTGTTTCCATTGAGGGGTTTAGAGATTGTGAAAGGCCTCTGGCCCTCCCACATGCCTAACCCAGTGGTCTGCATGAAGGCTGCGTGAAGTCTTCGCTCCATAAAGTAGTCTTTATTAGCTGGCCTAATCCTTCATTACTTCATTGAAATGCAAATTACCTTAAAAAAATAAAAACATTAAACCTTATCAATGATGTGGAAGTTAGGGTGCATGACCCTGTTAAACTCTCCCAGGAGCCAGATGGTGAAGCCTCCCTTCAGAGCCTCCCTTCAGTGTGACAATCAGCATACTTGTTAGGCGGACATAATACCAGACCTCATCAGTGATCATTTGATCCAAACTAGCTTTTTGCTCAGTGAACAGAAAGGGGGAGCATCCACATACATTTAGATTTATCCCTAGAAAAAAGCCTGGTCATGATCCTTACACTGGAGCTGTATAACCAGCCTCTGAGATCAATTTCTTTGAGCAAATGTCACACTATGGATTAAGATTTAATAAGTAGCTAAATATAAACAAATTCTAACAATTGTGAGCTAACTTTTAAATATTTCCACAGAACAGACTTTAAAATAGTATCCTAAGAAAGATGAAGTGCAAAAAGCAAAAGATATTACTCCCACAACGGGCAGGTAGCACCTGTTTTTCTTTTTGCATAAACTCTATAGGTATCATTTGCCCATTTTCTGAGGATGAGTCAAATTCATCTGCAAGATTTTTTAATAGAGATAATCTGAATTCTTGTTTTCTCTTTAGTGTTCCAATGTTGTCTCAGTTTAACTTTTTTTTTTTTTTTTTTTTTTTGGAGAGAGAGCAAGGAGCAAGCAAGAAGAGGCACAGAGGGAGAGAGAGCTGAGCTTGCCACTGACACCGGGCTCAGGCTCGATCCCACTGGCCTGGCTGGATTCATGACCCAAGCCAAAATCAAGAGTTGCACATTCAACCGAGTAAGCTACACAGGTTCCCTCTCCGTTTATCTTTTTAAAAAAGAATTACTGTAACATTTTGTCCTTATGATTCCTGACTTGGTATCATACCTCAAAAAGCCTTTCTACCTTGAAATTATAAGAATTTTCTTAGGGTCTTCATTCTTTGTGTGTTAAATGTTTGCTATGTATATTTTAGTCGTCCTCAACTTATTTTTATAAATGTAGAAATAAAACTAAATATTCAACACTATTTCCTAAGTACTTCATCACATCCCACCGTACTCATCCACCACATTTCTGGAATGTTTGCAGATTCATTGTGATATTTGCCAAACTTTGTAATTTTTCTACTAGAATTTATTTCTAAAGTTCCAAAACATTCTTATTTTCTCTCTTTTTTCCCTGCTGAGTTTTTTGTTTGTTTGTTTTTACCAATTTTCTATGATAAATAGTTTCTGTGCCTACTATGGTCTGTCTTCATTTACTTCTACACTCTCAATTTATAAGCAGCTGTGTAATTAGGGCCAGCCAAGACTGACCTTGCTCTGAATTCCCGCTCTTTCACAGAACTAGCAAAATGAACTGGGAAAATTACAAAATACTACTTACTCTTAATTTCTTCATCTCTGAAACTGACCTACTCTATGTATCTCAAAGATTTTTAAAATTTAAATGATGTGGTATAGACCTGAGCACATGTTAGCTGTTAAACAGATATTAATGTCTCTAACTCCCCATTTACCCACTTTCATTCCTCTCGTTACTGATGCTCACTCTGCTCTTTGTTCTTAAATGACTCTATGTGATGAAGACAGGCTGTTCTTTAATATTTTCAGGGCCCAGTTCTAGAATAGAAATGCAGGCCCACACACCATATGTGTAAATATATTTTTAGGAATAAAATGTTTTAAATAGGCACAAAGGTATGTTTTTTATATGATTGAAAGTTGACAACATATTGAGTAGTGTGAAATCAATTATTATTATGCATGTCTGTGTGTTCTGTTGTCAGGTCTGAAATGGTTTTGTAAGTAAAATAATGGAGACTAACATAATTTGAATTACTATGTATTTATCTCACAAAATCTTTTCTTACCTTCACTTTAGCAAAATCACCAATTATGATATTATTAGCAAGTTTTTTTTGCATAATTGGTATCTTATTGGCAGCAATGCTGAATTAGACATGTATTGGGTGATAAGTAGGTAGTTTTTCTTTTTTTTTTTTTTTATTAATTTCACATTCTAAAAAAGACCTGTTCATTAAAGCAGCAGATGGAAATGGATAAAGGACCTGAACGTGAGACAGGAAACTATCAAAACCCTAGAGGAGAAAGCAGGAAACAACCTCCTTGACCTCCACCGCAGCAACTTCTTACTTGACACATCCCCAAAAGCAAGGGAGTCAAGAGCAAAAATAAATGATTGGGACCTCATCAAGATTAAAAGCTTCTGCACAGCCAAGGAAACAACCCAGAAAATTAATAGGCAACCAACGGAATGGGAAAAGATAGTTGCAAATGACATATCAGATAAAGGGTTAATATCCAGAATCTATAAGGAACTCACCAAACTACACGCCCGAAAAACAAACAACCCAGTGAAGAAATGGGCAGAAGATATGAACAGACACTCCTCCAAAGAGGACATCCAGATGGCCAACAGACACATGAAACGATGCTCAGCATCCCTCCTCATCAGGGAAATACAAATCAAAACCACACTGAGATACCACCTCACGCCGGTCAGAGTGGCTCAAATGAGCAAATCAGAGAACTCTAGATACTGGCGAGGATGTGGAGAAACGGGCACCCTCCTACACTGTTGGTGGGAATGTAAGCTGGTACAGGCCCTCTGGAAAACAGTGTGGAGGTTCCTCAGGAAACTAACAATAGAACTCCCCTATGACCCAGCAATAGCACTGCTAGGAATTTACCCAAGGGATACAGAAATGCTGAGGCATAGGAGCACATGTACCCCAATGTTCACAGCAGCACTCTCCACAATAGCTAAAACATGGAAAGAGCCTAAGTGTCCATCCACAGATGAATGGATCAAGAAGATGTGGTTTATCTATACCATGGAATACTCCATGGCAATGAGAAAGAATGAAATCTGGCCATGTGTGGCAACGTGGATGGACCTTGAGGGTGTGATGCTGAGCGAAATAAGTCAGGCAGAGGACAAATATCATATGTTTGCACGTATAGGAGGATTAGGAGGAACTTGATGGAGGAACAAGGGGGAGAAAAGGGCGGAATTGGTGGGGGAAAGGGAGAGAGGCAAACCATGAGAGACTCTTGAATGCTGACAAAAACTGAGGAGCGGGGGGGGGGGGGGGGGGGGGGATGGGCATGGAGGAGGACACTTGTGGGGATGAGCACTGAGTGTTATGTGGAAACTAATTTGACAATAAACTATTTGTAAAAAAAAAAAATTCTTTTTAAAAATGTTTGTACATGTTTATTTATTTTTTGAGACAGAGAGAGAGACAGAGAGACAGAGTGTGAGCGGGCAAGGGACAGAGAGAGAGGGAGACACAGAATCCAAAGCAGGCTCTAGGCTCTGAACTGTCAGCACAGAGCCCTACATGGGGCTGAAATTCACAAACTGTGAGATCATAACCTAAGCCAAAGTCGGATGACCAAATGACTGAGCCACCTAGGCGCCCCCCCAAAATTATTAAACAATACTTTAATTCAGGGATGAGCCTTGATTTACACATATTATGTATATAGGGTCCCAGATGATAACTTTTCATTTTCCCACATAATTTGAAAAATATTTTAATCTTACCATATAAATTGCCATCACCTAATATTACTAGTTTTACAATCTCTTACAGTAACAAATGGATACCTACGGTATTTATTAAGTTTCTTTTCCAGGGTTTTAAAAGGCTAGATAAAATAAGAAAACAAGAGGCACCTGGGTGGCTCATTCTGTTAAGTGTCCGACTTCTGCTCGGGCCATGATCTCATGGTTCGTGGGTTCTAGCCCAGTAGTGGGCTTTGTACTAACAGCTCAGAGCCTGGAGCCTGGTTCAGATTCTGTCTCCCACTCTCTCTGCCCCTTCCACACTCACATTCTGTCTCTCTCTGTCTCAAAAATAAATAAATACTAAAAAATTTTTTTTTTAATTAAGAAAACAAAAACAGCAGTATGCTGCTCAATCACAACTATTCCTGGGTCTATACTGGTTGTAAGATAATTTCTAGAAAATACTTTGGACATTACTTGCACGTGAATATCTTTCTCCATGGCCACACAAATCTTTTTGTTTCCTTTGTTCTAATTTTGTTATATTTTCATGGAATGTTGCCTTTGCTACATATTTTGCATGTCCTGTATTTTGATTTAGAGGCCAAGGGAAAAAAAGAGCCTTAATCTAAAACATTTAAAATATTTAATCCCCTTAAAACTAAAGTAGCCAAGTTTAAATCTTTGAGTTTTCCATAAGCTTTTATTAAACTAATCATTTTACGTAACAGTTCGTACCAATGCACACTCAAAATTAATTTAATTTTTCAGTGAAAAACTAACTTGTTTAGTTGAACATCTGTTGTTTCACCTGTTTTTGTGCATCTTGGACCTAGTCTGATATAATAAGATTTAGGTGGCATTTCAACCATAAATTGAAAGGATACACTTCATGTGGGCTTCCTTAAGAGTTGTATCTTTGAACAAGTCCAGAAAATTTAGACGGTAATCTTTGAACTGTTGTGAAAATATTATCAATCCTGACACAGTTGAGGACATGTTTTCCTGCAAAAATTCTAACCACACACTCTACATTGCACTCTTTGGCCAAATTTTTGGGTTCTATTCAGCTTTATTAACCATGCTAGGTAGCATCATTATCATAAGCTTGCTATCAATGACCTTTTAATAAAAAGCTGAGCATTTTATTTTAAAGAATGAATCAGTATTACTAATATGTCCTATAAGGTAAAGATATTCTCAATTTTAGCATTTAATATCTACTTGGCTACCGAGGTATGGAATTGGTATCACACTTTATATTTTACATCATCCATTTGCAAATTTGGAACAACTATGAAATGCTTACCAATGCAAAATGTACCTCAGTTGCCCAGTTGTGTTTTGGATGACACAGATTTGCGAGGGTCTCCAGAACCATTATTTAGAATATGATGAGAAACAAGAAACAGATATTCGGCCCCACTGAGAAAAATATTTTTAATATAAACATATATGTGTGTGTTGATCTATAGGCTAGCTTTGACAAATCAATCGATTTATACCTGTTCTTACTCAAGTTATTTTGGTTCCACTGCTCAAATCCTCTAGGATCCTCAGAACTGGTACTGATGCAACCTGACACTATTCATGGCATTCAGACAGGGTCACCTTTTGTTTCAGAGTTTCAGAGAGGTGTTACCATGGGGCTCATAGAGTTTCACCCTACCTGTTCTAAAGGCAGTAATGAATCTAAGAACTATTAATTTTCTGGAAACCTTAACATTTAGGCACCACACAGGCCTGTAACGAGAAGAGACAGCACCTGCATGGGACCTCCACATATACATATCATCTGTTTATACTGTGTCAAGTGCAAGAGAGGATGGAAAAGAGAGTTTTTAATAGTACACACTTCCATCTTGGGGGGAAAACATGTGGTTCTATTCGTAAAAAAGAAATAGATGAATGGATATTGATTAGGCAATTAGCAGGATCTGCTTCCCAATCATACTGTAAGAAGAAACACAAATGCTTTCCCAGATTGTTCCAGTACTCCCCTATTAAATTATTCTTTGTCACTTACACATCAAAAGCTATTAGAATTTTTTTTACTTTGATTTTGTCATTGTTTGATTTCTAATTAAAACAGTTTGATTTAGGCATTTTTATAAGATCATTAGAAAATTCAAAGGACATTTAAAACATCTAAATATGTACTTATCACAGTGTTATTTTGCTCGACATAGGAACAAAAATTCATGACTATATCACCAAAAAAGTAATAATTCAGTAAAAATCCAGGGAAATGTTCCCATGTTAAGTAGATAAAAATAATATCTCTGATCATTTAAACACTTAAATAATTGATGTGACTTGAGAAAGTATAGAATATCCCCCAATTAATAACATAAAACTCCAAAGAATAAAAATAAAATAAATAGGTTAAGTAGCTTTCCCTGTATTATCATCTCTTTGTATATATATGTCTCTCTAAAAACTAAATAGCCTTATGTTTTTGAATAAAATAAAAAGTATACCCTATTAAAAATATTTATATTTTATACTAAATCTAAATGAGGTATAAAGAAGGTTTAAAGACAAATTAAAATTCCTCAACAAGTCCATCACTTAGCAACAATCACAGACACTGACAACAGATGCAGCATTTATTAAGTCAACCTTTTGCCAAGGAATGGTTTTTAAAATTAAGAAATCATAAGAATCTGAGAAATTTGTAGAATTATAAATCTTATAATAAGAAACTGCAGCACATACTATAATCATGATTTACCCACTTAATTAAAACAAAGAAATGTTTTGTAAAATCTTTTCATTTCTCAAATAAAATATTTTTCATACATCAGTCTTACTTTCTCACTGGGCCAGTAATAAATTGTCTCATACTCTCAAACTCCTCAGACTCTCTTCTGTATCATTTTGTAGATAAGAAGCCTGTCTTGAAAACACTTAGAAGCCAAAGCTAATTGTCTTTTTTCATAAGTGAACATTGCTCATTTTAATGTCTCTTATCACCACGTATCCTTAAACCTCTGGCAAAAGCCAGAATACCTGTAATTTCCATCCTCTTTCACTTTCTAAAGATAATCTGATCACATAGTCTAGTTTCTAGCAAATTTCTCTTGATAGAAATTAAATGATCAGTGAATTCTAATATTATTGTGTATAGGCATATAGATTGTGTATAGATGTATACTTCTACATTTGAATAAGAAACCGATCTCTTTGGATCTGCTACTTACAGTGTTGTTTAATTTCATATATTTCTAAAAATATTTAGTTTTCTTATTGGAGCACTAACTAACTCCCCAGGAAAGGGGTCTATGACCTCTTGTGATCCTTACAAACATACTAAAAAAGAAGTTACAGTTGCAGCTGTCTCTGAACCAAAATTCAGGACGTGAGGTCTGAAAAATGTTTACTTAATCACGCAACGTATGATATACTATGAATCTTACAATAATCAAATTGTTAAGAGTACAGGGTTTACAGTCAGACATGTCTTAGTTCACATCCCAACTTCCCACCTTACTCATTCTATTGTTTTTCCACATCTAAGCCTCAGTTCCATCCTGTTAAAATGTAGTTAACAGTAACTTTTTCACAGACTGCTAGTAAAATCAAATGACGTAAAATGTATCAAGCAATTAATATAGTTACAACATAATTCATAGTAATGATTATTATAATTATTCCTATTACTTTAAAATGGTCATTATCTGAAAAAGTTTTTCTGGGCATATTTGAAATAAGTAAGTCTTGACCTGCCTTGGCAATTTACAGTTCCTTCCCCATTTGAAAGCTCAGCTGAGGGCTTCCTCATAAAATAAAAATTGCTTTCTGAAAATAAACTACTGAATCTTTATGTATTCATTTCCTAGAGCTGCCGTAACAAAATAACACAGAGTCAATGAAGCAACAAAATTTATTTTCTTGGAGGCTGGAAGTTCAAGATCAAGGAGCCAGCAGGCCTGGTTTCTTGGAGGTCCTTCTCATTGACAGATGACCACCCTCTTGCTGCCTTTTCTCACGGTCATCCCTCTGTGCAGGCACACTCCTGGAATCTCTTCTTTTAGGACATCAGTCATGTGAGATTAGGGCCCACCCAAATGGCTTCATTTTAACTCAGTCACCTCTTTACAGACCTCATCTCCAAATATAATTACAATATTCAGTGAAACTATGGGTTGAGACTTTAACATGTGAAAACATAAAATTTGGAGGTCTGTAATTCAGACTATAACAATTAATTTAGTTAATTTTCCAATTGAAATTTTATTTGGGTCATTTTAATGTACTTGGGGAAAATATTTGACACATCCTGATGGCTGAGTTAGTAACAATAACCAATAACACCCTATGAGACTCCCTCTATGCTGGGCCCATGCTCAGTGATTTACATGCACATTTTTCACTATGCCTCATTAATAATCTCTTAGATAGACACTTAATATTCCACTTATGTAAAAATAAGGAAATTGAGGCTTAGAGAATTTAAGCATGTTGCGAACGTTGTCTAGATATGAAACAGCACAGTTGTATGTGAACCCAGTTCTGTCAGCTGTGGAGGCCTAAGTGAGCCCTTCCACCTTCCAGGACTAGTAATTTTTTTATTACTTAAGTGTTTCTTCTTTATTATCTATACCTGTTTAGTAAAAATCCATTAATTGGCAAAATTGCCTAGTTTGTGTTCTAAGTCCTTTGCCCCTTATAAAAAGTTGAATTGTCAAGTAAAGTTTCCTAGATGTAACTTGGAGGATTTTAGCCAAAGGGAAGTGAAATCTTATTTAATAAGAAAATATACTATTAATGTAACATTTAACACTTTATAAGAAAGTTATATACAGTATTTCCTTTAATCCTCAGAGAATTCTTTTCAATATACAGTAAAACCTTGGATTGAGAGTAACCTGTTCTGCGAGTGTTCCACAAGATGAGCAAACATTTCTAATAAATTTTAACTTAATAAACGGGTGATGTCTTGTAATACGAGTCGTACCTGATGCTGAACATCACATGATCACAACTGAGCCAATGGTTCTTGAAATTTGCTTTGATGTACAAGTGCTTTGGATTACAAGCATGTTTCTGGAACAAATCATGCTTGCAAACCAAGGTGTTAGTCTATATTTTATAATTCTCCATTTAAGACATAAGAAGACTCAGAATCAGAGGGTAATTGATTTTTCCTGTGTCATACATCTCATAGAAGCCAGACATGTGTTCTAACCCCAATCTGCACAACTGCTATAAAGAATACCTATAGTGATGAATTTCCTTTTATACATCAGAACATAACAATCTTTAATGAAAATAATACTCAACAGACTAGAAGATTGGGGACATAGAGTTGGGGACATTTCCTCTTGATGCAAAAAAAAAAAAAAGAAAAGTTATTAATCTAGTGCTATATGGCAGAGTAGGTAATGTAGATGACAGATACATTTCATCATGTTGAGAATAATTTAGAAGAGTTTGTCTTTAGAGGTATTAATTTCCAGCAAAGAATCAGGATATCATACCCTCATATAAATGGGTAACATTAGTAAAGCCAAATTCTGGCCAAGTTTTTATTGGCTGAACTTCCTTGTTAGTCTTCATTTACTTGACTCACACCCTAATGTTCACATCAATTCTAATCTGAAATGTTGGCAAATGAGCCAGCACCTGTCCCTACTGAAAAAAAGCCCATGCTAATTGAATTGGCCTTAACATCTGCCATTAAGTGTTAGGAATATAGCATCTAATGACATCACAGGAAATGTTACTTTTATTTATTTATTTATTTAGCAAATCAGGTTTACACATTTTATTTTATTTTATTTTATTTAGGTTTACACATTTTATTTTGATATTTTTATTTATTTTTGAGAAAGAGAGTATGTGCATGCGTGGGGGGAGGCAACAAGAGAGGGGTCAGAGGATTCAAAGCGGGCTCTGTGCTTACAGCAGACAGTCTAATGTGGTACTAGAGCTCACAAACCTTGAGATCATGACCTGAGCCAAAGGCGGAGGCTTAACCAACTCAGCCACCCAGGTGTCCCTAGATTTACACATTTTAGATCTCATTTTGAAAACCAGGACATACTATAAAGTAGCCATAGTAAATAGTATATTTTGTTCATAAATGCCGCCACTCTACTTTACCTGTCATAATTCCCTAAATCATGAAGGCTGTAATGTGTTAGTAAAATACTCTATATTCCATTACTTTAAAAAAATCTATCATAAAAATAATATTAGTATATACAGTGATTTACTTTTATAATAATTTGTTTCTAGAAAACTAATAAAGATTGATTACCGATCAAGTAGATTTCTGAAAAGAAAATACCAAAGAATTCTGTTCCTCATGATGTCAAAATAACGTACATCATACTAACTCAGAACAATTATGAGCTTTGAATAAAACATAAAAACATGAATTTGTGTTCTGAAAGCACAAGAGAGCAAAACAACCAAGTAGAAATAGAGCAAATCTATCTTTTTTCTCAGTTTCTGTTTTTTCCCCAGTTTTATTGAGAAATAATTGGTATATATCACTGTATAAGCTTAAGATGTCTGGCATGATGTTTTGATTTACATATATTGTGAAATGATTACCACAATAGGTTTAGTTAACGTGTATCCATACTACATAGATACAGTAAAAAGAAAAGAAAAACAGTTCTTGTAGTGATGAGAACTTTTAGGGCAAATTCATCTTTTGAAATAGTAAGCATATTGGTAAAATCAACACTTGTGAGTTTTCCCTGAGAGCACAGCACTGTCTACACATTTCACAAGGAATAGAACTCAAACTAAAAACAGATGTCTCACTAGGTTGATGATTCAGAGGTCAGGGTTTGAGATATAAGTGTTTCCGGAAATGGATGGAAGGGATATTTAGGAGTCTCAAGTCTGCATACAATTTCCCTCTTATCATCGATTGCCATTTAGCTGGGCATGTGTGTGATAAGAATCTAAACAGTCCATTAGAAGAAGCTGGGAGAAATTTGAAGGACTAAGAGGAGAGTCCCAAAACTGCCCATTGCTGTGGAGGCAGCATTGAAAGTTCAAGTCCTGCCAAGTAAGAAAATAGTAAACAAACTAGGATTTCCACTAAAACCAAGTATAACTATGGTTTCGGAATAAGGCCCATGTACGATGATTAAACAAAAAATCAAAATAGGCATACCATACCACAACCTAAAATCAAGACTCCACAGGCTCAGCATAACCAATAGCAATTTATTCCCTACAGAAACCAAATTCAACACTCTTCAGAAGAAAATAAACAGAATTCCAAATCATTATAATGTATCACTCAAATATCCACTATTTAATAGAGAATCAATAGATATGAGAAGGAACAGGAAAATATGACTCATGCTTAAAAGAAAATATAATCAGAGGAAAGACTCTCTGATATAACACATTTTGAAATTAACAGTAATGGACTTCAAGTGTCCAAAATTTTTAAAAGGAATCATTTGAAACAATTATAACCATATGAAAGACCTATATAAGATCTAAAAAGTCTTTAGATTACATAACCACAAATGGGGAAATTAAAAGAAAGGATCAGTGAATTTAAAAACAGGTCACATAAATTATACAAACTGAAACATGGTAGTGAGAATGGATGAACATTTCTTTTAAAAATGTCTTGTATAAACAACAGCCAAGAATTCTTTGCCAACAGATATAACCACCCTACAAAAAATTCTGAAGGAAGTTCTTCAAGCAGAAGATAAATAGTTCCAAATAGAGATTCAGGTCTACAGGAGAAAAAAAGAACACTAAAAATTTTAAATATTTAGGTGAATAAGACATTAACTTTTTCTTTTATTAAATTATTTAAAATCATTTAAAAAGAGGAAACAGAAAAATAACAATATATCATGGAGTTCATTACATTTGTGGAAGTAAAATATATGATAAAATAGCATATAAGATGTTACACATTTCTAACCTTATACAGTGTTACAGCATTTAAGGCAGATTGTGATAAATTAAGGATGCTTATTATAATTCCTAGAGAAAACCTCAATTATATGCTGTTCATAGAAGGTGACCCTTAAATATAAAGACAGAGACCTGTCAAAAGTAAAAGAAGGAAAAAGAAGTATGAACCAACAATAAGCATAAAAATATTGGTGTTGCCTTATTAATGTCTGACAAAGTAAATTTCAGGACAAACAGTATTACCAGAGATAAAGAGAGACACTTCATAACGCAAAAAGGGTCAGCTCATAAAGTACATATAGTAATCCTAAATGTGTATGCAGACCTAAAATATGTTGAAAAAGAAACTTGATATAATTAAGGGAAGAAATAAATAAATCCACAATTCTAACATAGTATTTTTATCATTCCCTTTCTCAATATTGATAGAAAAATTAGACAAAAACTTTGAAGGTGTATGGAAGACTTAAGCAAAGCTATCACTGTGATTGAGCATACATTAGAACACTGCACTCAGTCACTGCAGAATATACATTTTTAAGTGCACCTGCCATATTCAATGAGATAGGCTATATGATGAACTAGAATAGTCACTGATTTGCTTTATAGCCATAGTCATTAAGCAGAAATGCCAGCAGATGTTCCTCATTGTTTTCCGAACTTTTCCTAAGTAGACACAGATTTCTAAACCTTCCTTATAGTTTTCTGAACCTCCCTATAAATATATGCTTATATAAAAGAGTAATTTTTAAATACAATGGAAAAATTTCTATTACTGCAGCCAAAATATCTGAAATCTTTATTTCTTGGGGTTTTTCTCCATCTTACATAGGAGAGTGGAAAAAATGCATTCAGTATTCACAGAATTTATGAGTCTGAGGTTTGTAGAGAAGAATAGTTATTTTCAGTAACCACACTGCCATGTGATAAAGGGAGAAAGATCACCAGTGAGTTCTAAGAACCAGAGAAGATGAAATACAGGCATAATTGCATCTTAATGAGGTTACATGAACATAGCATAGAAAAGGTATATATGTTATTTTTACCACTGACTAAAGCTGGCAAATTCCATTGAAAGAAATTTTTGTTCCATTTTTTTCATAGGAAAAATTAATTTATACTCTCCAAAGAAATGTATAAAGAATTCAGAGCTAAGGATCAAATTCATAGAAATTTCATTAAAAGCTCCTACTGTAAATTAGACCATTCCAGCCGTTTCCTGATGCTATTCATTTTTTCCGCAATAGATTTGATTTTTTTTAAAAAATGGATTCTCCATGTGTTGAGACCATTAAGGCTATCAGGTAGCAAGCAAAAGAGAAATCACTTACCTAATGATTCAACGTTTTTTTTTTTCTTTATAAGATTCCTCATAAAATGTCTCAGGCTTTGTTCACACCATAAAATAAAACTGTAAACTTGAGGAAATTAAGCCAGCTAAATCACACAGGAAAAGAAGAGTGAGAAACTGGCAGGTTGGTGAATTTAAAGACTCAGAGGATAACACTACAGTGATAGGAAAATATAGTATGCCACACAAAACTTACAAGTCTCTTGACCATTCAACAACAACAAAAAGACATTCAAGAAGAGAAAATATTCAATGTCATAAACTTAAAAGATGGGAAATGTATCTAAAGTCACTTATTGTCTCTATGTGACAACTATTATACCAGCATATATAGCCCCTCCTCTTTTTTTCTTATCCTCCATCCAAATTTTAGATCTTTTGAGTGGATTAGTTTTCCTCAGAAAGCTGTTCTAAGGCAGGAACTGAGAAAAATTATGTGTGTGTGTGTGTGTGTGTGTGTGTGTGTGTGTGTGTATAATAACATATATATGTGTATATATATGCTATTATATATATATAATAACAGAATTCCAAGTCATCATAATGTATTACTCAAATAACCACTGCTTAATAGAAAATCAATAGATATGAGAAGGAACATACTTAAAAGAAAATATAATCAAAGGAAAGATTCTCTAATATAACATATTTTGAAATTAACAGTAATGGACTTGATGTGTGCAAAAATTTTAAAACAAATCACTTGAAACAATTGTAATCATATGAAACACCTATACAAGATATAAAAATACTTTGGGTTACATACATATATATCTCACATACATGTTCATACATATATATCTCAGTGTGAAAAATAATGAAGCATTCATTGCTTTGACTAGAGATTCTTGCTTTTAAAGCATTTCTAATAATAATTAAATTCATTTTCTTGGTATTCAAAATACAATACCTTAATTGTCAAACCATTAGATCTGCAAGTCATCACATGCCCAGATTCACATCAAGTCCACTCATTCTCATCTTTCCTCCCGTGAGAAATTTCTCAGTATCTTTGAGGAAATTTCAAATGAATTCTTCCAGGTGGGTGATTCTTTCTCCCACTGCCATTGTTTCAGCAGAATATAAGCTGCAGAGGAGTGGGGATGTTTTCGGTCTTATTCGTTGTTGCATCCTTCAATTCACATGGTGACTGGCACTAAAGAGAACAAATATAGGTATGAATGAATGAAAAAGTCAACCAATAGCACTTTGTGGCTGCTAAACTCTCTAGATCACTTAACATATCTGTGTGGCCTACAGGAAGTTATCTAATCTCTCTTTCCCTTTGTTTCTCAAGCTATAAAAAAAGAGATAGTTAAATCACCTCCCTCATAGAATTATTGACAAGATACAATGAGTTGTCCTTGTTAAATTCAGTTCCTCACAGATGTTTACTCTGTGTGTCGACAGCATTGTAACCTTTAACACTTCAAAGCAAAAATGAAGGCAGACTATGTGCATTGTTTTTTATTTCCAGAATGTCTAGGGTATAGAGGCTAACAGAAATGTGTTAGGTGCATGATCAATGGCACAAAGTACCCATAGGGCCCACAAGAATCTGACTTAGAATCTCAAGATCCCTACCCAGTTCTTCAAAGTTGCTATCAAGCATCTCCAGAAAATGTAAACATGGAATCCAACCACTCTAGTCTTCAGCTACAAAACAACAACTGCCTTCTCAATAGTCTAAGGTGCGCTCAATAAAGAATGGTAGGAACGTTCACTTTCTTCAGGAAATATTTCTGTTGTCCAAATATTTCTCCTTCCAACCCAACTCCTAGGAGATGGTCTGATCTCCACAGCCTACTAAAGGAAATGCAACGAACAATTATCTCCCCCAAATTTGGCTTACTAGATCTTAAACAACACCAAGTGTAGAACGTCCAGTATAATTCAATTATTGGGGAAAAAAACCTAACCTATGAGTTGGTGGATTTAAAAGCTTTGGGGGGGGGGGGCAGGTTGCCAGGAGAATACTACAACACACCCATGCCTCAAATGGTTCTGACAATAATTATTCAACAGAAGAGAACCAAAACAAAAAATAAAATGGTCTAAATGATTAGGTGCCAAACTTAGACACTTAACTGAACACTTAAAGTTTTAGTCTAAAAATCTTCATTCAAATGTGTAAATTATTTTATGCTTTTCTCTAAGAGCAACAAATGACTGTGATGATCACTTGCTTTACTTTTGTAAACCTAGCAGACCCAGCCTGGTAAATTTCCCAAAACAAAGGGTGTATATAACAAAAGTAAACAAAATCTTTACCTCCAGGAAATGAAAACTGATAGCAACCCTCTAAGGAAGCTCCCTCAAAGAAATAATAATAATAATGATGATAGTGAACAACTATCCTTCAATACTGGGTATTTGGAACATTTATAACAACTTTTCCTTTCTATGTTCTTTTTTTTTTAGGTGTATTTATTTATTTTGAGAGAGACAGAGAAAGTGCAAGTGGGGGACGGCCATAAAGGGAGGCAGAGAATCCTAAGGAGACTCCATGCTGCCAGTGCAGAGACCCACATGGAGTTCAGAATCACAAAACCATGAAATAATGACCTGAGCTGAAATCAAGAGTCAGGTGCTTAACTGACTGAGCCACCCGGGTGCCCCTTCCTTCCCTATGTTCTTATATCAAAGCATATTATAGGCACATACAGACTTTAGGGGCTATTGAAAACCTATCTTGGCCGGAATGGGTAGCCAGTATGATTAACACTTCTCACTTCTCACTAAGAATCAACTAATTATTTTCCACTAGGAATCTAATGAGGAAATGATAACAAAAGTGGAGAATCTTGTTAGTCCAGAGAAAACTGATACAAATTTTCTTGGGGAAAGGAAAGATTTTTCCTTGCTTTGGAAAAGTGGAAAATGACATCGGGTTGGGGTAAGGTCTCAGCTAATGTGTGTGAATAGAGCAGGTTCTCTTTGTACTTCTATACTTAGAAGCAGAAGATGTCTAAACTTGAAAGGGAGGAGAAATGAAGACTTGGGAGGGGGTGTTCCTTTGTAGTAATTAAGTTGAATGTGAAATAGCCTCCAGTTAGAAATTCCTGGTATAAATTGTATTTCTAGTGCTATTGGAAAAATCATAAGCCACACATAGATCTGGTAAAAGCACATCAGTGATTCCTCATGGAATAGACACCACAAGAATTCTCAGACACAGTGATACTCTGTAAATCCACTTGTGTTGACAAATTGACATCAATGGTGAAAGTAATCTTTTCTAATACTGTTTAACTACATGGACAAAATGATGCAGTAATGAGTGGGTATGATTGCTGTGTGGCCAGGAGCACCAGCCAGACTAGCACTAGTGAAAATCAGGTCCTGACTGAAACACTCAAGAACTTAGTTTCCTGACAGGTGGACGAGTAGAGTCAGGGAAGGGTACAGTTCTATTCAAACCGCAGCCCAGTGCTACAAGTGACTTCAGGTTTCCAAGAACTCTAGCAGGTGGGGTATCTTTCCCTTGACTTTTCTGAAACATTAAAGAAACTGGTGTGCACATTTTATTTTCTTCAGTAAGACGTCTAAAATTCTTGCATTGAAAATGGGCCTCCATCACATGTGAACGTTACTGATGTAGTAAAAAAAAGGAAACATGTCATGTCAACAGAAAGCTAATGCTAAGGACATTACCTCAAACTTTCTGCTAATGATTCAGAGAGAAGTTTCCTAAGGAAGCTTGCACCTTTGTCACACGGAGAAATCATCTTTCGGGATTCTAGGTACCGTAACTTAGTACTTGAAAGAGGTGTAACAGCTTTTGAATTTTAATAAAGCACATTATCACCACTGTATGCTTACACACCAGTAAGATGGTGGCAGGCCAGTGAACAGCACAGTGGAAAGATTTTGCTGAGTGTTCTGGGCAGCAGCCAAAGCCAAGAGAAATTTGATACCCCATAAAGTAACCTGGGCCTCTGTGCTTGGAACGCTCTGACAAAAGGGGATTCCTAAGTCATATTTCTAATTATAAATCTAAAGCTTTTGTCCCCCATTAAAGGAATGTCCTAAGTTGGTGAACAGGTGTGGCAAGCAGATTTCGGAATGAGGCAAGGAAGGGGAGAGTCAGGGGCCTCTGAAATCCTACCACTCAGCAGCTGCCTGCCCCACCTAAATAGAAACCCAGCCCTTTGTGGACACTGAAAACATACTTGGGACTTATTGAGGCATGAACTAATTTTCAGTGTTAGGAAAAAACATTCTAGGAAAGTAAGAATATTGTCAAAATGATTAGTAAGGGCTTTAATAGTAACCAAGAGCAGTAGTGACCAGAATGCGATTCTGAACAATAGAACCCTTACCACTCAGGAGCAAAGACAAAGTGTGGCTCACACACGCGTATAAGGGTGTGGCTCAGAATTTGGAGCTTTAAGATCAACAACTGACTCCTAGAAATTGGGAAGTCCAGTCACTCTCTCTCAAGTTTAGCTCCTAGCCTGGGAATGCAAGGGGAACTAACTTTCGTTCTTTCTTTCTTTCTTTCTTTCTTTCTTTCTTTCTTTCTTTCTTTCTTTCTTTCTTTCTTTCTTTCTTTTCTTTCTTTCTTTCTTTCTTTCTTTTCTTTCTTTCTTTCTTTTCTTTCTTTCTTTCTTTCTTCCTTTCTTTCTTTCTTTCTCTCTGTCCATTGTATTGCAAAACTATTTAATTACTTGATACACAGAATCAAGATAGAAATACATTTGCTTGTATTTACTCTTTACTTTAAGTCTACATTATCTTTACTCTGCTCAACCTTAGAGCTCACTTGGCCTCTCTCTAATGTCCTTCTAAAGAATCAACAGATTTAATTCTTGCTTTTACTGAAATTACAGATATAAATATACTTTAAATAAAAACAATGAAAGGATAATTAATAGGCTGCTTCATAATTTTATAATTATAAACTAAAACAAAACTGATGGGGAAGTTTTTGTCCCTTTGAAGTGTTGCAAAACTAATATGCTAATATCCACAATAAAAAGAAATGCAAAAACTTTAAAAAATCAGGCCTTTTACTCAAGCTGAATGTGTCAGTTCAAAATAGAAATAACTGGCCATGAATCCAAGCATTGTACAACATGAGCTTTGTTGGACTGCAAGAGTTGTTTAATATTTGTGTGTGTGACACCCTCTCCCATGGAAGCCAGAGAGAGTTCCACTGCATTCTCTTTTAAAATTAGATAGCAAATGGTTCCTCCTTCCAAACCAAAACCGTTTATGTATTATAGATGGTGGTTGTTGATTTTCTCTCTCCACCCCAAATATTGCTGGCCCCCCATTATTCTTTACTCTGTATTATTGTCTTTCTTGCAGTAGAACAAATCAAAAAGCTTAACAGAAGCACCAGTTTTCCAGGATGCTCACTATCTTGGTCAGAGTAGTCGATGTCACTGGCTTGGGATCCATTACACATGACACATCATTGCTTTAGGCAGCAACAATAATACATCTCAATTGCCTTATTTCATCTTGGAAAGAAGGAGATTTTCTTCTGTGACTTACGAAATGAATAGGATGTATTCCTCTGGATATGAGAAAACAGATTGACAGATAAGGTGCCTGAGGCAAGTGCACCATCAGGAGACACATTTCGCTAATATTGATTCCTATGCGGAGAATGTGGCTCTTAGCAGCCACTCTCAACGCTGTTGCAACCATTTGACAGACCATCTCTGGCAGCTGTGTTGATAAGGAGTGTTCAAGGCAAGCAAACACAAACTTTAACATCCACCGAGGAGTTGTAAATAGTACACCATTAATGCTCTAACATCTGCTCGGTAAACAAGAGCACTCTTTACAATTCACCTTAAAATGTTGCAGTGAAGAGCAGAGACCAAGTGTGTTTACATACAGAGAGACTGGGCTTGGGAACTATTTATTATTCTTCTGGGTAACTAAGCAGCTGTTGTGATTAGTGCTTGACCTTTGGGAAAGGTCTTAACCTGGAACATCTGAGACAGTGGCTCTGAATTATCGAAACTGCTTCTCTGCCACGGAGAGTCTTCTGGAGAAATAAAAACAAGTTTCACCACAGAAAGGAGAGACAATTTCAGCTGACTGGAAACCAGCGAAACATCATAACACGATTGCAGGCAACAATGGTATAGCCTTATCATTATCGCTTGAATATTTTGCCCGCATCATCTTCTACAGCATAAAAGTCTTCTTTCCTTTATCCAGGAAAAGACAGATGACTCTTCAGAATGTCATTTATCCCCCTGTTTGTTTAATTTGACCTCACAAAACAAAATTAAAGTACCAGTTTGATGCCAACTCAGCATTTTCTTATATCTCATGCACAGTTTATAAGCATATAAATTGACCGCCAAAGTGGTGAGGAAAATATTGTTTCAATATAATTCCTAACAAAAGATTTCCAAATATCCGTTAAAAATAGTTAAATAACAGCCCTTTCACATAACTTTTTTTCTCCTTTTCTGTTAAAAAATTTTTTTAATGTTTTATTGATTTCTGAGAGAGAGAGACAGCGTGAGCAGGGGAGGGTCAGAGAGAGAGGGAGATACAGAATCGAAACAGGCTCCAGGCTCTGAGCTAGCTGTCAAAACAGAGCCCTATGTGGGGCTCGAACCCACGAACCGTGAGATCATGACCTGAGCCAAAGTCCGACGCTTAACGGACTGAGCCACCCAGGCGCCTCTTTCCTTTTCTTTTAATACATTACCTTGGAATGGATGGAATCGCTAATAGTTAAGAAATGCATAATCCATAGCCAGGAGACAAAAGAACTCTAAAATGTCCTAGCTCAGTTACCTTGCATAAGTGATTTACCTTCTCTATTCCAGACTTTCCTTCTCTGGAAAATGGGAAAAATAAATGTGCTTATTTTCTAGATTGGTGTGAGGGTTAAATAGGTTAATTACAGGAAACAATTCGATTAATGCCTTGGGCATGGCAAAACACTCAATACCCATTTAATTTCATTAGCTTCTCATTTTGAAATAAATTGCCATCAATATGCTCTTCTTCTTTTTATTTAGTTTTAGAGAGAGAGAGAGAGTACACACATCCAAGGGCAGGGAGGGAAGGGTCAGAGAGAAAAAGAGAGAGAGAAACTTAGGCAGTCTCCACACCCAGCACGGTGCCCAACGCCAGCTCCATAATGGGCTCCATGTCATGACCCTGAGGTCATGACCTGAGCTGAAATCTAGAGTTGAATGCTTAACAGACTTAGCCACCCAGGTGCCCCAAAATACTCTTTTTAAGGAAAAGATATCTGTGTTCAATTTACTAACTGTAGCATTTAAACAAAAAAGAAAAATTGAATTTATAATTCTTGACTAAGACTTCCTTTAACATGAAAGTTAATGTAATACTGAGTTGAAAGTATATAATGTCTATACTCATCAACTTAAGTTATACTAAATGGTGAATCATGATGTCGCTGCTAAATGGTGTATTGAAAGATGATCCTTGGGTTTTACAGCAACGTTTTATAAGCTTTGGGGAAACTTTACTAAGATTAGGCAGAACTGAAAAGTCAAAGGAAAGCCACTGCTAGTTTCCTATAGTTTTAAACTTTGCTTTACATATTGATGTGCATACACACACATTCATGTAGTACCCAATCTTACTTTCCTGTTAACTTAAAGTAGCAATTTAATAAGGATTTATTTTTCTTCAGGTTTTCTGCATGAATAAAAACTGGTGAGATTCAGAAAATACTTTTCAAATTAATTCTGCATCGTAACACATTGTGTTTAAAAGAGAAACGCACCAGGCAGTTAATAATGTGAATCCAAAATCAATGGAGCAAAAAAGGCAAGAAATTGATGCATATGCAACTGATTGTAAAGACCAGTGTGTCACAGTCAGTCCCTGGATGGATTAAATACTGTGTTTTAAAAGTAGAAAGCGTTAAGTTATTTTTATTCCTTAATAATTTACTATTTAGATTTTCAGAACCATTCTATCAATAAAATGTTTTTGGCCACCAGAGCAATGATGACTTATGGATAATTTTCTGCTTTTATTTAGTTATCTCCAGAATCATTAGAGACCACTTGGTGCCCTTCCTGGCTTAGAGCTGACTTTACCGTTACACCTTTCAAATGTCGTGAGAAGTGGCTGACTAAAATGCATGACTATTCTGAAACATCATTCATGTTTATTTTATAATATTTTCTTTGCTACTTTAAATGATTTTTTTTCCACATCTTATTAACTTGAGAAACAGATTCTAAGCATTTTACTCCACAGTTCTCGCTGAGGGAAAAAAACACAGTCTGGATTTTATTTATGCATAGATTTGTTGATTGAATCTGAAAATAGAAGGCTCCTAACGTCCGTCTCATTCAACCACCTTGATTTGCCAAGAAAAAATCTCTACTCCATTCTAAACCCGTTCTGGGATGGAAAAAGATGATTCAGACAAATGATCCAGAAGCACTATCCTACCTCAAACCCACAACAACTCCATTCCGGCATCACCCACAACTGTCTTCTCTGCAACCTCCTCTGCTTTAGCATATCTTTGAGTCTCCTTACCTGTCCAGGTTTTGGGTACCAGGTCCCTTAGCTATAGGATCAGCCCGGTATCCCCCTTAGCCTGGTGGGATCTAATTTCTCAAACCATTCCTTTCTGTCCTGAGTCTAAGCAGCTCAACTTTTCCCTCTATTTCTAGTGCATTCCCAAAGATAAGTCCTGGTTGTGAACCAGAGCAACATAGCATTGTTGACAATTAATTCTTAGGCTGTAACCCCCTACCTTGGCTCTATTCAGTAATTATACTCGACTTTGCCACACTCATGGGGTTCCCCAGATCCTCTCTGACTGGAGCTAGAACAAAAAATCTGAAATGTTTCCGGTCCAGCATTTTCTAGGACTGTACTTTCATTTCTCTAGCTCAGTTCCTCTCCTTTTGATAATAGTATGTCTCCAGAGAATTAACACAATTTGTGATTGTCCCATCTTATCAACCGATCCTATAGAAATGTAGATTAAGAGAAATAGAGCTATCCACATTAGTTAGTAACTATGAATATGAATGACAGTCCTGTGTTACATATCAATGGATTCATTTGATAGTAATAATGTTGACTAAAGAGGAAGCTAAAGTACAAGTCACATAACCAGAAAATCTGTATTCACGT
The DNA here is from genome assembly GCF_003009895.1 of Hyaena hyaena. Lineage (NCBI taxonomy): Eukaryota > Metazoa > Chordata > Mammalia > Carnivora > Hyaenidae > Hyaena > Hyaena hyaena. The sequence goes on from NW_024081066.1 coordinate 1,103,318, forward strand.
TGGATTACTTAATTACATTTTTGTATTAAGATAATTGTAGATTCATATGCAGTTGTAAAAAAAAATAATGCAGAGAGAGCCTATGTTTCTGTTACCCAGTGTCCTCTGATAGTTACATCTTGGAAATGCATAGTACAATATCACAACCAGAATATTGACTTTGATACAGTCAAGACCGAGAAAATATCTGTCACTAAATCAATGGTGTTACACTGAAGTCACCTCTGCCCTCCCCACCTACTTTCTTTCCAATCCTTAACCCAGCAACCACTAATCTGTTTTCCATTTAATTCTTTTTATTTCAATAATGTTCTAAAAATGGAATAATACAGTAAATAACCTTTTGGAATTTGTTTTGGAATTTGGAATTTGGAACTGGGTTTTCTCAGTGAGCATAAGTCTCTAGAGATTTATCCATGTATCAATAATTTGTTCCTTTTCATTGCTGAATAGTAGTCCTTGATATGTATGTTCCATGCTATGCTCAACCAGCAATACAGTAAAGAACATCTGGACTGTTTCCAACTCCAGCTATTATGAATAAAGCCACTAAGAGCATTCATGACAGGATTTTGTGTGAACATAAGCTTTCATTTCTCTTGGATAAAGTCCTAGAAGGGCAACTGCTGGGTGGTATGTTTAAGGTTGGGGGGGGGGGTTGTTTTTTGTTTCAGGAAAATGCCAGTTTTTCAATGAGGCTATACCCATTTACATGCCCACAATCAAGGTGTGAGTGATTCCATTTCTCTGTATCCTCACCGGCATTTGGCATTATCAACATTTTTTTTATTTTAGCTATCACAATAGGTGTGTAGTGATATTAAACCATGGTTTTAATTGTATTCCCCTGATGTAATGATATTGAACATATTTTCAGGTACTTATTTACCATGTGTAGACACTCTCTGGTGAAGTGTCTGCTTTAAAATATTTGTCAGATAATTCTACCATCTTTGTCATTTTGTTGTTGGCTTCAATTGATTGTCATTGTTCATTTAGGTTGAGATTTTTTTTTTTTTAATTTTTTAATGTTTATTTTTGAGAGAGACAGAGACAGAGTGCGAGTGTCAGAGGGACAGAAAGAGAGGCAGACACAGAATCAAGAGCAGGCCCCGGGCTCTGAGCTGTCAGCAGAGAACCCATGAGGATCTCAAACCTGTGAACCATGAGATCCTATAGAAATGTAGGATCTGACCTGAGCCAAAGTCGGACACTTAACCAAGTGAGCCACCCAGGCACCCCAGGTTGAGATTTTTCATGTTCTTGGTATGATGAGTGATTTTCTATTGAAACCTGGACACTTTGTGAATTGCTAGACTCTGGGTCTTCTGTAATCCTTCTCCAGTTTCCTCTAAACTGCTCCAGTAGAGCAGAGGGGAAGTGGAGCCTCATTAACTGCCAGGCAGTGGTAGAAGTCCACCTCTGTCGACCTACACTAACATTGCGTAGGGAGAGGGACTTACTCCTGCTGGGCAGGGATGGGGGTTCCAGATCCTCAATCGGCCTCTGTGGATACTACCCTGACTGAGAGGAAGGAGTGCTTCTTTTCCGCACCCTACCTGGCCTCCTCCGACATATGGTGGGTGGGAGGTGACCTGCTACTGCTAGGCAGTGCTGAGGATCATCTGAAGATCTGATTCTCCCCTAGGCTTCCTCTGACACCACCCTGGCAAGGAGGGGTAGGGGTGCCCCCTTCCTCCTAAGAACAGGGTGGAAAGTCCAGGTTCCAAAGGTAACATACAGGGACATTGTGCAGTTGGAAGGTTTAATATCTGCTTTCTCACTTAGCCTTCTTTGACACCTGGAGGGAAACAGATTAGAGGGCTGGCTCTCCTGGCAAATCTAGCCTTGCCACTGAACTCTTTCTGGTATGGATAGTGATAAGGCCTCTATTTTTGTCTGTGGTGTTTGGCTGGGGTAGAGTGGCTATTGTCTAACATCTCTCTGGCACTTTTACCTAAAGAGAGCAGGTGTTTACTGGGGAGGTTATTGTCTTCTGGAATATATGAGGCAAGTAAATAAATCAATAATAAATAATCAGTCAGTCAAGTCAGGGAACTCTCCCCCATGTTATTCCTCGAGTCCCAGGGTCCCAAGCTGGTCCAGTCTGCTACTTCCACTCCACTTTTCATTCTTCTTATGTTTATTTTACATGAATATAAATATAAATATGTATAGTATATAAATATATAAAATAAACATAAGAATAAAGTATATACACTTATATGTATATATTTATCTGTATATAAAATAAACGTAAGTATTATATATAATATATATTATATTTACCATTTTAATTATATATTTGAATTCTCAACATATTTGAATTATTTAATTATATCTAATACATAAAATTATATATAATACATATATATGTGTGTATTATATATGTAATTTTCCAGGTTTTCTTGTTATATTTAGTGCAAAAAATAGGGAAGAATACTCTATCTCCAAAGAAGCAGAAGTATAACTGTGAAATTTAAAGGGTTTTTTTCCCTGGAATTTTCTCTCAGAGATGACAATGTATTCTCTAATAAATAATGATGGTCCATTTATTTTTGAGCAAATGGTATTCACTATGAAATTTTTGAATAGTTATAAAAGTACCTCACAGTGGGAAAAAAGAGTTTGTGAGTAAATTAACCAACCAAATGCATTTTATAACCCTTTATCATTGCATCATACAAATTGGTTTAACAACAAAGATCATTCAAAGCCTCTGAGGGAAGGAAAATTAGGGTATGATTCCAGTTCAATTTGCTGATAGATTTCAAATCTCATCTTTTTATTCTGACATTTGTCCTCAGAATAATTTTTTACCCCATCTTCCCCAGTGTTCCCACTGACTTTAACTATACCTTGAATTGTGGAGTGACAGCCTCAAGTGTCTTCTAGGGACAAGCAGAAACTGTACAAAGCATTGAGTCAGTAGGGATGGTAGACACTCTGATGAAGAGCAATAGCCACCACCCTGGAGCCTGAAGGCACTTAAAATCAAATAAGATACCACCACCACCATTATGCTGGAAGAAAAAGGCTATTGTTTATGATCTCTTCTCTTTACACTTCATCAAAAAGTAACATTCATCTCAGATGAATATTTTGAATTAAAAATTACTTTTCTATCCTGCTTGATGTTTTGCATGACCAAGAGTCGCAGAGAAGCCAAAAATCTTATTCCAGAATGGAAACTAGGATTGCTACAAAAGAATGCAAAGAAATAATGAGACCTATGGCTAGGAGCTACCTTTATGCAGAAGCTTTGTTAAAAATGTGTAGTTACTTTAGTTAAGTGCGACTGGGTGGCTCAGTCGGTTAAGCGTCCAACTATGACTCAGGTCATGATCTTGCAGTCAGTGAGTTCGAGCCATGCATCGGGCTCTGTGCTGACAGCTCAGAGTCTGGAGCCTGCTTCAGATTCTGTCTCCCTCTCTCTCTCCCCCTTCCCTGCTCACAGTCTGTCTCTCTGTCTCTCTCAAAAATAAACAAACATTACAAAAAAAAAGAATTTATAAATAATAGGGAAATAAGCTCATCTGCTGCTTCTTTTGGGGGTTTGGGGAAATCCAGCTCTCAGAAACTTTATTTTCTATCAACCTTATTTCTATTTTGTTTGCCTCTGCAGAAGAGCAGCTTAAGACCACTCCATGGCTGTTCCTACACACTCAGTGGCCTGAGCAGTGGGAGCTGCAGACCACCTATCCACCAAGGCTCTTCTGCTTCTTGGGAGACAAAAAAGACTTTATGGGGAAATATTGTGTTTTTTGTTATTATTTGATGATCAAGATATAGAAAGAGAAATAAGATAGTTAAAATGGTAATTCTCAAATTATTTTCCAAAAAGTAAGCCCAGTTTTACTAAGAAATAGTATTGACAATAGTATATTATTTATACATTTGGTCTATTTGTAAAAATAATAATATAATGAATGAAATGATAAAAAGTAAGTGACACAACTACCTTTTATTCTTCACTGTATTTTTGGTTTATTTTACCCTGGTTCTTTCTTGGAGATGACATGCAGACTGATCTAAGAAGGGCTACTAGTCCATTTATGTCAGAGCAGGATTTAACCAGAAGTTAAATCAGCATCAAACCAGAGACCCTGAAAGTTTATTTGGTTAGGCTTCAACCAACTCCAGACCCTTGGTCCAGGGTTTGAAGATTTTCCTAGTATATAAGTGAGCAAGGTCAGTGTCATGTGGAAATTACTCTGAAGCTTCCAGTACTAGTTTCCACACTACCAGGTAAGCTTACCCCAGAGACGAAAGAACTGGGATGTTTATAAACCCAGATAAAATGCTCAAATCACACTGTTTACCAAATGAATTTAATACTACAGGAAGAGACAGTAGAAGAGAGATGGGCTAAGGTAACACACTTAGGTTAGCATGCAGGTCCACACTACCTTGGTCTAGGATTACAGAGTTCCTGTGTTCTGCTTCTCTCTCTGATGCATTAACTTCTCCTGTGGCAGGTTTGGTTACAAGCACCAGAGTTGAGGTTTGAGCAAGGGGCCCACAGACAAAAAGTTCTCCAGGTCAGTGATACACACACATGCTATCAGAGATGCAGAGACAAGTATACGAAGCTACCACAGTAGCTTGTCATCAGCCTGCTGAACAGCCACAGGTTCTATTTATACTTCCTGGATAGAGCACATGTGAAGTCAGAACAGATACATACTAAGTGTCATCAATGGGTGGCTGATTTAGGAGTGAGATGGCTCTCAGCCCAGAAATGGCAGGACTAGCTCTTGTTCCTTCCATCTCTTTCTATAATCAACCCTTTTATTTTTTCTGCCATAGTCTCTCTTGACTATTTGTGGCACATTTCACATGTTATCAACTTATTTTTTATACTTAAATCAATTCTGTTCTTATTTTAAAGCTACTAGCTTTTTTATTATATATGTTTACCATTTATTATACATTTTGCCTATAACTCATAAGCTACCTGCATTTATACAATGTAAAATTCATATTTCTTATAAGTCTACCATACCTTGTTTGTTTTTCTTGTTATTGAAGGGTTGAATATCCTCAAACATTACAGCAAATTCAGATCATCCTAGTGATTTTTCTCAAGCCACATCAGGCAGTACCATTCAAAGGACCACATTTTAAGAAAGTCAAGTGTCAATCCAAGTATGCAAATTCAGAGACATTAAGATACACATCACGTAATATATGTGCAATCTTAAAATATACTTCTGATTTGTACCTTAGTTTTTAACTTTCGTACCTTAATACTTTACTATATTAATGTAATGGGCTCTTCTAGGGCATAATATAAAAGGTATAGCCAAGACAAGAAATTAAAGTTAAATCCCATCGTAAAGAAATGATAACTTTATCTTTTTGAAACACTCATATCAACTTATGCTCAGTTTCAAGGAAAGAAAGAAAGAAAGAAAGAAAGAAAGAAAGAAAGAAAGAGAAAAATAGAAAAGCAAAAACTACATTGGCAAACAGATATACTATATTTAAAAGAACATAACCTAGAAATTCTAGAAATCAATGTCTGCTGTCAATAAGAGAAATCAGGAGCAGAAATCAGGACTTCGATGGTGTTTGACTGCAAATCTTGTAACAGTTTTAGAATAACCACTCATCTTTAATCTTGACTATTTAAATTTCACTGTAAGAGTTGGGCTAATAACAGATGGCCTACCTGATTGTATTTCAAGTTTGGCTAAGATTTCAACTTTGGAACATTTATGTGACATTGTAAATATTTAGCTGAACAACCATTGAGTTTATTTTATTTTTTTTTAATGAAGGACAATTGCCGTTCTCAACCATTATTATGATTTACATAATAAGAGAAACTGCTGGTGGAAAATGTTAACATAGTATTTCTTTTTGTCCATGACTATTTTGTTTCTGGGCAAAATATAGGGCTGGGAAGTATATTAGTCAGTTATGATATCTGAAACTGTCATCCAAATTGTAGAGTACGCAAATTGGAATTGCAAAATTAGGAAGTGCTTACTGAGAACAGAATAGCAAGCAAGAAGCTTAGGGAAACATGGGAAGCAAATTCTAAGCAGCAAAAGAACTTCCAGAAAAATACTAAACTTTGGAAAGAATTTGGAAGATACACTGTATTTCATATTAGCAGATTCTTATCAAGACTTGATAGAGTATAGTCATATTTCAAAGTTGTGGAATGTACTAGATCATATGCCACTAAAGAAATTCTCAGGGATACCACCTCACGCCAGTCAGAGTGGCTAAAATGAGCAAATCAGAGAACTCTAGATGCTGGCGAGGATGTGGAGAAACGGGCACCCTCCTACACTGTTAGTGGAAATGTAAACAGGTACAGCCCCTCTGGAAAACAGTGTGGAGGTTCCTAAGGAAACTAACAATAGAACTCCCATAAGACCCAGCAATAGCACTGCTAGGAATTTACCCAAGGGATACAGAAATGCTGAGGCATAGGAGCACATGTACCCCAATGTTCACAGCAGCACTCTCCACAATAGCTAAAACATGGAAAGAGCCTAAGTGTCCATCAACAGATGAATGGATCAAGAAGATGTGGTTTATCTATACCATGGAATACAGCATGGAAATGAGAAAAAATGAAATCTGGCCATGTGTAGCAACATGGATGGACCTTGAGGGTGTTATGCTGAGCGAAATAAGTCAGGCAGAGAAGGATAAATATCATATGTTTGCACGTATAGGAGGATTAGGAGGAACTTGACGGAGGAACAAGGGGGAGAAGAAGGGGGGAAATGGTGGGGGAAAGGGAGAGAGGCAAACCATGAGAGACTCTTGAATGCTGAGAACAAACTGAGGACTGATGGATGGGGGGGGGGGGGGGGGATGGGCATGGAGGAGGGCACTTGTGGGGATGAGCACTGAGTGTTATGTGGAAACTAGTTTGACAATAAATATTTGAAAAAAAAAAAAAAAAAAAGAAAAAGAAATTCTCAGGAAAAACAGCAACAACAGCAAACAAGCAAACAAAGAAAAAACAGGAGTTAATGGCTATGTGTTGTTGAGCACTGGCCAAAGGAGTACCTTTCAAAGACACATGGCATCCTGAGATATGATGTGCAATCAATCCTTTCTGAATCCTGATCATGGTTCTATGTAACAGATGCTATTTGGAGAACTTAACTTTTCTAAGCCTTAGGCTTCTTATCTTGACAACATACATTTTAAGCCAATCTCAAATTTCTGTAGAGTGCTAATTTAGATAATATGCAAAAGACTTCATTTGGGTTCTTTTTGGATACCTTCTATTAGCTAAATAAAAGTTAGTATATAAAGGCATAGAAAGTGAAAGAAGAAACCCAGGTTTCTGCTGTTCTTTCTGAATGAGGTCCTTAAAGTAGAAAAGTGACAGAAATTTTCATTTTTCCCCAGAAATGTTATTTCTATAGAATTAGCATGAGGGAGAGGGGTCAGCATATCTTTGGGTAAATTCATACGATATTCAATTTATATTTTGTAATGTATATTATATAAAAGAAAACGGTGTTCACTTCAGACTTCTCATATGCTCATTTATTAAATTAATATTTATACTGTGCCAAGTGCTGTGTTAGGTTTTAGAGATAAAAGAGGGAGGAAAAGACAGAACACAATGCCTTGTGATTTAGATCTTTCATTTAAATTGGGAATCTGCATCACGGTAGTGCTCCAGAACTTTTGTTTGTGAACAGTCAATATTGAGTCCAAAGGAATTCTTGTAGTAAAATAAAGACGTAGACAGAAAATGGAATCAATGTATTATCCACAAGGGGCCCACTAACCATGTGTTACTGAAGAGGAATTCAGCCCTGACTACCCTCTCCCATGACATTCTAAGGGGACTCCAGTCTTCCTTTTCCTCTTCTTCTTCTTCTTCCTCTCCGTCTTCCTCTTCCTTTCCAGCTGGGTCTAGGAAAATTAGAGAGATAAGGTCTTCCCTAGTGCTGAATGAAATGTATAATTTCATTTTTGGGTTTTTGTTGTTGTTACTGAACATGGATTTTCTGGCATTTGTGTACTATTCCATGTTTTCAATGGGCTTGTGAAATTTAAATATTTTTTAAGGTTTTATTTTATTTCTGAGAAAGAGAGAGACAGCGTGAGCAGAGGAGGGTCAGAGAGAGAGGGAAACACAGAATCTGAAGCAGGTTCCGGGCTCTGAGCTGTCAGCACAGAGCCCGATGTGGGGCTCGAAATCACCAACTGTGAGATCATGACCTGAGTCAAAGTCGGACACTTAACCGACTGAGCCACCCAGGTGCCTCAAGGGGTTTCTGAAATTTGAAAATGAAATTGGGCATGCTTGGGTGGCTCATTTAGTTAAACATCCGACTTCAGTTCAAGTCATGATCTTGTGGTCTGTGGTTTTGAGCCCCTAGTTGGGCTTTGTGCTGATAGCTCATAGCCTGGAGCCTGCTTCAGATTCTCTGTCTCCCTCTCTCTCTGCACCTCCCCCACTTACACTCTGTCTCTCTCTCTCACTCTCTCTCAAAAATAAATAAACATTAAATTTTTTAAAATGAAATTTCATGAAAATACAAGCTAAACTTCAGACTCAAAATGGATTCCATGGGAAACGAAACTGCCCTGAATAAGGGTTACACTGAATAAGGAAAAGGTACTTTAAACTCTTTGGCTATTTAAAGATATTAATTGGTAAATGTGATTGAGTTCAAGGCTACATATTTCCAAAACCATTTCTTGTTCTGACAGTCACTTCATTCTGTCTCTATCTCTGTCTCTCTCTTCCTCTCTGACTGCTGAGCTGGAACATTGGGCTCCTCTTGACTTTGGACTGTGACTTGCACCACCAGCTCTCCTTCAGACTCAGACTCACACCTCTGGCCTCCCCGGGTCTAGGTTGCAGATGGCAGATTGTGGAACTTCTCAGCCTCCAGAATCATGCAAGCCAGTTCCTTACACTAAATATACTTATGTACAGATATAGATATACATAGATTTATGTTATATATATATGTACTGTTGGTTCTCAATACATAGTTCCATAGTTTTCAAGCATAAGCTAAACTTGACAAAATATTTTTCCTCTGTGATAAAGATCCATGTCTCCAGAGATAGTGTAATATGACCTATACATGTTCCATTTTCTAGGTATTATCTCCACTGCCAAAAAATATCCTTCTAAAGGTGGTTGGGATGATTTAAAAACTCATTTTTATTTTTTCCAAAACATCATTTTTAGAGGATAATAAAAAATAGCAATTTCAAGATAATCAGGTATATAACACTGAAATGAAACAAACCATTTATCGTGAATGTTCTTCCAGCTAGTTGGGATTCTAAAGAATTGGATGTACTAATCTGCCCATTGAAACTTTTAGCCTTCTTTAGCAGAAACGGACCTCTGGTCCTAAAATCATTTTCAAAATAAAAAGCTCTGTTGAATTTGATTTTGATTTTTAAAATGCCTTGCACAAAAATAAAAAGAAATACTGTTCAACTGGAACGTAAATAAGTACATATAAGCCCCATTAGTCAATAGTAAGTTGAAGAAATTCTCAAGGTTTGAAGTTTTTAACACTGTACAGTACATGAATAAAGTGCTGTGAATAAATATACACACGTGGATATTTAATTTTAATTAGTGCAATTTAGACAGGCTTCCAGGTTTGCAGAAAGGTAAGGAGAGGTGAGGTTATAAGCTAGCCTGATAAACATAAAAACACAAATGCATACACAACCATTAAGTGTCCCTTGCACATTATGTAACCCTTGCTTGCACATTATGTTTCTACTTTGAAAATTCCCAATTGAAATTTTAAGTTTCCTTAACTTACAGTCCAACTGATACTTTTAAATCCAATATAGTGACTGGAAATCTAGGCAATAATGTGCCTCCCATGTTCATTGTATACCGGATTCTTTCTCTGTCATGGAGCTATAAGGTGGGCAAAATGTGGGCTCTTCTCTTCCTCTTGTATTCTTCTGCCTAGTTTAAGATAGTGCCTAAATTTCAACCGAGGAAGGTTAAAATGCCAAAGAAAAGATAGAGAAAAAAAAGAAGGAAGAAATTGTGTCAAAAAAAACAGTTTAAGAATGTTCTTGAAACTTACCTTAGATTGTTGGATGTTCCAGGAAAGAAAGAAATCTGTGAAACTAATGAGTCTCCTTAAATTACATGGAATAATTCAAAAGTCAAAATTACTTTCAATTAGTAACCAGCCCTTAGTAACCAAAGCATTGAAAACTCAACTTTTCCTGACTCATTGTATTCAGGTAATAAGTTTTACAATTCATGGATTTACATATTTATATATTCTACCAGCTGGCCTTATAAATCTATTTAGCTATGACTCAGGACGCTAATCCTTCTGTCTGTCCTAAGGGCAATGGCTTAAGCAATTAAATGCTACCTGTTTAGAAGTCTTTAAAGCATGACATAATGAATTTTTTATTTCTACAACTCTATTCTCTATTTACAACTCTATTTTTATATTTAATTTACATTTTCTTCATTAAATCATGGAACATATGCAAATTATAATCATAATAATTAAGTTTCTATGTATAATAGTAAATCTATCATTAATTTTAAATTCATAGATATAAGATTTCTTTAGAATCTCATTATTTAAACAATGAAAAGATTTCCTACTGCAATTTATTGGGCTTAAGGAAGGCATTTTGTGAAGAATTATTTTTCTGATTGGAGGAGTTACGTGATAATAAAAAAATGAACTATAAAGACAATAATTCGGCCTTTTCCAAAAGAATATCTTATTATACTTAAAAATGTTTATTACAGGGGTGCCTGGGGGGCTCGGGGGGTTAAGCAATTGACTCTTGGTTTCAGCTCAGGTCATGATCTCATGGCTTTGTGGGTTTAAGCCCTGCATCGGGCTCTGCACTGGCCCTGTGGAGCCTGCTTGGGATTTTCTCTCTCTACGCCTCCCAAACTTGCACTGTGTCAGTCTCTCCCAAAATAAATGAATAAACTTAAAAAAAATGTTTATTACATTTAAAAGAAGAAATAAGCTTTCAATGAAGTGCATTTTCTTTCTTTTTTTAATGTTTATTCATTTTTAAGAGGGAAAGCATAAACGGAAGAAAGCCACACAGAGGGGAACAGAGGATCCAAGTTGGACTTTGTGCTGCCAGCAGTGAGTGAGCCTGATGCGGGGCTCAAACGCAGGAAATACTATGAGATCATGACCTGAGCTAAAGTCAGACACTCAACTGACTGAGCCACCCAAGCACCCCTGAAGTACATTTTCTATGTGCATTTATTACAAAAACAAAATATCAGACCAAAAAGCATAAAAGTTATCTTTCTCCAACCTGCCCCTTCTATGCCTCCATTTCTAACAATACTGCCGAGTGATGTGGTCTCTGCTTGAACCCTTTTCTGATATGTAAGTAGCTACCTAACAGCCCATTCTTTTTTCTGACAGCAAGCGGTAGGATCTACTTATGATAGCAACAAGGTGAGAAAGGGTGAAATTAATTTTACATTTCCCCTGGGGCCCTTCTCTCCTTATTACCAACTACATTTCAATTGATTGCTTTTTTCTGACACCATGAAGAATTAATAGCCCTGATGACCTTTCAGAAGACAACATAAAAGATCTTCATCTATTTATGAAGTATAAGGAAATTGTTGGTTTCCTTAAAAAGATAAAGCCAGGCCTTCCAAACCTGACAATGACTATAAGTTTTCCATTTATCTGTAGACCTCTCACCTCTAAGCACAAGCCTGGAATCATTTGGTTCACTTTCTCCTTGGTAATCTAGTAATGTTTTTCTATCAACAATGTGTAAGCCTCAATGGAATAAATTTCAATTATCTGCAGACATCTGAGATGAGGGGCAGATTTTATTAAAATTTAGGTCTTTAACTTCTAATTAAAGAGTGATGTGCAAATTGATAATGTGACTTTCAAGATTTGATTCTCCCTAACTTTGGCCTGTTTCAATAAGCTTCCCTTAACTCTCCTGAACTGTTAGCATTTCCTTGACACAGAACCTAGAGAACACAGTTTATAGACAAAATTTCTCTGTCCATGACCCAACTTAACAAGTTCTGGTTTCCTCTAAAAGGATTTCTTTCCATCATGAATTGTTATCACCAGGGATAACCATTACTATAGAGATTTCTATATGAGGAATAATTTTAAAACATTATTCTTTCTAATATTGCTTTGATGATTTTGATATCTTTGTCACTCATTTCTTTCTTAATAAGAAATTAAAGATTTAGACTTAAATTCTCCATGATAGGAGGACCAAAAAAGACTTAGAATAGCCTTTCAGAATTTGTATCCATAGACATTGCTGCAAGTAGGAATTAATGATATAGATGCCAATTTTCTCTAGTTGGTCATTCTATTCTACTTGACATAGATAAAGCTTCCATAGATATGTAATAATTTGGTATCAAAGGAATATGAGATAAATTTTTCATTGCAAATAGGAGGGGGAAAACTCCAGTGAAGACAAAATATGAGCAAACCTTCAATAACAGATCTTTACAAGGTTTTTTTTTTTTTTTTAATGTTTTATTTATTTCTAGGAGAGAGAGAGAGACAGCATGAGCAGGGGAGGGTCAGAGAGAGAGGGAGTCACAGAATCTGAAGCGGTCTCCAGGCTCCGAGCTGGCAGTCAGCACAGAGCCCCACGCGGGGCCCGAACCCACGAACCGCGAGATCATGACCTAAGCGAAAGTCGGACGCTTAACCGACTAAGCCACCCAGGCGCCCCTACAAGGTTATAAACTATTTTAGTCAGTTAGACCTTGAAGCAGCTCATCATTTAGCTCTGGGGACCACATGCTAACATTGAACAATGGTACCTCTAGGAATAAAACAATAGCCACATTTCCTAAATACCTTTTTGTGCTTCCTGGGGTTTCCTAGTAACCAAGAGAGGCTAACAGGAACACATTTATGTGGAAAGTAGGCAGGAGAATAAAGAGGTAGGAACTTGAAATGAAATATTCCTATGGTGTTCATGTAGTAGAGGTCAGATGCGATTCCTCCAAGACACTGTTAGAATATTTAATTCTCAGCTCTTAGGAGCAATATATGCTAGCTGTATCACAACCATGCTGCTCATTTTTAGCTGATTTCATTTCAGTAAGAATTAAGCCAGTTTATACACTGGCTTTGCATCAGATCATGTTTTTCTGTTTACCAGAATAAGCAGTTACTAATCTAGACAAGAGCCTTACATGGGAAGGGAATTTAACATATTCAGCAACACTGGACTTCACATCTAGAAAAGGCACCATTTTCACTGTGACCTATGTAAATGATGATCTCCAGGGTTATACATTATATAGCTTTGCAACTGCAAATGTTTCAGCAAGAATAATACTAATAATAACATGCATATTTATATAGATAATGTTAAAGGAAAAATTAGATACATGTACAGAGTTTACTGTGTTATCCTTGTAACTTTTCTGTAAGTTTGAAATTGATTTAAAATAAAATGTTTCTGATCATTGTATGATGTTATTAAAGAAAGAGTATAAAGACACTATTTCTGTATAAAGACACATATAATCACCACCAACAACAAAAAATAGTAGCAGACAACATTCAAAACTCCTACTATTAAATAATTTAAAAATTAAAAACAAAAAAGGGCCGCTGGGTGGCTCAGTCAGTTAGGCGTCCAACTCTTGGTATTGGCTCAGGTCATGATCTCATGGTCATGGGATCCAGCCCCGGGTCGGGCTCTGAGCTGAGATAAGCCTGCTTGGGATTTTCTCTCTTCCTCTGTCTCTGTCCCTTGCCTACTCTCTTTCTATCTCTAAAAATTAATAAATAAAAATTTTTTGGAAAAAAAGGTAAAAAAGAAAAATGAAGAAATGACAAAAAAAAGTTTAAAAAAAGTAAAAAACTTGGGGTACCTGTATGGCTCAGTTGGTTGAGTGTCCAACTTCAGTTCAGGTCGTGATCTCTTGGTTCCTGGGGTTGAGCATGCGCCTGGCTCTGTGCTGACAGCTCAGAACCTGAAGCCTGGTGCAGATTCTATGTCTCTCTCTCTCTCTCTGTCCCTGTTCCCCTGGCATTATCTGTCTCTCTCTCTCTCTCAAAATAAAAAATAAACATTAAAAAATGTAAAAAAAAAATCTTCAATGAAAGATAAAGCATAAATGAAAGCAAATGCATAAATATATATACACCCTTCATATTTGGAGAAACAGAAATTTAAAACATGGTTCTGATTCTCTACCCACCAACTTGATAAGGTTAAAAACTCTAACAATAAACAAGTGTTGATAATGTGGTACAAGAGGATTTCCTATACAGTACTGGTGGGTGTGTAAGTTGGTATAAGCCATTAGAAAAAAACTGGAAATTGTCTAACAACATTGAAGATACATGAAACTTTGGACTCCAAGTATCTACTAGAATGAATGTTTTCAAGGAACGGTACAAGAAGATATGATTGTTATAGCTAAAAACTAGCAAAAACCCAAATGAGAAAGAATTAATATTAGCTAAATAGTTTAACATGGTTCATCTTAAAAAAGATACATTTGGGGGCGCCTGGGTGGCTTAGTCGGTTGAGCATCCGACTTTCGCTTAGGTCATGATCTTGCAGTTCGTGGGTTCGAGCCCCACGTTGGGCTCTGTGCTGACTGGCAGCTCAGAGCCTGGAACCTGTTTCAGTCTGTGACTCCCTCTCTCTCTGACCCTCCCCTGTTCACGCCGTCTCTCTCTCTCTCTCTCTCTCTCTCCTAGAAATAAATTTGGAAAAAAAAAAAAAAAGATACATTTGAGGGGTACCTGGCTGGCTCAATCAGTTCAGCATCCGACTTCTGCTCAGGTCATGATCTCACAGCTCATGGGTTCGAGCCCTGCGTCGGGCTCTGTGCTGACAGCTCAGAGCCTGGATCCTGCTTCAGATTCTGTGTCTCCCTCTCTCTCTCTGCCTCTCCTCCACTCACGCTCTCTCCCTCTCTCAAAAATAAGCATAAAGAAAAAGATAATTTTGAATGAAAAGAAGCGGGTCAGAATAATATCTACAGTATGATAGCATTTATACTGTGTGCAAAACATGCCATATTGGGAAAATATAAATAGATAATATTTATTTATATTATATATTATTTATATTTTATACAATGCATATGTATGCATTCTAACACTTTATTAATGTTATAAAGAAAAGAAAAGCATTATCAAAAACAAAATTCAAATTCATAGTTAACTGAAGATGAGAGCTGGTTTATTTGGAAAGAAATACACAAGGAACTTTACTGATACTAGTAATTCTATTCTATAAATGGGACTATATTATATATTTGGGTTTTGTTATCATTTTTCTATTATATTGTATAGTAATATAATTTTGTTATTTTTCTGTTATGTGATGTAATAATAAATAGACATTATAGTATATAAAATATTTTATGATTTTAAAACAAAATAAAATTAAAAATACTTCAAATGTTCTATCACATCTATATTTTATCCTTTCAGATAACTGACTCCTAATAAGCCATTGGGAAACATCTATTAGATTAGAGAGAGAGATAATTTTATAAAGAGTCTGAACCTTTTTTAAATTAGTGTATTTCTCTCTTAGATTCAAAAAATTGGATTAAAATATTAAATACCCTTTATGTCAAAGATGAGAATAAGATCCTTTTTGTATTATGTATATATCCATTTCATTTCTATGTTATTAAAAATATTGAAAACTTGGAAATAATGCAAAAAGATTCTGTGTGGTTTTTAGTATCTTACAAAAACATACTCTAACAACTCCGCCTAACAATCCCGTCAGGTGCTCTAAGAATATATAACTTTGTATGACTCACCACTATTTTCTGTTCCTTCTTGGAGCCCAATTTTGTAAAGTTGGATTTGAACTTGTAGAAGACTGACAAATTGTAAATAAATGTTGACAAATGGAGATGCAGATGTTTTCTACACCGTAAGAAAAAAAAAAGATTATGTTTTCATTGCCTTTAAGGCATTAATCAGTTCCGAACCTACGACAGATGACTTATTTCAGCTTTTCTTTTCTTTCACTGACTATACATGTTAGTCCTTGTGTATCCTCTTTTGAAAGAGCTTTGTCATCTCACCACTTCCTTCATTGATTTGTGAAATAAATATTTGACATATGCCCAATATATGTGCTATTGTAACTTTTTTCAAAATTTATTATTTTATCCCTATAACAAGCTTCCAAGAACTGTGACTTAGAGGCAAATTGTCTAATTATATCCCTTAATGTGTCACAATAAAGTCTGTCTATCAAAGTGTGTTCTGTGTATTTTAGTAACTGTCAAAATTTTAAGAAATTCTGAATGAGCCAGAAAACCCATCACTACACAGGAGGCTCCAATTCAAAGAGTATTATTTACAATCTAAAGATACTGGGAACAAAGGAGAGGAAAACTCCCATGACTGAGAAAAAGGGTTAGGACACAAGGTGGAAATCAAAGATGGTACAATCTCTATTCTTTTTTGTTCTGTTCTCTTTCAGTTTGGGTTGCGGTCTTTTCCCAAGAGCATAAAGAGAGCAGCCAATTGCATTCTAATCTGAACCAATGTAACCTGAAGTAACATGCTGAACGAACATACACACTGCATTGACAATATAATATGTCTGAAACTACTGCTCCAATGTTTTTGGAATGCAAATATTTTTCTTATGATACTGTATAGACTTTGTGAATCAGTGTTTCTGTACATCTTCTTTTCTTTTTTTTTCCTCTAAGGACACTGCGCTTACATCTTTAAGAGGAGTAGCAAATAAATACTGTATGTTTCTTGTCTTAAAATATTCTAGGAGAACTAGCTAAAGTTAAAGTAGCCCAGCTTTCTCTTACTGTTTCAAGATGTGAAGGAATATTATACTACAAAAAAGCAAGCCATAGTAATACCTTGTTATTTAATTTTTAGCAACCTATTCAAACACATTCACTCATTGATTCAATCTTTAAAACAGATCTATTGGGGCACCTGGGTGGCTTAGTCATTTAAAGGTCCAACTTTGGCTCAGGTGGCGATCTCATGGTCTGTGGGTTCAAATCTCCCATTCGGCTCTGTGCTGACAGCTCAGAGCCTGGAGCCTGCTTTGGATTCTGTGTCTCCTTCTCTCTTCCCCTCCAGTACTCATGCTCTGTCTCTCTCAAAAATAAATAAACATTAAAAATTTTTAAACAAATAGATTGAGTACCTCATATTTTGGGTATGAAGGAGTAGAAAGCTAATACAGAGATTATGAAAAGGCCTTTCCATGAAAGGACTGCTGGGGAAAGCTGAAAACCATTCACGGTATTTAACGCTTAGGAAGAACAAAGGAATGAGCTGTTTTGGAACATAAGAATACAAACAAAATAGTAAAATAAAAGAACTAAAACATTGTACCACAAATCACCTTTTTTTTTTATAAGCGATTAAGATTAAAAATCGTCATCAAATAACAAAACACTCAAAAAGGTATTTTTTAGTTTTATGGATAATTATATGCAATATGGGCATAGAGAATGAATTAAGAGAAGTATCCTACTGGTGGTTGAAGCAGGGTGATGGTCGGAAAGACCACCAAATGCCGAATAGAAACGAGGCACGATTTTATTCACAGCCCGTTCAAACCTGATCTCCTTATCTTAAGGAGAAAAAGGCAGAGAATGGCCCGGAAGAAAGGTAGCAGTGAACTTATATGGCTTTAAGCAAGGCAGAATACGTCATTATTTAGTTAGCCAATTACAATTTACAGCATTTCATGATAGCCAATTATACTGTGACACACAGACATTAGTTTTGGCAGGAACCTATCATTTTAAAGTTCTTTGTCTTAAGAGGGTTTGAAATGACCAATCAATCGTAGTTAGACCTTTGAGAAACCGTGGGGTAGTGATTACGTGACAGACCACCTGACGCCAAATGGTAACGAGGTGTGGTTAACCAGAACAGGAAAGCACAAGCTTGCTAATCGGATTTACAGAAGCAGAAATACCATGTTAGTATTTAACCGTGCTTGAGGTCAGCCTACAATGGTGGTAATAGGAATTAACGCAACTCTTCTGGAGATAAAATTTATAGTATGTGTCAGGATTCTTAAATTGTTCATCATGCTTCATTAATAAACCTAATTTGAAATATTCTTTTTTTAAAATTTTTTAATGTTTATTTATTTTTGAGAAAGAGAGAGAGAGAGAGGCAGAGTGTAAGTGGGGGAGGGACAGAGAGAGAGAGAGGGAGAGGGAGAAACAACCTGAAGCAGGCTCCAGGAGTCTGAACTGTCAGCACAGAGCCCCAGTGTGGGGCTGAAATCCATTAACTGTTAGATCATGACCTGAGCCGAAGTCTGAGAAGTCTGACGTTCAACCGACTGAGCCACTCAGGTACCCCTAAAATATTTTCAAAATAAATACTCAAGTTCATGTGCATATGTATACATAAATGTATTTATGCATCATGGTATGTTTGTAATCACTTGTATGTTCATCCTTATGGGAACAGTTAGGGGAATGATGAAACATTCATACTATGAAATATTATTTGATATTAAAATACTTTCACCGTTTTTAATGTCACATGACAGCTTATGTCAAAATATTAAGTTAAAATTTTATATCCAATTTGAATTATAGGTTTGTTTCGAAGAACATCAAGAAGCCCACTAGGTAGTATTATCCAGTGTGAGCAGGAGTATTTGTTTTTATTTTCTTAAAATCTTTCTGTATTAACCATATATTTTCCACTTGAAGAAACTACTAGTTTCATAATTGGAGAAATATTTAAAACATAAAAATATTCTAACTATTTTTCTAAATATATTCTAAATAGAGTATCTCAATATTCTAAAAAACAAAACAAAACTGAAAAGACATTCACGCTTTTCTCAAAATCTGTTGAACTCATGCATGAATAGTTGCAGGAACAAATACATCTATGAATGAGTGACTTGATGACTATATTCAAATTAGTTACGATAACACATCTAACAAAGAAACAAATGTTGCTAAGTAGAGCTAAAGTTTTTCTTTATACTACAGAGAAAAAAAAAGAGGCTGAGAGATTTAAAAACAACACACCTGGTAATAGAGGATGGTTTTATTCAATCTCAGTAAATACACCAGTTCAAGGACTTCAGTGTTCAAAAGCAAATGAATGTTTCAACTTTAGAGATTCTTCCTTATCTAATGACTAAAAAAGAATACCAGCAAGGATTATGCAAACAGAGAAGTTAAGGTACAGCTGACATTCAACCACTCTGCACAGATAAGGCCAAAACACTTGTTAAAATATTTAAGTACTTTCATTCTGGTTGCCTGGAGGCCCCATGTTCCCTTGGCCCCCTTTCAATACCATTTCTCCTCCAGGACTTTCCAGATATGACCCTGAATAACTCAAGGGTTATTGCCCAGCAGAGCAGAGAACCCATGAAACTCTGCCCTAGTTATAGCCAACATCCATCCTAATTATTCCGGTGCCATGTATTGCCAATTGTTAAGTAATTTTAATTTTACCTTGATTTATGATTATACCTTGAAAATTGTCTACTTTTTAAAAATCTCTAATTAAGACTTTTCCTAATTCACACGAACTACATTTTCAATGTAGTTTTGTTGGTTTTGTTTGGGCTTCACGCTATTACCAGTACATTAATCTTTTAATAGAAAATTAATATCCATTTAATTTACTGACTTCTTCCAATTCAATATCAATTTCTATATCTTCTCTACTGAATAGCTCTTTTTGAGTTTATTTTAGTATCTTTTTCTAAGAAGTTTTCCAAATGTGAAAATTTCTTCTTTATAAAGCAGTATCTGTCATTATTTCCATTACATAATACCTTTCTTTTTGGAAGTAATTCTTTATTCAGTTCAAATGCATCTCAGTTCACCTCGCCTCCAGCCTGACTATGGATGACTGTATTTTCAACTCTACATAAGAGATGCTTCTTGGAAGAACACAATATGTGTTTCACTTCTGACCCATTCTGTCTTCCTAATTTGCTCTATATCTACTCATAATTGTGTACCCCTCCCTTAGAAAACTTTTTTTTAGAGTAGAAAATTTTTACTCTAGTCCAACTTCTATTTTTTTGTTAACATTGTTCAGGAAATTGTTTTGATATTGCAGTTTATAGCACATCTCAGCCAATCTAAAAAGTTGAGAATATTTGAGGCAGTTTCACAAATAAACTTCAACCTCTCCATTCAGGTTCTCCAGAGAAACACCTAGAAGCAAAGAGGAGTGGCAAGGGTGGGTCCTGAAGAGACACAACGTTGTCCTGCATGGCAACTGCCTTAGGAGGCAATTACAATTTCTTCAAACAATGCAGGGTTAATACCTTCAGAAAGGTGTAGAGATGCCTCTTCCTGGTTTGGTTTTGTTGTTTTGTTTTGGTTTTGGTTTTAAATTTTTATTTAAATTCTAGCTAATGGGGCCCGTGGGTGGCTCAGTCTGTTAAGCATCCGACTTCTCCTCAGGTCATGATCTCACGGTTTCGTGAGTTTGAGCCCCGCGTTGGGCTCTATGCCGATAGCTAGCTCAGAGCCTGGAGCCTGTCTTCGGATTCTGTGTCTCCCTCTCTCTCTCTCACCCTCCCCTGCTCACGCTGTCTCTCTCTCTCTCTCTCTCTCTCAAAAAATAAATAAAACATTTTAAAAAAGTGAAAAACATGCCAAGTCCTCAAGAATATTAATATAAAAAATAAAAAAATAAATTCTAGCTAATGTACAGAGCAATATTGGTTTCAGGAGTAGAATTTAGTGATTCATCACATACATAGAACAGCCAGTGCTCCTCATAAAAAAGTGTCCTCCTTTTTTTTTCTTTATTTTTTTAACGTTTATTTATTTTTGAGAGAAGAGAGAGATAGAGCATGAGCGGGGGAGGGGCAGAAAGAGAGGGAGACAGAGAATCTGAAGCAGCTCCAGATTCTGAGTTGTCAGCACAATGCCTGCCAGGAGGCTCAAACTCATGGACCACGAGGTCATGACCTGAGCCAAAATCCAGCGCTTAACTGACTGAGCCACCCAGGCCACCCAGCAAGTGCCCTCTTTTATACCCATCACCCACTTAGCCCATCTCCCACCCACCTTCCTCCATCAACCTTCAGTTTGTTCTCTATAGTTAAGAGCCTCTTATGGTTTGCTTCCCTCCCTCTCTCTTTTTTTTTTTTTTCCCTTCCCCTCTGTTCATCTGTTTGTCTCTGAAATTCGACACATAAGTGAAATCATCTGGTATTTGTCTTGGTTTGCATACATTCTAGTTCCATCCACATTGTTGGAAATGGCAAGATTTAATTCATTTTGAAGGCTGAGTAATATTCCATTATATATGTGTACCACATCTTCTTTATCCATTCATCAGTCAATAGACGTCTGGGCTCTTTCCATAGTTTGACTGTTGTTGCTATAAACATCAAGGTGCATGTGACCCTTTGAGAGACACCTCTTTCTCTGGCAAAGAAGACTCATTAGAATTTCAAGGTTCAATGTTGCCAGCTTCATCAAGGTCTTCCCACATGTCTCCATTTCAACTTTCAGATACCATTCCTTTCCAATTAATGTCTTCACTCAAACAGTAGATACCCTGCAAAACTGGGAACTGAATATATGTTGTAATTCAGTGAGTAACAGGATGTTTCTGGATTTTTCTTTTTTTTTTTTTTTTTCATCTCAGTCTTGCTGCTACAGGAGATAAGGGTCTCCTTCAAAGCACACACAGAAGCATTCAGATCGTTTATGTGGGCCTTAGCTAGGAATTCAAATCCATGAGCTCATCCTTCTCTTTCCTCACTTTGTAGCAACATTAGGAATAACCAGACAATGTCACTATATTCATTAGTTTACCAAAACTGTTTGAAAGTATCATATACACAATCACTCACATCCTTGCTTCTCATAAGTACTTAATTAGGAGCATCCAATTCTAATGTGTTTTTATATCTCTATTGCCAGATCATGCCATTGACTATCAGTGCTCTTTCCTACACGTAAGTCATCACTGCATATAATCTAATCAGATTAGCGAGCCCAGAAACCCCAGAACCATCATCCTTAAAATCTTCCTTCTCTAGAACCACTTTCAGTATCAATATTTTTATTAATCAGGGTTCTCCAGAGAACCAGAACCAACAGAAGCTGTGTTTTAGACAGGTAGTTAGATGATAGATGATAGAGAGAGAGAGAGAGTGAGATAGAGAGAGAGAGATGGAAAGAAGAGAGAGAGAGAAAGAGACCGAGATTGATTCATTATAAGGAATTGGCTCGCAGGATTACGGTGCCTGAGAAGTAGCAAGATCTCCAACGGGCAAGTTAGAGATCCAGTAGAGTCAATGATGTAGTTCTGGGACAAAAGCTGGCAGGCTTGAGATTCAAGAAAAGCCAATGTTTCAATTTGGCTCTAAGAGCAGGAAAAGATCAGTGTCCCAGCTCCAGGTGTCAGGCAGAAAGAGGTCCTTCTTACTCACAGAAGGGTTGGCCCTTTTCTTCTGTTCAGGCCTTCAAGTGATTAGATGCGGCCTACCCACACAGGAAAAGTAATATGCTTTACTCAGTCTACCAATTCAAATGGTAACCTCATTCATGAACACCCTCATTCCCAGAATGTTTGACAAAATGTTTGGTCAAGCTGACACATAAAATTAACCCAAGTTCTGTTCAAATTTTTGCCATGTAAATTCATGATCGTAATAATATTGAGCTACCTGTGCATTTCTGATGATTCTGCCTATGTCAGACAGAAGCCTGGAGTGGTATCTTCAGACTTTGGTATAGTTGATGCTTAGGCGTACGTATTTTGCAATATGGACATGAGGGCATGGGTAAGTGGATGAAATGTGAAAGCCTGAAGCAGCGTCTCTTTAATGTCATGGCAAAATACCCAGTCTTTTTGCAGTGGTTTTATGACTTGTACTGGATACTTTCAAAAAGATTAGAATAGTATAGTAAAGCTTAGTTACATTTTAAAAACTGGCAAAGGGAATAAACTCTCAAAGATCGCACAATACAGAGCAAATAATACCACGACAATACAGACAGCATATAATTCCATTTGCATAAAATTCAAATGCAGAAAAACAACTTTACAATGGCAGAGGTCAGAGAGTAGTTATTTTCTGGGAGTGTTGACTCTGAGACTCAAGGGACCTTTCTGGAATTATGGTGATGTTACATATATGGATCTGGCTGGTAGTTACATAGTTACAACAATTTATAAAGTAGCTTACTTAAGAATTGTGTACTTCACTGTATGTGAGTTTTACCTTAATTAAAATGTTTTCAAAACCTGTGATATTTTCCTAATAAAATCTTTTATAGGTAATCTGAAGTATGTGCTAAGGATGGAATTGGGGGAGGGATGAGTAAACAAGGTAAAACAAATTCTAGAAAAAAGTAAATCAACATGTTTCACCCAGATAAGGTGAGTTCTGCAGACTAAATAAGATTCCTTTTAGAGAAAGCCAATACTTCAATCAATATAAAGTCTTTATACTTATCACTATAATAGTATCTGTGTTGGTTTTCTCTAATTTCTCATTTAGAACAGAGGCTGTTGCATTCTCCTGTATTCTCCTTAGTAAGCTTTAAGTCTTCTAGAATAAGAAGCAGTACATCAAAAAATGTGCTTACAGCAGGATGTACTAAATTGAGATACAAAAATACATTTAAAAGATGAGTTTCATTAAAATTAATATTTAAGTTAAATATGAGAGTTTAAAAATTAAAGCATTTGCTACACCAAATAAGGAGAAGGAGAAAAAGAAGGAAAAGGAGAAAAGGAAGGAAGGAAAAAAAAGGAAAAGTTTCCCCAAATCTAAATGTGTGAAATAATGCTAGAAAAAACTTCTATTTGTAGATTCTCTACTTAAATTTTAAATTATTACACACAAGTGTTCTCAAAAATTTTTTTTAATTTTTATTTATCTATTTTTAATTTTTTTAAATGTTTATTTATTTTTTAGAGAGATTCAGAATGCCATCAGGGAGGGGCAGAGAGAGCGGGAGACATAGAATCTGAAGCAGGCTCCAGGCTCTGAGCTGTCAGCACAGAGCTGGATGCAGGGCTTGAACCCACAAACAGTGAGATTATGACCTGAGCCGAAGTTGGATGCTTTACCAACTGAGCCACCCAGGCACCCCCATAATTCATTACTTTACTAAATATTTAACTTGCGTCCTTTGCTTACTTCTCCTCCACCATTGTGAAACACTGAATAATTTCCATTGTCAATTTATCTCTTAAACACGTATTTTGTGACAATTATAGGAATAATTAGATGTCCTGCTCTTGAGGGAAAGGAGACAAAGCCTTTTTATTGGTTTTATCAGACCAGGCAGATGAAGGTGAGATATTCCAAATGAACAAACTTCCCTTAAAATTCCCCAGGACTGTCTTGAACTTGCTTACAATTCTAAAGTCTAAAGAATTTGATTTGCATTTTAAAGTGTTTGCTATCTCTTTGTAAATATGTAAATAGAATGGCACTGAGACTAGTGGAAGAGTCATTAAAAGAGGGACAGGAGTTTTGACCCCCAGTATTACCCATTAATTGAGACACCTTGAGTAAAGATGTCTCACTTACTGATGACTTTAATGGCTGTCATAAGCGCTTTACAAAGATTCTCAGAATTAATTTGGTAATGAATTTTCTCTCCTCATCACACATAGGTTGCCTGCACCTAAACCTTTCTAAACCTCAAGGTTTTTCTAAACCTCAAGGGGAGATAGCGTTCCGTATGGATATTACTTGTTGCCATCATTGTGTATTTTCTTCTAGGCACCCTGTCCAAATAAATAAAATCATTAG
Organism: Hyaena hyaena; assembly: GCF_003009895.1. Taxonomy (NCBI): domain Eukaryota; kingdom Metazoa; phylum Chordata; class Mammalia; order Carnivora; family Hyaenidae; genus Hyaena; species Hyaena hyaena. The sequence goes on from NW_024081066.1 coordinate 1,128,065, forward strand.
TGACATCAATGTATGTCTTTTTCTAAGTAGCCTATGCTCTGCTCTTCAGAGCATGTGTTTTCTAAGCTGTTGTGTGGGGAAACTGCGAGAATTCCACAGTGATAGCTGGACCTGGCATGCCCCTTATAGGTCACATGGTTGGCAGAACCTGTGTGATTCGTAATCACAGCTGCCAGGCATTGCTCTGGGCTCCACAACATCCTCACTTCCCTACGTGGAGAAAGAAGACAGATTACAGGTGATTCTTTTCAGATCCTGGAGGGAAAAAAAAAGGACCTCAAATAGTTTCAGCTTATACTATTATGATTGCTATTTTCTCTTGCAGCCACATATCCATACATAATCCTTAGTGATTTTTTGAAAGCTGAGTTTAAACTAAGAGGCAAACTGGTGGTCATATGGCATCGATTCAGATGTCCACGTAAATTTTTAGTTAACAGAAGATCATAGTTTGATGTAACTGTACACATTTCAAGTAAAGCAGCCTAAATCTAGAGAATATCACTAAGATAGTCCTGTATACGAGGAGACCAATGAAATGCTGTCTTTAGGGGATAGGATGGAAACACCTGAAACATGATTAATTCCAGGAAAAGATTGCTCTTTTCACCCTTCTGTAAACGTTCATGACTCTAAGTCTAATACTGTTGCCAGGTGGAAAGAGATCGCTAAGCCTGCTTCAACTGAGCTAGAAAGTAGAGACGTTGGCAGATCTGCTGAGAAAGCAACAACACAGAAACGTGTTCTATGTGTTTCTCTAATCAGAGAAAGTTCTTTCAAAGAGAGTTTGAAAGAACTCTCTTTCAAAGAGCCAGAACTCATCCGAGAGCAGTAAGTGCGTCATGGTCTCATCCACAAGGACTCATCTTGTATTAACATGAGAGCCGAGGGTTAGAACAAAAAAGGAGACAAGGACCAGTCACGTTTTATTTAGAAATTCTCACTTTTTGAAGTTACTGATAAAATGCTCTATCAAGTTCTTTAGTAAGATTGATTAAAGGACCAAACCATAAATTCTCAGGAAGTTTTGTGTGTCTTTTGAAAAATGCCAGTAAGATAATAGAGTCTTCATAAAAGTAAAAGGATTTTTTTAAGACAGTGTGGTATTTGTGTCTCTTCTTCATACAGAACTTTTTGCACACTTTGTCTTTCAAAAAAGATATTAACAGTGAACAAATTGTATTTTCCTGGTAAATTTTCTTAGAGCAGAATATTCATTTACTTACTCTGCATAAAAATAGATGCGTAGATATATGTGGAGCCTCAGAGTTGATTGTTTTGTAACATTATACAAAAGATACCCTCCTTCACTCTGATTTTTTTTTATCCCTGACAGATTAATGAGGACTTTAATTGACTCAAACACATCTTTTCTCTTTTTACACAACCTAATTAATATTTTTAGACTGATCAATGTGAAAAAAATCCCAGAACTGGAAGTTTTTTTCCCAGAATATTTAAGGCAGAATTCTAATTGTCCAGAGCCTAGAAAATGCCCCTTGAATGTTGAAATACAGCCACGAAGAAGTACGTCTTGTCAAAGCAACTTTCCTATGAACGTTTCTGGTAACTAGGTTTAAGTGTTCCAAGAACAAGACTCTTGACTCTACTGGGTTCCCTCCACCCACCTTGCCTTAATTCAAGACTTGAAAACTACAGAATGTTTTCTAAGTGTGCCCTAGATTTTCCTTTATCCCCTTCAGACCTACTCTCCACTTTCTCTATCCTCCTCCAGCATTGAACATTAAAGCTTCTATTTAGTGTATCAACCAAATTCCCTTTCCCTCTGGCCTCCGGTTGGGTTTATGCAACAAGAGGGGCTGGTAAGCAATCAGAGGAAGAGAGACACATCAGATATTTATTCCTTTGGCCACCTCCCTGTTGTCCCTTGACTGGACACCAGCCGATATCCTCTAACTAGAGTCATACCTCCTCCCGGGTACTTACTCTCCTAAACCACTCAACGTGTCTGATGACTGTTCAGCTGGTAGTAGCACTGGCTTAACTAGTCAGCATAGGTTTCCTCTGGTCCTCACCACATTGTACAGAGAATTTCTTTATAAACTCTCTTTAGTTGTCCCTTCTGAGTGGACCATCCAAACCTTGGCTGGTCCCCGAATAGCACATTAAAAAGGGTTCCACACAGTAAAAAGAGAACTACATAGATTTTATTACACAGTTAGCATAAGAAAAATTATATATCAAAAACTTCAGATAATATGCCATGGGGTTCTTGTTTCTAATTTTCTCCTTACTCAAGTAAAATTCAATTTCCCTTTTTTCCTTCTTCCTCCTCCCTTTCCCTCTCCCCTCCTCCTCCAACTTCCTCCTCTCCTCCTCCTCCTCCTCCTACTTCTTCTTCTTCTTCCTCCTCCTCCCCCTCCTCCTCCTCCTCCCCCTCCTCCTCCTCCTCCCCCTCCTCGTCCTCCCCTTCTTCTTCTTCTTCTTCTTCTTCTTCTTCTTCTTCTTCTTCTTCTCCCTCTCTCTTTCTCTCTCTCTGTCTCTCTCTGTCTCTCTGGTGTTGCTAGGTGAATAATCTCTGGGCAGAATTCTTCATTTTCTTAAGCTTTACAAGTTTTCCAGTTCTGTATATTAATAGCAGATTTTATTAATTCTATTCTTAAGGATGGGTGGGAAGTGGCTTCTTCTAATTTTATTTGCAAAATGCCTGTGACTAAATATTTATAACCACAGAACTCACTATTCTCTCTCTATTTGTGTGGTCCTCAAGTTTTTCATCTTTCTCTAATTTTAGGGTTCTACGTTTCTTCAGTAACCACTTCTGTGTTCTTCCAAGATGCTGTGATGAGAAACTGTGCATCAGAAGAATAATTTTTCCAATTAAAGAAAGAAGCAGAAAATAGTTTCCTTTCCTACAGCACCACACCAATGCACATTCTAATGGCCTCATTCTAACTGCCACCTCCCACCCCTGCTTCCTCTGGTAAGCAACATAGATGACTGGCATTCCCTGATTGCAGAACTGTGATTTCAATTTCCACACTTAGTGTTTTTGAATCACATTGGGCTCATCCATAGATTGTTTTTAGTCTATCATCGGTACATGTATATATGTCATACTGTTTGCCATACTGTTTCCTTGCTTTGATTGTACGGAAAACTGAAAGGATTTCTTCCTGCTTCAGCCATACTTTTGAGAAGTTGCCCCGATGAGGAGAACACAGACTTTGCTTTTTGAAAAATATGATGAATCTTAAATGATGAACAATATTGTATATGCTTTGGCACTGTTACCTTGCTGGAGTTGTAACCGCAAAATTATCTAGATATCATTCATGGGTACACGAGGCCATTTTCATGAAATAACTGGTTCTTATTTACTTCCATTTGCGTACATCGCTGCTCGATCCAGAGACATTTTTCAATAGTGCGGCCCATGGCTTCCTATATAATGTGATTGCTGAGTGTATGGAATATAGGAATATAACAAGGTTGGAAATCATGTTATCTTTCAGTAAGGATCCAAGATCCATATGGATTCAGATTGCATCTCTGGAACCAAAGTACGTGGTGTAATATATTCATGGGAATGAAATTTCTGTCGCAAAACTTGCCCATAAAACTTAATTGGAAAACACTGTATTATGTCAGCTGTAGAAGTAATTGTGTGCTAGTGTGTGTGCATATGCACAGTCTATGATATATGTGTGGTACAATAGAAGGCAACTCATCAGAAATCTTACCCAATGGCCCATAAACAGTTAACAAATAAAATTCTGTCAAGATCAGCACAGAGATGATAGACTCTCTTCTTCATGTTTTTATTTTCTCATAGATAATTCTATAATTTCAAGATTGAACATTTACTTTAGAAGTGATGTTTCTCCTTACAGATAGTACTTCTTGATGTAGCTATTCCAGAATGATGAATTCTCAGGATGCGTCGCCACATTCTCAGTTACCTTTGTTAACCGTGAAAACTGAAAGCCATTCTCTTTTGCACATTGATCAAAAAAAACAAAAACAAAAACAAACTTTGCATATTGTTTGGCAGTATGTTTTCCTTACATTTTACAAAGCTAAGGAGAAAAGGATGAACCTTTTCAAGGTCTTATGGTTTTGTGGTTTTACAGTGTTAAGGTCATGCCGGCCTCAGGGTCACCGGCAGCTGTACAGCCCGCTTCCAGGGGGCAGCACGCCCACTGGCAGGAGTCTAAACTATAGAGCTGACCTGCCAAGTTCAAGTATTGCCTTCGTTACTTCCTATCTGTATGACCTAATTCGATTCCTTTACCGCTCTGAGTAGCAGCTCCTCTCTCTAAAGCGGGAATAATTAGAGTACCTATCTCATAGAGTGATCACCAGTTACCATTCTAAACTCCTTAAAACAGTGCTATATAAGTGCTGTGCAATTGGTTAATTCTGATTAAGAAGTGTTACTCTGTCTCTCTTCTATGTTTATAAGATAGGAGTCCTGACAATTTCTACCCCAATCATCATGGCACCTAACAGTAGCCAGAGTGCCCCTGCATCTAAGTATCTAGACTTTTAGGTTAGCAGTAGAAAAAATGATTGGTATTTCTATCATGTTTTGACAAAGTTTCATATTGCTTTTACGATTCAAAATGGGGACCCTCATTAAGCAGTCAGCCGGATTCTTGACTCTCACAGTAATTCGTCTTGGCATAAATTCTTTAAGTTCCTCCCTTGGCAAAGTGAAGCCTAACTCATGAGTATACCTGTAATATAAAATCAGTAATGTTCTTCCTCTAGGCTGGCAGGATAGAATTTAGAATCCTCTCAGCTATCAGAAAAATGATACCACTAAGAAAAAGTGTGTGGTTCTTTTTTTAGCTGTTTTTTAAAATATTAAAGAAAAAGAAAAAAACAAAAAGGAAAAATGTTTCTTTGCCCCATATGGGAGGAAAAACAAATTCCACGGTGTTCAAAATCTCCCTTTGGAAATATGTGTTTCATGGAGCTAAAATGTTCCAATGATGTTGTTTTGAGATCATTTGGCCTGTTTTTCATCCTATGTCACACACAAAGAATTCTCCCACATAGGATGAGAAATTGGCCATCAGGTTTTCAAGCATCTGCTTTCAGACACGGTTTAAGCACTTATTTCTTAATAGCTTAAAAGTCCCTGAACAGATTCCCAGACTATGTGAAAATAGGATAATTCTGAGATTATAGAGAGCAGAATCTGGTCTGTCTGGGTCTAACAGCATTTCAATTGTCCTGATGGCTAATTATAAATTTGTTAGGAAGTTGGGGGAAAAAAGCAATTATCAAGAAGTTTTCACTATTTGGAAACTGCATCAATAAGCAAAAACCATTCTGGAGATTATTATATAATTTAATATGTGTGAAATCTCAGCAAAATACCTGACTTTGGAAACCTAAATACTTGAATCATGCGTAGCTTACTTATTTTGGGGACTTGTAGTCTGGAAGAATTTCTCCTTCAGTAATAATAATAATAATTCAGTCAGAAATACCTTTTCTCTAAAAGTAAAATTAATACATATTCAATTGTAGGCACATAATTAAACTTTAAATAATTTAGCTTACATGGTATTGTCAGCAACATTTATTTTATCCTTTATATGATAGTACAGCATTTGTCAAGATTCCCAAAATCTTGATATGAAAATTGCTCTACTTTTTCCTAGAATAAAAATATTATGAAAATAATAGAAAAATTAGCATTGATTGCCATTTATTGTCCATATATAGCTAGTTCCTTTGTTAATGTAATAAAATGTATAAGAATTAGTAGGTTATCTCTTAATGAGTTCCATACTAGCAAGTTCATTTGAAGCACTTTTAGCACTCTAACATTTTACATTATTTTATACAAAGCTAACACTGTTTTTTTTTTTGAGCTTCTAATCCTATAACAAAGGTTATAAATGACATAGCTTGAGAAGAAAATATTTATATTTTTAACATTTCCAAATGCAAATACAAATTCACTTAAGCACAGCCTATTTCTGGATACTCATAATAAATCTAGTCTTGAATTATACAAGGATCAACAATTTGCAAAAGCAGCAACAACAGTGACTACATTCCACAACATGCACATGTAACTTAAAACCTTTAAAGGAGCTAATAAAAAAGATGATCTCCCAGAGCAAGTTCTTATTTGTTCTTCAGATCAGCCAAAAGCCAGTTCTGTAGCTGAGTGTTAAGCTCCTGAAAGCTGGGTGAGGAGGGCAAGTCTAAATTACAAATTATCCCTATGTTTTGGCATTCTCTTTCTCCTCTACCTCAACCGTGGCCATTTTTTTTTTTTACACTAAAAATTCAAAAGCTTGTCAATGATAAATAGAACAGCATAACTACAAACTTGGCAGCACTCTTTCTTATACTGAGTGAAGCATAAGTGACTCACTGCAACTTTTGTTAGCTGGTCTAGTGAATGTGAACTAAGTCAATGAAACAAATAAAATGCTTATTAATAAATCTGTACCTCCAGCCCTAACTTCCTGTATGAACTATGGAATTATAATTTGCCTTCCAATATCCCTTTGAGATGTCTCTCCAACCCTAAAATCTATAGTTTAACATCACCTTCTCTTGCAGACGGAACCCCTTATTTGTCTCCCAGGCCTGTTACCTTGATCCTTGATTCTGACTTTCTTTTCTTTTCTTGTTTTTTTTTTTTTACTTTATTTTTTTAACTTGCCCCTCTCCTAACTTTCTCATGTATACTAATGAAAAAGTCCTGTTAATATTCCCTTTTGTCAGTCATTCTCAAGGTTATACCATTCCTACTATCAATACCTAAATTATACTATTTCACATTTAGCTTATTATAACAGTTTTCCAGTCTACTCCACATTCTAAATCATCCAAATATGACTACTAGGTTAATCATGATTAAAAACAACTAATACTCAATGTAGCATTCTCCTCTGAAAGAACCTACATTCTTCTCAAGAGGGCAAGATTTGAATTCTTCAAACTAGAACCAAAAATTTTTCATTAACGGATGCCCTGTTACCTATTATAATTTACATCTTATTCCTTCTCCCATGAAATTTTTCTTCCAGCTGATATTTGCCTACACACTCAAGCAAATACCCTCATCTCTGAGCACGTCAAACAATACACTGTACTAACACTCTACCTCTGCTATTTGCAGAGTCTGAAACATCTTCCACCATGATCTTCACCAATTTATACCCTATGATCCAAAAGTCTAGCTAAACATGTACCATGTTTAAAATTTCCTAAGTACTCAATAAATGTCAATTGGATACCTATCAATTGAATGATAAAGTGCATTTTCTGCATAATATCAAAATTTCAGTGGATTAAAATAATACATATAGATAACTCACTTAAGCTACATATCAATTTTTTTTTAACATTCATGTATTCATTTTGAGGGAGAGAAGGGAAAGAACAGAGAGAAAGAGACAGAGAGAATCCCAAGCAGGTCCCACCCTCAGAGATCCCAAGGCTGGGCTTAATCCCACAAGTGTGAGATCACAACCTGACGACCTGACCAATTATCAAGAGTCGGAGGCTCAACCAACTGAGCCATCAAGGCACCCACACTACATATCAATTTCAGCTTTACTGGGGGACCTGCTCTACACTATCCTCAATCAGATACTAGGCTATAGGACCTTATACTATTTGGAATATAACTGTTTCCATTATGGAAAGAAAAGAACATGGAAGATCATATATTGGCTTTTATAATCTTCAACTTGGAATTGAAATATATCACTTCTTTTCACAATCCATCCCTAATTATAAGAGAGCAAGATTGTGAAATCCCATTATTTGTCTAGCAGTGGAGAATCGGAAATATCACTGGATTTCCTTAGGTGCCTTGATATTATAGATTGCAAGATGGTCTTAAGTGGGGGATATTCTCTTTCTTTCTTCACTCTTCCCTGCCTGTATTAAATGATTATATATATGTATATATATATATATCATTAATATACATTAAGTGAGATATTTATATATGTGTGTGTATATATATATATCGTTAATATACATTAAGTGAGATATATATATGTGTGTGTGTGTATATATATATATAGTCAGTTTCTACCTGGCCTACTTATCAAGAGTCCTCACATTATGCTCAGATCTCATCTCATAACTTAAAGCTTCTAACCTCTTATAAAATTGAACTTATCAGAGAGCCAGTCACTGAACAAGCAAGCAGCCTGCCACACCTGGTTCTCAGCTTTTTATGCTTCTTCTTACAACTTTAAATAAAGAGCTTGTGGCATTCATTAATGCAGTTAATCCTCTTTCTAGGAATAGGTTAGAATTGTACTTCCTGGAACCAAATGACTTGTGTTAGCTAATAACTTTTGGCCTGAAGTGGCATGTTTCCCTACCAGGCCAGAGCACACAGTTGCTGATGCAAGACCCTCTAGAGTTCTTCTCTTGACCTGGATGCCAGCACATATAAAGATAGTGGTTTCTTTGTTAACCTAGGTCTAGAATGAGCAGACACCTTGTCAACTTATGGTGCACGGGTAGTTGAGCAAAGCTTTCATTGGTTTAGTCCAAAACAAGTTGGAGCTGCTTGTCAACAGCATAATCTCGGCTATACTAACTAATACAGAGCTTATAAAAGCTATAGCTCAGGAGAAGTATGAAGGCTTTAATCTTTCTCATGGAATGTTGCAATCAGGAGCTGAGTCTGGCTCTGGCCCCCTGCCAGGCATGGTGCATTTGGGATCCTGTTTCCCCACAGAATTGAACTCTGGCTGCCTTGTTTGCTTTTGGAGCCAGATGCCAGCAAGGCCAGGCTACAGCTGTGTGTTTCTATTCCACTTCTGGTCCATAAAGATTCTTATCTTGTTTATGGATACTTCTTTTGATGTTTTAAAATGATGTTACCTGTCACTGCCCTATGCTTAGCATGGAAAGGGTGCTTAGTAAAACAGGCTCTCACAGTGCCACTCTTTCTTCTCAAATGATTTTAATGGTTTTAAATATCAAGTACTCATGTGAAGCCAATTATCTGCTGATACTATATAGAAAAACTATAATTCAGGATCCAAATGAGGATTTCCCAACCTGGACATCATTGATCTTTTGGATCAATGTCCAAAAGGGTGTCTTGTACATTGTAGGATGTTCAATAGCATCCCTCGCCTCTACTTCCTAGAGTCCAGGAGCCACCCATATAGACATGAGTTCTGACAATAACAAATTTCTCCAGCCATTAACAAATTCCTTTGAGAAAAAGGATAAATTCACTGCCAGTTGAGAGTCCATGACCTAAAGGTAACTCCCAAAGAATGAAAAAATGCCCTGAAAAACTATTAACGTAATTATTAAGTTTATAGTGTCTTTAGGTAATTATTTGAGGGTGTGCAGATTTGGATTATAAATCAGGTGTGTATGTGGTTGTGTTTACTGAAAAAAAAGTTAGATTACTGTTTCCTTAAGTATTTTACCAAGAGAATGATCACTAACCATTTGGGATACTGTGTGTTAGGTGCCTTATGTCAGCTACTATCTTTCTGTCTTTATTAGGGTAGAAAATTCATCTCCATCTGCCTGAGATTTTCCGGTTTCAGCACTGACTGTCCTTGTCCTGAGAAAGGCCTCAGTGTTGGGCCCTGAGATGGTTGGTCACCCTCTAGGTAGGTTGGGCAACACTCCCAGTTTATGCCTTGTGGAAAGTCCACGTCATCCCTAAGAATTCTACTAAATCCTAAGGAAAAGGTATTTCTCTAGCTACTTGTTGCTCCTATTCTCTACTCTCTCTGGATTTTTTTTTTTATCCTGAATCTTGAGGCTCTTCATTCATCTCCTCTCTGGCAGTTAAATAAATGTGGACTTTATAGTCTTTCTTCTATTTCAAAATAAAAGACAAAGAAAACTTTCCAAAGGTCGTTTGTGTGTGGCAGAATCTACCCAAAGGTTTAAGAGATTATAATATCACAGAAACATAGTCTAAAATAGGACGTCATATATTCTGGATTCTAAAACTGCCAGAGCCAATCCACAGTGCTGCACATCCACCATCGCTCACATACCTTCTCTTTTCTCTCCCCCTCTTCCTGTTTATTCTTGATCAGAGTAGATTAGCTCTTGGATTTATTTCCCTAACTTTAGGATCTCACTTCTTTTTCTCAGTAACTTTATCAATGTTGGTTTGTTTCTAGGCATAGACAGTTATCTTTCTCTGATGAATTCTGGAATGTATAGTAAGATAATGTTTCTTTGACCCTATCAGACATGGGAGGGGTATTTGGAGGAGAAAGAAGAATGTATTGTATCTAGGAGGTTGCAGAAGACTTTCTTGCCAAGAGAGGAGAGCAGAAGAGAAAAGGCATGGAAATGAGATGAAACTGGGCAATTTGGGGGACCAGCAAGTATGGCTCAAGAGAAGAATCTGTGGCAAAAGATCAATTCAGATTAGACTGGGACTACATTAAAGGAGAAGCTTAAATGCCCAGATAGAGACACGGGAATTTATTCCATAAGAAGTAAGAAGCTATCAAATGATTTCAAGCCATGGAGTGACATAATCAAAATGAAACTTTATACATTAAGTCATCAAACAATTATTTTCCCTTTTAATTATTTCAGTCCTATATTACTTTCTCATTCTTTAACCTTAAATATAATCTTAATAGTTAGCTTTATAATCATGCAAAACTCTCCATGTTAGGGATTGTATTGCACCTTGTTATCTCTTTTCATTATCTAGAGTAGTTTTAAACTAACAAGAAAGGCAAATTAAGTTTCTTGAATAATTTTTATGAATTGATATTATCTGATACTGTCTAATATATTGTGTATTTTTATTTGAGAAAGTGCTGTTGTCAGACACCCTTCAAAAATGTAACACAATGGAAGATTTCTAAAGTGGTAATACTACTTCAGTTTATTTATTTTTTTTCTGTAGATAAGCAGATATTTTTCCCAGTGTAAGTAAAATAAATATATAAGGGTGGGATATTTCAAAAAGTTTGTATTTGATATACTCTTAAGCTTTTGGGGGTGATATTTAGTGCCATTGTAGATTCTCCCTTGCTATGTCAGATGGGAATTCATTCAGAAAATAATCAAAACCACTTTCTGTCTATAAGTCCCCAAGCACATTGCAGAAAAGTTGCCTGCAGTCTGTTGAATCATCAATGAATAAAGGCTATTGTTCTTCTCTGATTTTAATTCTTTCTTTGATGGTGCTGAAATCAGAAAGGTTCTTGCTGATTTTTATATCTTCTGTACATCTATAACACACACACGCACACACTCAAGAATAAATGAATATTTTTATGTTCTTTCTACTTTTAGTCTCTTTTCTGTCCTTTGTTCATTTACATATATATTTTTGAGCTGGATCTCCGGAAATATATTCATTTGTCAGATGAATATTACTAGGCAACCAGTATTTTCCATTTGTATTACACTTTTCCTTACAATAAATGAGACAGAATAAGGTTAAAAATATAATACTGCAAAATGTACTCACAAGCTGACTAAGGACCCAGGTCTGTATCTGTATTCCTTATTCTTCTATGTGAAAAAAAAACGTTAATAAATTTCCATTTAAGTGAAGCTCAGTTGAGAATGAAAATGACACATTCTGTGTTGTTCTTGTGTCACTAAACTACACAGACATTACTATAGTTAATCATACTTCATTTCTGCGTGTTAAGCCTTTTTTTGGTAATCTTTGATTCATTTTAATAGGTAAAAGAGGAAGAATTTTAAAATATTTCCATTACCTCACCAATATGATCAGCATGCATTTGCAATGGCTTCAAGCTAAAGGCAATAAAATTATGACCAACAAGTATAAATATGTGTGGCTAAGGTGCTTGAGATAGCCATTGTCTCCATTTTTGTACCGGTTTTTAATGTAAGTCTAACTAATAGGCCAATAAGAATTATCCTGAACATAAACCAGTTTATAGGGGCACCTGGATGGCTCAGTTGGTTAAGAGTCTGATTCTTGGTTTCAGCACAGGTCATGATCTCACAGTTCGTGACAGCATAAAGACTACTTGGGACTCTCTCTCTCCCTCTCTCTCTCCACCTCCCCTGCTCATGCTGTCTCTGTCTCTCTCAAAATAAATAAATAAAAACCTTAAAAATAAATAAGTAAACCTGGTTATGATCAGGCTTAAATCTTTACTTTTCTCATACTCTGTCTCTCAAAATTAAGATTAAAATTCTTTTTAGTAAATAAAAAAAAATCTTTATCTTCTAAGAGTACTCAAAGCCATTTAATTTGTTATTTTTGAAAAGTTTCTTCTTAAGAGAAAAAGACTGAAATCCAGATGAATCATCTGTACCCATAACACCTGTAGCACAGCATTTAAGCATGGTTTCACCCAGTCCCAGATCATTTCCTCAGCATCTGCTTCAGTTCTGTCCTTGGTATGTTAGCATTGTCTTCAAACTGGTTTCCACTACTGTTGGAAGACAGATCCTAGCAGTCATTGAAGGCAATATAGTTCACATCCAAGAATAGAGCAGCATTTATTCCTATAAGTACTATAGCCCTAAAATTCACACTGATTGGACTGTTCCTCAGTCATTTCCTATGATCAAGCAATTGCAGCATACTAACTTACCAGCCCTGATTGATCTGAACCATTGTGACAAGTTAGTCTTAGATAACACCCCAGTATTGAGTGTCAGGCTATTCCCACCAAAAATAAATAAATAAATAAATAAATAAATAAATAAATATTAAAAAATGCTGCAACATAGTCGGATATTGATGAGAAGACTCACAATGACGACTGCCATAAATGAGTTCCCTGGATGCAAACCCTTGGGTTTGGTATTCTCTGTGTTTATTAGGGAGTACCTTTGGATCAATACCTGTGGAGGAAGAAAGAGGAGATAAGGAACAGGCAGAGCAGCAGGGCCAATAACAGGCTTCACTGACTCTCTTAAGAGTTCTCAAGCTAGAGGGGCGCCTGGGTGGCTTAGTCGGTTAAGTGTCTGACTTTCGCTTAGGTCATGATCTCATGGTTCGTGGGTTCGAGCCCCCCGTCGGGCTCTGTGCTGACTGCCAGCTCAGAGCATGGAGCATGTTTCAGTCTGTGACTCCCTCTCTCTCTGACCCTCCCCTGCTCACACTGTCTCTCTCTCTCTCTCTCTCCTAGAAATAAATATAACATTAAAAAAGAAATTAAAAAAAAAAAGTTCTCAAGCTAGAGGGGTACCTGGGTGGGTCAGTCTGTTGGATGTCCTACTTCGGCTCAGGTCATGATCCCACGGTTCGAGGTCCACATTGGGCTCTGTGCTGACTGCCAGCTCAGAGCCTGGAGCCTGCTTCAGATTCTGTGTCTCCCTCTCTCTCTGGCCCTCCCCTGCTCGCGCTGTCTCTCTCTCCCTCTCAAAAATAAATAAAACATTTAAAAAAAATTTTAAAAAAAGAGTTCCCAAGCTAGAATGTTTCTTCAGAGTTGTTCTCAGCTCAGTCAAAAATGGCCAGGCATGGCTACCCAGGAAGGACGTGTGACTTTTGTGCTTCTCAGCAAGTAAGGCAATTTCTAAAGGGGATGAAAGGTTAAGGCACCTGATGACAGGATTCCCAGCAGCTGAGCCAACAAGCTCTTCATATCATGATACCTGCCACATTCACTTCAGGCCCTACAAAGTAACATGTGAAACGTTCACGAATATCCCACATGTACTGGTTGAACATTGTTCCAAGTTGACAATGGAGTTCAAAGATTGGTTTGATTAATTCTATGTTCTTCCATCTACTCGGAGTTAGACTGAAACAAAATGTAACTTTTTTCCTTTCCTAATTATTCCGTATTAATCTCAAATCCTGAAGAATCAGAACACAGGATAAAAATTCTTTGGAAATATCTGTCTATCTCACATTTAGCTTTATAAACCAAACACAGTATTTTGGGTTACTAGCTCAGTTACACAACAGCATAAAATTCCCCCCTGCCATACTAATAAAATGGACAAATAGTTTTTAAATGAAGACGGGAAGAAAAAGGGATTAAAAAAATTCCTTCACTCCCTCTCTCTTTGCCCCTCCTTCACTCAAGCTGTCTCTCTCTCTCTCAAAAAAATAAATTAAAAAAATTTTAAATTCCTTCACAAACAGCCACCAAATAAGGAAATGTGACCAAATGAAAGCCATATACCTCAAAGAGCAAAGCTAAAGAAGGAAACAGAGGATTCTACTGTGATAGGTGGCATAAACTAGGTGTCTGAGCCAGCTTCCTTGCTCACAGAATCAAACTTGAAAAAAAGAAAATGACTTTACAAAATTCTCTGAACTCTCACTAAAACCTTCCATTTGGAAAAATGTGGACTGAGAGAAGTAGACAAGCCTTTTGATTTTTTTCCCTCTACTATTCTATATAGTTTGATTTTTTAAATAATAAGAAAGCATATGTTATTTTTATTCAAGTAGGGATTATTTTGTAAAAAAATCAAAATAAGAAATAAAAGTTAGCTCGTGTGACATAAACAGTACCTACTTTAAAACATTAGGATAATACATGGGAATCTATGAGCTGAACTTGGCCAATATCTTTTTTGCTCATCGTATCCTCAATATATATACTTCCAAAAAAGAGATCTTTGATTTTTTAAAAAGCAATAGAAGTTATACTATGTCAATTTTGTGTATAAGTTTATTCTAAAGAGATGAGACTATCTCTCATACATTACCTTGCCATTATGTTTTATTTAAGCAGCATATATTGAAATAATAGCTCTTTTCTTCCTAAGCCCTTTATATTATATCTTTTTTCTATAGGTTTATAGTCTAGGTATTATTAGTGACAAATGAAAATCATGTATTTGTTGTGTCAACCAATAATGGATTCCCCATAGAAAACTACTAGTTGCAGTCACCCCTAGAAACACCTTATGTATTACTTAGGACCCATTATGTATTACTAAAGCCTAGCTTTCATGTCTCAAAATAATGGTCCTAGAACCCTGCCTAGTGCATATCTCAGAGATAGATGAATATTGAGGTTAAGCAGGCGATTCTTTCCCTTCGCTCTTCCTCTTGCCTCCCACCATGCTTTAAGTGGTTGAACTTAAAAAAAGAAAGAAGTGGGGTGGGGGAGGAGAGAGGACAGCAAAAAAAAAAAAAAAAAAAAAAGGCTAAAAGGAAAAAAACGGCATGCATGTAAGTAAACCCAGTCCTTAAAGACCATTCTAAGTTAATATCATCCAACTGGCATCATTGGCTCTGTGTAGAGGTGCCAAGAGACCTGAGTTGAAGTTGCAGATGTACCATGTATTAGTCAGGATTCTCTAGAGAAACAAAACCAATAGGATATACATACAGATAGATAAGAAAAGGGAATTTCTTATAGAAATGGGCTCACATGCTTATGGAGAATAAGAAGTCCCACATTCGGCCACATTCAAGCTGGAGAACAGGAAAAGTTACTGGTATAGTTCAGGCTGAATCTGAAAGCCTGAAATTCAAGTGCTTATGGAGTAAGTCCTGGTCAGAGTATAAAAGCCCCAATGCCAGAAGCTCTGACATCACAGGGCAGGAGAAGGTGGGTATCTAAGCAGAGAGAATTTCCAATTCCTTTAGACCTTTTATTTTGTTCAGGCCCTCAACAGATTCAATGATGCTCAGTGCCTTGGTGAGGGTGATCTTTTTTACTCAGTTGACAGATTCAAAGGCCAATCTCTTCCAGAAACACCTTCCCAGATACACTCAGAAGTGTTTTACCAGTTCTCTGGGCATCTCTTAGTCTATTACAGTTGACATATAGAATTAACCATCACATACCTTGGCAATCTTTTTGGTCTTTTCATATCTCAGTTTATCTATGCATTGGTGATAGACAAGGACTGGTATTCTTTTTTTCCCCTCAAATTAGCTAACATACAGTGTAATTTGGGTTTCAAGAATAGATTCCCATGATACATCACTTACATATAACACCCAGTGCTCATCCCAACAAGTGCCCTCCGTAATGCCCATCGCGCATTTTCTCCATCCCCATCAACCCTCAGTTTGTTAAGGACTGGTATTCTTAGGGTTAATAAAAGAATCGATTATGGAAAAACACTTTATACATGGCAGCATAATATAAGCATAAGTGAAATCGGATGCCCCAGTGGTATCCAACCTAATGTAATGTAGACTCAGTTTGCCAAGTCAGAAGGATAATGACTATACCACATTGTACAGAAGGTATTTTATTTTCAGGCTGAAGAAGAAAATAGGTGTGTGTGTGTGTGTGTGTGTGTGTGCACGCATGCACGTATGTGTGTGTCTGTGTGTCTGTGTCTAGCACTGAGGCTAGTCAAGGGAAGGAATAGAAAACAGAAGAATTGAGTAAATAACTTGGTGTCTGTTCCAATTCAGTCTAAGTAGAGAATACCCTCAGTGGGGTAGAGATTAAATCAAATAACTTAACAAGGTGTTCACATGAAGTTCTGCACATTTCTAAGCGCTAGCATGGTTCCTTGGTTCAAGTGAAAAAATGTGACAAAATTCAGAAGACTCTGCTTTCCCAGCTCACCATAGATTTCCCACAACTGGGAAGCCTAGGGGGAATGGCAGACAGAAGATGGCACCTGGCATACCAGCACTCCCATGCGAGACACTAGTGGAAGTGGAAACCCACCTGCAAAATGGTTTACAGAGAGCAGACTTCCTCAAGGAAGCTGAAGAAAAGAATATGGACACAAGTGCTTCTGAGTTATAAAAAATCTTTCAGTGCCTGAGGGTTTGCATGACCAAATGTCTAAAACTAGAGAGCTTCAGGCATGGATTTGAATATTTGTGCCCTCAGGAGGGTGAAGCTTGAGAATTTATTTAGAATGCCATATATAGGTAGCACCTGTATAACAAAATGTCCATGTCATATGCTCATTTATAATAAGATTTTATTTGACAGATTTAGTCTCTTATGGAAAATAGAACATCAACAACATAAATTAATCTGTGCAAAGAATGACATATTTTACTGTACTTGGCACATCCCATACAACTGAAATTTTGCCCTGCATAATTTCAAACTCCTGAACTCAAACCCAAACTCCTTAAAGGAGGGGCTTCAGATTTTTAAGTCATGAAAGCCTTTCTGCAGATGAGATCTCTTAAATCCCGATAGAAGTTCCAACTGACAACCAACACAATAAGCAAAGAAAATATCATTACCTATACATCTGACACTGGAATTTCTCCTCTCCATTTTTCTATTTCTTTTTTTTTTTTTTTTGATAGAGGGGGTATAAACAGAGGAAGAGCAGAAAGAGAGGGAGAGAGGGAGAATCCCAAACAGGCTCCACACTAACAGTGCAGAGCCCGATGTGGGGCTTGAACCCATGAACTATGAGATCACGACCTGATCCAAAATCAAGAATCAGATGCTTAACTGACTGGGCCACCCAGGCACCCTTGGAATTTCTATCACAGAGATAAGTGTTTTACTGAGAAATCCCCTTATCCCTACAAAAGGATTATATGTTGGCTACAGCACAGCATAAACATAAGTAAAGAAAGAAGAGGTGTATGTTCCAAGGATAATCTGAGGAGAAAGAAGAGGAGGCAGACCTACTGTAGTCATAAATGCTTGAGTTCTGTGTGTTTGTTTTAAATGTAAAAGCCAGTGAATGTTACCATTACATGGAGGTCAGAAACAACATGCAGCGAGCATACTCTGAGCCATACTCTAGAGCCAAGACATGCAGATGGCCCTGGGGATTTTCAAAAATATTTAACAGGTTTTAAATAACCCAGCATCTATTGATTTGGTGTAGGCTTGGGCCAATTTTAGTTGGATTTCATGTGGGAGGTAGGCCTAAGCTAACATTCCAAATGCATTAATGAAAGCTGACTTGTCTGTTAGAAATGTATGTGGGAGCATAGATATCCATGAAGTGGTCAGGCTCTGTCCATTTGGGGACTCCTGGACCATCTTCATAGATAGGTCTTCCAAAGAAAACAGTGTGAAAATAAATAAATTAAATGATCTTCAAAGTTATTTATAAAGGAAAGAATTGAACCAAATTTTATAGATTTAGTATATAGACTTATTTCTATGCTGTATTCCTTTTTTGTAGTTTATGCCAAATTCAAGAATTTGGGCTGTTCCCCCACCCATGAACACATTTAAACTGAATGAAATCTAGTATGATATCCATCACTTTTCTGTTCCTTCATCTTTTCCTTTCCTAAGGCTATGCAGCGAAGTACTATAGTTACCTACCAAGAACTATACAGCCCTAATCATTTTCCTACAAATGTGCAGAACTAGTCTTTAATCAGACATGCAAACTTTCCCTGTTGAAGAACTTATTCATTCAGTCATCACTTTAGATGGTGACTAGGTTCAAGATAAAATGGGAAAAGCAGGAAATGACATGGCTTTGATAAGTTTCCAGTCTAGTGAAGATGAAAAGAAAAAGGAAAAAAAAATCTATTATAGCATATGGTGATACATACTACAAAATAGGTATAAAATACTGTGAAAACACGGTGGGGGAAAAACCCACAAAAGGTGATGAAGTCTGAAAAAGCTGTCATGCCAGAAGCAAATTTCCAGATGAGTCTCAAAGAATGAGTGGGAGTTAGTCATGCAGAGAGAAGAGAAAGAGATGATGGAGGAGAGAGGAAGATGTACATGGTCTAGACAGAGAAACAAACATGGGCAGGGCATAGAGGAGTAATTAACCCAGCATGTTAGCCTTTCAATTGACAGTTGGCCAGGCTTTCAAGTGAGGAAAACAATAAGGCCCAATTGACAAGTCTTTATTATTTTTACTAATAAAACCAGATAAAAAGTGTCAACCTTCTTGTTGTAGCTGTTAAATTTTAATATCGTTTTCCTCTGGCGAACACAAGACACAGTCTCATTGCATTTTCTTACTGTAGTCTCAGGAACAACCTTTGAACTTAGGCGGATCTCCTATGGAAATTCTGCCATTTCTGGGGACACCTGAGTGGCTCAGTTGGTTAAGTGTACAATTTCAGCTCAGGTCATGATCTTGTGGTTTGTGACTTTGAGCCCAAAGGAGGGCTCTGTGCTGACAGTTCAGAGCCTGGAGCCTGCTTCTGATTCTGTCTCTCCCTCTCTTTCTCTCCCTCTGCCCCTCCCCCACTTGCACTCGGTTTCTCTCTCTCTCTCTCCCTCTCTCTCAAAAGAGGGTAAACACTAAAAAAAATTTAATGGAAATTGTGCCAACTCTGGCCAGCAAACAGCAATAGTAGACAACAGAAATTTGACATTGTAAACTTTACTGGCTATATTCAAGAGAAATGGCATAAATCAAGTCAGGTTTTAACGTGCTTATACAAAGTGGGTCTTCAACCATTCAAAATTTCACTCATCTTCACTAATTATAATTCTATATGTTTTTGAAGGCTTTATAGTTCAACCTTAGCATTTTGCTCAAGGCTGACACTTGGGCTTTCCCTTCAAACCTTCATAAGAATTAGAATCAGGTAAAACCAGTTTAGCAGATCTTGTAGAGGGTGAGTTACAATCTCTTACACTATCCCATACTCCAAACACTTACCCCCAAATTGATGGGTGCCGCTGCTGGAATGTCAACATTCTCAGAAATACTGTCAACAAAAGCAGGGCTGGTCTCCAAAATATTCAAAACAAGTAACTGAATAAGGTACTATTTTGAAATATGAATTCTTTATAGCTGATTTTGGAATTATTGACTACATGTGATTTTATTTATCTGGACTCTTTCAAAGAGAAGAATGCTCAGAGCTTTGTGTATTGATAATGTTTTAATTTTTTTCTTAAATAGTAGGTCAGGAAAAATTTTGAGGACCGTGGAATTGCCTGGGAAGTCATATAAAATTATAATCATTTGTAACTCTAACAGTCAAAGAAAAAGAGTATTCATAAAAAACCCACAGGCAATCATGAAATTAAAAACTAGAAGAACATAAGGCATTTTGTTTTCATTTCAAAGTGCCGATAAAAAGTGGCCCTTCAGAAGACTGGGTAACCTTAAATATACCATGACAGAAGCATGGAATTTTAATGTTTGGAAGGATTTCAGACATCATCTACACCAATCTCTTTATTTGATATGTAACTGAGGTCAATAAAAATAAATGACAAGCCCTAATTTACCAGGAGAGCAACAATTAGGTAATAGAGCTCTTGACTATTAGTATTTGATTTTCATAGACATTACATAGAGGTATACCTTTTAGAAATATTAAACTCTATGTTTTTTTTCACCTGTCTTACCTTTTTTAACTAAAGGCATTTCATTCCTGCTGAAAGACATGAGGCTTCCCTGTCTTGGCAGAATTAAAGTCTAAGGGAAGTGACTTCTTAGTTTTTCACTCAAAAGCTATGGTCCAGATGAAGAAAAAAATTAGGTTACAGAACATTATATATTTAGGGTGAATCAGCTATTTATTCCCCATTCCCTCTGCTGTCCTTATATATGAAGAGAAAAACATCCCTCAAGGAGAGAGAAGTGAGCATGGGAGAGAAGGACAATTAATTTTTTTTTTTATGTTTATTTATTTCTAGGAGAGAGAGAGACAGCGCGAGCAGGGGAGGGTCAGAGAGAGGGAGTCACAGACTGAAACAGGCTCCAGGCTCCGAGCTGGCAGTCAGCACAGAGCCCGACGCGGGGCTCGAACCCACGAACCGCGAGATCATGACCTAAGTGAAAGTCGGACGCTTAACCGACTAAGCCACCCAGGCGTCCCGAGAGAAAGACAATTAAAAAGTGGGCTTTGTCAGTGTACACTCCAAAAGAAGATGGCAAATTAGCAGACAAGTTGGTGATTTTAAGGGAAAGAGGATCAGAAGACTGCTCACAGGGAGACAGTAGACTTGAAGGAGCTCCCTGGGTCAAAGGGCAAAAACAGCTACTCGGAGTATTGCAGAGAGTCATCACATCACTCCAGTGATGGAGCCCAGTGATGAGCTCCAACACAGTACAGAACTTTGAGGTTCCCAGTTAGCCAAAGGGTGGCAAATTAAGAACATTGGGCACGTGCCACCCAGGAAACAACAGTGATTGGTTTTGATTTAAAAAAAAAAAAAATGACTCACATTCTTATTGTGGGTTTGCAGTTTCTGACTGCAGGGTATTAGCCAACAACACTTTGCCAGGATTTAAAGACCTTATAACCTACCGGCACAGGTACTACTTCATAACAAAGGAAGTTGCAGATGTGAGCTTGACCATGGGGTTCATGGATTTTATTACATACTATACCACCCAGAAGTCTCTGGCTTAATAAAATGACAGAAAGAGGTGGAGAAAACAGCTGAAGCACCAGAGAGAAGGTAACCAGACAGGATTAGGTGCTAGCTTCCAGAATGCAGTACATTCTCTAAATCAGTGACTTTTGTCCAATGGGTAGAATACTTGGATTCAGAATCTAAGTAGTGGAAAGAGGAAACACGTAGCTACTATCACTTCTAGTGGCATTATTAGGGAATTGGTACTTCCCATTTCTGCAACTCTGAACCACAAGGTTTTAGAAGTCCTGGTTCCCAACAGGAAAACGCTTCAGTCAGGAGAACAAAAAGAGTTCCATTTTACTATAAAGATCAGTTGCAAGTGGGCCACTCTGTGCTTCTTGCATTAAGAGTCAGGAATCAGGGTTGCCTGGGTGGCTCAGTTAGGCGTCCGACTATTGATTTTGGCTCAGATCATGATCTCACAATTCATGAGATCTAGCTAACAACACAGAGCCTGCTTGGGATTCTCTCTCTCTCTGTCTCTCTGCCCCTCCCCTGGTCTGGCTGTCTTTGTCTCTCTCAAAATAAATAAATAAACTTAAAAAGAGAAAGAGAGACTTGAGGTGCCTGGGTGGCTCAGTTAGTTAAACGTCAGACTTCATTTCAGGTCATGATCTCCCATTCTGTGAGTTCAAGGCCCACGTTGAGCTCCTTGGTAACAGCTTAGAACGTGGAGCCTGCTTGGGATTCTGTGTCTCCCTTTCTCTCTGCCCCTCCCCACTACTCTTTCTTTCTCTTTCTCTGTCTTTCTCTCTCTCTCAAAACTAAATGCAACATTCAGAGAGAGAGAGAGAGAGAGAGAGAGAGAGAGACCAGGAATCAGAAAAAAAGACTTAGCATCTTGGAAAGGATGGTTGATCCTGATCACCATGTAGGGCTACTCTTATACAAGGGAGCCAGCATGATACATGTTTCAACTAAGATAATGTACTTGGGTACCTTTTTGCTATCTGTGTACAGCTTTTATGGTAAACAGAAAAAAGGCAACAATAATGGCTGGGTTAGTCTGTATAGGACTCAGACTTTTCAAGAATGGAGGCCTGTGTTATATCACTAAGGAAGCCAACACTAACAGTAGAGAAGGTAGCTTAAGATAAAAAAATCTAAAAAAGATAGTACAATGGGGACACTGTATCATTTGTGGCCCAGAGACCAATAGCAGTGGTAAGAGTTATAATTCTTCTCACTAATTTCTCAGGATTAAAAGCCCCAAGAAAGCTGAAGAGACATTTCTAAATTTCATACAAAGGTGTGATTCTGAGTGTTGCAAGGGGTGGACTGTGGTGCATGCTGTGACTGTCACCTAGTTTTCCCTTCTAGAACAAATAATTTTCCATGTTATCCAGAGGCTTTATGCGGAGATTCTTCAACTGTAGGCCTTCTTCTGGAGGTGATTTATTAAAGAGGCCACCTCACTGAAGGGCAAACCCTCTTTTCCAGGTAGCTCACATTCAGAGACCAATCAACATGGGGATATAAAGCCCCAATCCCTCACCCCAACTCATGGAGACTGAAGGATCATTCAAACTTTAGATCTCTCCTTGAGATATGCTGAGGCCTTTGCCGCAACTACAGCAGAGCCCACCTTCTCCTTTGCTCAATTCTACTTCCTCCCCTTCCTTTCCATAGATGATTCTAGAAGTACTCCTTAATACCTCTCCTATATAATCACTTCCATCTCAGAATTTGTTTATGGAGAACCCAACCTCTGATAGACACTTAACTAGGGAACAGAAAAACCTGGACAGTTTCAGAGAAACAGGAAAAAAAATTTTTTTTCATGGAACATAAGCGTAGTAATCTACTAGCATAAGCAAGTAAAGTAACCAAAAATAAAGTCAAGCAGGGAGTTATTCCTACTCATTATGAAAGCTTAACATTTATACCAAGGACAGATTTTATTTAAAATCTAAAACTAAGAATAGCAAAGAAACACTTTTCCATCTTCTTCCTTCTTTTTAAACTAAATAAAAATGTATTGGCCATGTTGGGAAAATAAGAGTCATATCTCACACCTGATTGCTTCTATATTCATCTAACTACCTGGGAGTCTTTTTGTGAAACAAAACAAAACACCAGTTCTGTGTTGCCCCAACAAGCAAAGGAATGCACAATCCAACACTCTGGTATTAAAAAATAATTAGAAATAGTTTCAGTTACTTTCCCTAAGCATTGTGTGTATGATTTAAAAAAAAAAAAAAAGATCTTATCTTGAGGCACTGTTAAATGTATAAACATAATAGATCTTCAAGTTTTTTTGTAAGTAAAAATAATTCTAACTATCCTATAGAAAGTCCTCATTTGATGAATATTAATTTCAAATAAGCAACAATGATCTGATCTGTAGGAGACTGGCCATCTTGCATTCCCAGGAATGCTCTAACATTGATTTTAAGCTGTATTTGGATTCCAATAAAATAAATTATAAAACACTGATATGGAAAACTGAGTTTATTTTCTCCAAAAACTTTATTTGTTTGAACAAAAAAATAAGTACATTTGGCTAATCCAAACTTTCATTGTAAACTATAGACTAAAATTTAAAAAGAGATTTCTTCTTGTTATTTGACATTTGATATTCAAACATATGTTGCCATATAGTAAAACTTTGTTTTATTAAAAAGTTAGATGCAACAGAAATGTATAAAGTAATTAATAATTTAATAGCTTCCCATGTGCAAATCTGAGAAAAACACCAGGTGAAATCTGACTGCAAATTTCCTTTGGAATGTTAAGGAATGTCACCACAAAATAGATGACATTTTTTAGTATGTGGGAATTTGCATCCATGGTGTTCCAAGCACAGGAGACATATCTGTATAATTATTTATATTTCTGGTCTTCCAGAAATATGATCCATAGACTTTGGTAGAGATACTGTAAAGGCGAAAAATAAAAATTGTTTTATACTATACACTTACATATCCACAAAAATTGTATAACAATTCCCATTGCTGCACATTCTCTCCAACATTATTTTTTTTTGAAGTTTTTATTTAAATTCCAGGTAGTTAACATACAGTGCAATATTAGTCTCAAGTATAGAACTTCTTGATTTATCACTTATATTGCAACAGTATTTACTGTCAGTTTTTAACTTTGCCAGTTTGGTGGGAAGAGAATCATAACTATGTTTTATATTTTTGTTTCTCCTTATACTGAGATGTACAAATTTTTATGTTGGTTTTATTCACATTTTGCCTTCTGTTGAATATGTTTTCTTGTCTTTTTCCATTTTTTCTGTTTTTTAACTTTTTAATTATCAAATGATAGGGATTTTTATGTAGGCTGCTGTTTTTTTTTTCTTTCTTTTTTTTTTGTTATATGTGGCTTGTCTTCACACTGTTTCCTTGATGGCATCATATGATGATAAGAAACATTTTATTTTAAAATAACATCACAGGGGAAGGAAGGAGTAAAATACTCTAAATCCCTGGGGGAGGGGGAGGAGTATATATTGGGCCAAGACTTGCCACCTGGGGCAGAATTACCGAGAAGACCAACACTCAGGAGTATACAGTGTCTGTCTACTGTTTTAACTTGTATTTGTCTAAGATACAACAAGAAACAACGCCTCTACCACCACCACACATACAAACTCTCCATCACCCAGACAACAAGTGCCAAGTATCAAGTAGCAGTGGTTTATACTAGGAGAGGCACAAGAACATGGAGAGAAATCCTCTCTGAGGCAGACCCAGAGAGGGAAGGGAAGACTGAAAGCAGTGAGTGGACAGGACATACAGGAAATACCTCAGGACACCAGCCCCATGTCAAACATAAGGTAGTCTTGGAGGTATCTGTAGTGTGTGGTGCACTGACGAAACCATAGAAACCAACAAACAAAAACCCCAAACCCAGTTCAACTATTAATTGGATTACCTACATACTCCAATAACGTCCACTCCAAAACGTACCTATATCTAGGCATAAAAATTTTTTATCTCCATCTTCACTGTCCTGCATACAATGTCTTGTTTCATCAAAAAATTACAAGACGGACAAAGAAGCAAGCAAAAACCAACCGAACAAACAAAAAACAAAATAAAATGCTGTTGAGAGACAAAGCAATCATCAGGACCAGATTCAGTTATGTCACAAATAGACAGATCCTGGAATCATCAGACATCTAATTTAAAATCAGTGTTGTTAACATGTTAAGGCTCAGGGCACCTGGGTGGCTCAGTCAGTTAAGTGTCTGACTTCAGCTCAGGTCATGATCTCACGGTTAGTGGGTTCTAGCCCCACATCAGACTCTGTGCTGACAGCTAGCTCAGAGCCTGAAGCCTGTTTCAGATTCTGTGTCTCCCTCTCTCTCTGACCCTCCCCTGCTCACTGTGTCTCTCAGAAATAAATAAAACATTTAAAAACAAAACAAAACATGTTAAGGCTCTAGGAGAAAAGGTGAATAATACAGATGATCAGAGGGTAATTTCAGCAGAGAGATGGAAGCTATAACATAGGATCAAATGAAAATGCTACACTAAGGAGAAAAATAAATTAAGAATAAGGAATGTGTTTGATGGCATATCAATAGATTGGCATGGCTGAAGACTTTATCAATAAACTTGAAATTAGGTCAATAGATTACTTAAAGTGAAACACTTTGAGTGAAAAGAGAAAGAAAAGTAAGTACAATTTTATGGATGAAGAAGAGAGCACCCAAGAACTGTGGGATAATACTAACTGACCTGGTATACGTGTATTTCGGACCTCAGAAGGAGGAGAAAAAGAAAGAAAAAATATTAAAAAAAAAAAAAAAAGAATTGCTGTGAATTCTCCTAAAAATTAACAACAGATATTACATCACAGCTCCCAGGATCTCAAAGGGTACAAACAGGACAAATATTAAAATAAACAGAAAGCTAACAGAATGAAATCCAGGTGTGTGTATCTTCAACAAAGAGAAAGAAAAAAGTCTTAAAATATTGAAAAAAGACACATCCTGGGACACCTGGGTGGCTCAGTCAGTTAAGTAACTGACTCTTGGTTTCACCTCAGGTCATGATCTCACAGTTCATGGGATTGAGCCCTTCAGTAAGTTCCACATTGAATATGGAAGCTGCTTAGGATTCTCTCTCTCCCTCTCTCTCTCTGCCCCTTCCCAGCTCACTCATTTTCTCTCTCAAAATAAATAAACATTAAAAAAAAGACACATCCTATATTGCATTATACTAGATTTTCGATCAGAACCTACTCAACCAAAAAACAATAAAGTGATATCTTTAAAGTGCTGATAGAAAAAGAACTTTCAATGTAAAATTTTATGTATAATAAAGCATATTTCAGAAACAAAGAACAAATAAGACTGCTCTAAGATAAACAAAAAGTGAGTCACAGTACTATCAGTCCTACCCAGAACTGATAGCACACATCAAACAAAAATATACGATAATAGTGTAAAGAATGATAGAGAGGAATTGGGTGTACAAATTTTCCTCATCTTACAGCAGGGTTATGTCCCCAAAAACTCATCATCAGGTGGAAGGTATCAGAAGTTGAAAATGCAGTAACCCACTGAACATCCCGGGTTAGCCTCCCCTACATTAAATGTGCTCAGGACACTGACATTTGTTGGGGAATATCATGTAACAAAAGACCTGTTTTCTAGCAAAGTGTTAAATACCTCATATAATGTTTGTTTGTTTTGTTTTTGTTTTTTTAAAAATAGTTTATTGTCAAGCTGGTTTCCATATTACACCCAGTGCTCATCCCCACAGGTGCCCTCCTCCATGCCCATCACCCCCCTTCCCCTCTCCCCCACCCCCAGCCTCATATAATTTTTTGAGTACCATGCTGAAAGTGAAAACAGGATGATCGTAATGGTACAGAATGGTTCTAAGTGTATCAGTTGTTTACCCTTGTGATCACATGGCTAACTGGGAACCACTGTCACCCAGCATAAGGGCAGGCTACTCTCCCTCACTAGTTGGGAAAACATCAAAATTCGAAGTGCATGGTTTTTACTGAATGAATATCCCTTTGGCACTACCATAAAGTCAAAAAAATATAGGTCAAATTATTTTAAATTGGACACCATCTATAAACTGTTCTAAGGTTCTTCTACATAGGAAACTATATAACATGAATTGAATGTATTCTATACTTACAGATAAACATTGTAAGCCTAAGGGCAACTACTAAAAATATTCTTTAAAGATATAAATATTAATCAGTGGAGATTCAGTGGGTCCCAAAAAATTACTAAAATAAACTGAAAGATGGCAAAAAAATAAATAAAAGAAAAAAAGAAAAGATGGAATAAATAGAAAATAGCTAGCATGATAATAGGCTTAACTTCCACTACATTAATAATAACATCAATTATAAGTAATCTATACCTACCAATTAAAACACAGATATCAGGTTTGATGAAAAGGCAAAACACAACTATATGCTGTCTATAACGAATATATACTAAATATAAAGACATATGTTAAGGGGAGCCTGGTGTCTCAGTTGGTTAAGCATCTGACTTCAGCTCAGGTCATGATCTTGAGGTTCTTGGATACTAGCCCTGCATCAGACTCTGTGCTGAGAGCTCAGAGCCTGGAGCCTGTTTCTAATTTAGTGTCTTCCTCTCTCTGCCCCTTCCCCACTTGCATTCTGTCTCTATCTCTGTCTCTCTCTCTGTCTCTCAAAAATAAATCAACATTATTTTTTTTTAGAAAAAAGCCACAGTAAACACTTTGCTGTCTTATGCTGCTGCTCAATTTTTTTTCCATTTTGCTGCTGTGATCTATAGCAGAGGTCAGCAAACATTTTCTGTGAGGAGTCAGGTAATTAATATTTTAGGATTTGCTGCCCACGTGAACTCTGTCACAACTACTTGCCTTGCCACAGAGTGGAGCTGGCATGGACAATACTTAAGATGAAGAGTTGTGGCTATGTTCCCGTAAAGCCTTATTTATAAAAGCAGGAAGCACATCAGATTTGGTCCATGAACGAAAGTTTACTAAGTTTAGTCTGTAAGATAAAGACTAATGTGCCTAACGTCCCTTCCTCATCTTGCTATAGCTTACTTTTCCCTGGACATGCTAATTAACTCATTTGTTTTGCTGTTGTTCAAACTGTTCTTCAAGTTTCACATCAGGTTCTGTGTTGACAGCTTAGAGCTTTGAGCCTGCTTTGGATTCTCATTCTCTTGCTGCCCTTCACCTGCTTGTATTCTGTCTCTGTCTCTGTCTCTATCTCTCTCTCTCTCTCAAAAATAAATGAGGATTTAAAAAATTATTTAAGGAGGCATATGTTAAAAGTAAAAGGATAAAAAAAATACCATGTAAAAGCTAAGCAAAAGACGATATTAACAAGTCACTTTATCTAAAGGAGGAAAATTACAAAATGATAAAGGCATCACTGTTCAAAGAAGATATAACAATCCTAAATGTGTGTGAACCTAACAACAGAGCTTCCAACTGCAGGAGATAAAAAAAAAAAAAAGAATGAAACTTGAATGTATGACTAGACAAATATACAATTATAATATAAACCTCAAAAATGCTCTTTTAGGAATTGTTGCAACAAGAAGTCAGAAATCTGTGAGAACACAGAAGACTTGAACAACCTATCAACCAAGTTGATGTGACTGACAGCTATAGAAAACTCCCTCGACACTGGTAGAATGCACAATGTTCTCAAGAACACATGAAGCAATCACCAAGCTAAAAAATAAAGATATACTGTAGGCTACAAAGGCTTTCAAGAGTAGAAATCATATAAAGTATTTTCTTGGAAAAATAATAAAATTAAACCAGGAATCAACAGTAGAAAGATATCTGGGAAAGCTCAAGACTTTTGGAAATCAAGCTTCATACTTCTGAAGAGCCCGTTTGTCAAAATAGAAATCACAAAGGAAATAAAATATTTTGAAGTGAATAAAAATTAAAGTAGAATTAAAATTTGCAGTTTGAGGCTAACACAATGCTTACAGGTAAAAATGACAGCATTGAATGATTTTATTAGACAAGTAGAAAGATCTAAAATCAACAACCTATACTCCCAACTGAAAGAAATAGAAGAGCAAATTAAAAGCAAAGGAAACAAAAGGAAAGAAACAACGAAAATAACAGAAATCAATGAAACTGAGGAAAGAAAAAACAATACAGAAAATCAGATGAACTCAAAGCTGACTCTTTGAGATGATTGGCAAAACTGATAAATCCAGATTCACAAAGGAAAAAAGGAAACAAGGAAACACAAAGATACAAATATCAGAAAAGAAAAAGAGAGTATTACTACATACCCTACAGGGTATTAAAAAGCTAATAAGCAAATATTATGAGCTACATAGGCCATGAATCTGAGAACTTAGATGAAATGGAAAAATTCCTCAAAATCATGGCAGAAATAAAACCAACTTCCACTTCAGCAAATGTAGAATTTCAAAGGAATTGCAAAATTCAGCCAACAATCCATTATTCTTTTTTGTTGTCTTTAAGATCTTTCAAGAAGAATTGATCATGTGAATAAGTGAAAGGTAGATGGCAAGAATGTTGAAGGGGAGAGCAAAGAAGACCACTCATTTAGCAGTGTAAGAATTAAATTAGCACAGAAATATAATACAGAAACAAAGAGAAGCAGAGCCACGTAAAGGTTGTGTACTCAAGTGGGATTCACAGCTTAATAGACACACAATTAAATGGAAGATACAAGAGTCCAAGGTCTTGTCTCAC
The DNA here is from genome assembly GCF_003009895.1 of Hyaena hyaena. NCBI lineage: Eukaryota > Metazoa > Chordata > Mammalia > Carnivora > Hyaenidae > Hyaena > Hyaena hyaena. The sequence continues at coordinate 1,157,904 of NW_024081066.1, forward strand.
ACCTAATCAAGCTGATACTAGAACACAAGTATTTGTTAGTGTGGCTATGTGAAATAATCCAGAGAGAAAAACTGTGATTTGGCCGTATTCACTACGTTGTTGCATTCCCAGTTACCATAAGAAAACCCAAAAAGGACAATATTGACCTTATAGCAGCACTGGGACACAGTAAATGTCATAAAAAGAATTGATGTTTGCAAATATGCTGCTTAATGCAAAAGTAACTTAAGTGTCCAGGAAATTGCCTATACATAACTGTACACACATCTCACGTAGTTACTGGTTTTCAGATGACATGTGTGTACGTTAAAAAGGTAAGCGTGTACAACAGAATAAACACCTATATGTAAAATTTCCAAGTCATTAAATATTTTATACAAAAAATTTTAAATGTTTTATAATAGGATCTTACAGTTTCGTAGGCTATATATTATGTGTTGGTAATTCATCAATTATCAAAAAAGTAGTAACATAGAAAAAAAAGCACAAAAAGCTACTTGAGCAATAATCAGTAGGGACATATGAAATGCAATCTAAGAATTTAGCTAATTCTGTTTAAAATGTTTTGAAAGACATTTGGTGGTTTGGGGAATTCACACAAGGCATCCAGTAGCTTAGTCTCCCAGTTATATAGCCTCTTCTAAATATTTTGTATCTTCCTCCAGGAAAAAAGATGGGGAAATAATTAGAATAACATAAGGGAAAGGAGCCTCCAATTGCTACAAAGATAAATATTCAAGAACATCATTCTCAGAAAAACTACTTTAAATTCACATACAAATATTTCACTGACAGTACAATTTGTATTTCACAAATTCAGGGATAGTATGTGTTTAAATGGAGTTGATAGTCCAAAAACTAAGGACTATTGACATTACTTAAATGCCTGAAAAGGTGGAAGAAGTGGTCATGCTGAAGTTATTTGCATCCTAAAATATTTCAAATACAGTAAAACCTTGGTTTCTAAGCATAATCCATTTAGGAAACATGCTTGTAATCCAAAGCACCCATATATCAAAGTGAATTTCAAAAATGATTGGCTTAGTTGTGGTCATGTGACATTTGGTCTCACATACTACTCATATTGCAAGACATCACTCATTTATCAAGTTAAAATTTGTTAGAAATGTTTGCTCATCTTGGGGAACATTCACAGAACAAGTTGCAATTCATGGCTTCACTGTATATTAAACACTTGGAAACAATATAATAAAATACACTAGTATAATATTTGTTATAATAAAACAGGAAATGAGTTGTGAGAAGAGAATGTTGTGAAATAGCATCACCACTAATACTTCTGACTGTCAAAACTAGTCATGGTAAAGATTAAACTGTCTCCTGTTTCAGCAAAAGTGGAGTGCCAAGTGAATTTCAGAGTTCAGTCAATAATGTATTATTCTTCCTGCTGGTACGTAAGCAGGAACACACACACACACACACACACACACACTTATTGAAATGTTTTGCTCTTTAAAATCTCAAATTGTGATTCATGGCAGCTAAGTAATTTTATTCCTGAGAGCAATTCAATTTATATTCCATTTGGTAGAATTCATTTTGAAGTGTTGAAATAAAGCCAGTTTCCGTTTAGACTGCTTCTAAGCAAAGGCAAAGAAATCACAGCTATTCATAAATCAAAGAAAGATTAGGAAACAATAAATTTGCACTATTCTGCAAATTTAAAGATAACTTTTTGCAAACAATCTGTAGAATTGGCTCTAATGAAATAACCTTTATTTACAGCACATATATACTTTTATTTTATTTCTGATTTTACCAATAATAATAAAATAGAAATCATATAATTTAATGCTCTATTGGAAAGTTGCTGTTGAAGTACACAAACAGTTGCAATGCTCCAAAGGTGCATGTGAATTAAAATCCATATGTTACCATGGAAAGAATGTAAAATCTTAAGATTTGCTCTCATTTGTGAATCTTAGCACACATTTGAAGACATGCTATGTAATTTTTTATGGGAAAGGATTGTTTATCATTATCTGGATATCAATTTGGTATTAAATCTTACAGAAACACAAGAATACTATTATAATAAGGACCTAAACTGAAGACAATAAAAAAATACTCTTCTTTTAAAGATTTTTAAAATTTATTTATTTTGAGAGAGAGAGCATGCACACACAGGGGAGGGGCAGAGGGAGATGGGGAGAGCATGCAGAGCCCCATGCAGTACTCACAATAACAACATAATATTTAAATTACGTACCAACATATAATATTTACAAATAAACTTGTCAAAGAATATATGAAAACCGCACGAGGAAGATTATTGAATATAAGATGAAAGATGATGCTCTGAATAAACAGAATTGCATAGTCATGACTTAAAATTGCAAAGATGTCAATTTCACCCCATATTAAAATATAACTACAATATAATTTAAATAAAAATTCTAGCTAAATTTTTTAAGAAAAAATTTCTTTCATTCTGTTTTTTAAAGGTAAGGCTTTATTTTTTTAATGTTTTATTTATTTTTTTGAGAGAGAGAAAATGCAAGTGGGGGAAGGGCGGGTGGGGGAAGAGGATGGAACTCACGCTGTGTTGCTCAAACTCATGAACCCTGAGATCACAGCCTTAGCCAAAGTTGGACTGAGCCTCCTAGGGGCCCAAAGATAAACTCATTCTAAAGTTTATATAAAGAAATACCATTCTGATAATAGCTAAATTAAACTTGAAAGAAAAGAATAATGAAAGTATATTAGTGGGGAGAACAAACTTTAAAGATATTGTTGTATCTATAACAACTTACTATAAGATAAAAGTGAGATCACACATCAATGCAGGAGGATCACATTGTTTAGTAGATCTTTTTCAGGAATGGGTGTAAAGGGAATAAAGGGAAGGGCTCCCTATATAGAGACAAATATAATGAGATTCCAATCTTATACCACATATAAGAATTTATTCTAGGCAGAAGAAATATTGAAGTTTTTTAATATTGAAAATTAAAATTTCAATTAATATTGAAAAAATTAAAAACATAAAGTTATAAGAGTGCCGATAAATACCTTTATGACCTACCAGCAGTGAAGGAATTCTTAAGCTGCAAAAGTACTTCAGAAAAAAAGTTAATTGGGCTAAAATAAAAATATCCATTCAAGGATAGACACCATGAAAAACAAAAGGAATAAACCAATGAAAGAATTGACAAAAATATTCATAATGTCTAAAACAAGGGATTAATCTGTAGATATACAACCAGCTTCTGAAAAACATGAGGTTAACAAGCATAATAAAAAAGCGATATCAAGTATAAAGAGGTAATTTACAATCAAGGAAACACAAAAGGCCAACATGCACAGAAATGCAGTAATCAAATATATATATATGAAATATAGACTTCATTTTGAACTATGATTTATACAAAAATGAGAAAGGTAAATAACTTCAATTATTGGAGAGAATGCAGTGATGTAAGAAACCAATTCATTGCTAGTGGAAGGTGAACAGGTACAGCCTACTAGAGAGAATCTGTCATTACACAGACAAATAATATATAGGCATAACCTATGACAGAGTCAGCCTACTCCTATAAACTCAAAGAAATTCTCCCACAAGAAGGTAAAGAGAATTTGTCAGGATATCTATCATAGCATTATGTCTATCAGCTGAGAGTTGGAGGCAGCCTGGGTGTCCATCTCCAGGAAAAAAAATAAATAAAATGTCTGGATGAACACATGAGTTTATGCAAGAAATAGAAGAAACAGATATATAGATTGTAACATGAATGGATATCAGAAACATCATGCTTAATTGAAAAGAGATGTTCACAATCTCTTTTCTCACATCTCACAATGTTATTGTTCACAATAACATTAAAGAAATCAAAATATTTACACATAAACATGTATTTTATAAAACCACACATATTGGGGGAAAAAAGATGTACATGAAATACAATAGAATGGTGCTGTTCCAGTTATCTTTTGCTGAGTAACAAACCATGCTAACACCTAGTGTCTAAAAACAACAATTATTCATTTTGCTCACAACTCTGTGAGTCAGGAATCCAGACATGGCCTGTGTAGGTGACGTGTGTATTCACTTGGTGTCCCCGGTAGATATTTGATATTTTATATTGGTGGCTGAGGGGGTCAGCAGTGTTCAAGACTTCTCTGTTCGTATTTCTGAAACATTGGCAGAGACCGTAGAGTCTTGGCTCAGCTGGGACACTCTCCAGCTCATTACACACCAAAGGAATGTCTGGGTGGTTTCTCCAAGGAGGTAGTCAAATCGTACTCTTAAGTAGAGTACTCTTAAGGACAGTCCTAGGGTTTACACAGTACCCCTTCCATCATAACTGGGATCATACAGTTGGTCATAGGCCAACTGAGATGCAAGGTAAGGTGAAAGAGATCCTTTCTGTTAATGGGACGGGTGCCAAAGGTATTCATAGTCGTCTTTATTTTGTCGTGGTTGCCTGTAGAGGAAAATAAATGGGAGTAGGGATTGGAGAAAAGGAAATATGTACATTATATAAAAGATGGTCTAGAAGAAAAGAGATAATGTGCCATGAAATGTGGGTTATGTACTGAAATATTAAGAAATCAGAGTCAGATTTTACAAGATGGAGAAGTCCTATAGAGCTGTAACTATCTTTAGTCTCATCCATCATTTGTTAGGCCCCCTTTTTTTTTCCTGACAGAACATTATGACCAACATTTCCACGGTAATCGTAATGCATGTTTTAGTAGGATAGTATTGGTTAGGATGACATTGTCCCCTTAAATTTTCCATATTGGAGCAAATATTGCAAAATCTCACTTATGTTAAATCTGAATTTAGTCACCAGGGAAAAAATTAAGTAGCAGCATTTTGAATGGGTAAGCAACCTCACAGTTCTGAAGGAGAATGGCTACTCCAGTTGAAACTGCCTCTAAAACTAAACAGAGGCACAGCTGCATCTTATAAACAAAAGTAATTTGCACTCATTTTCCTGGACTTAACATGGAATGCAAACACAGACCATTGTTTTGGGTGTTTCTCTCTCTCTTTTTTTTTTTTTAAATAAAAACAACTCCTTTTTTAGAAGAAGATTACAGTTTATAGATAACACTCTATAAAACAATTTCGTTGCTGAATCTAGAGTTTTGTGTTTAAATGTCAAGAGATTAAAAACAAAGTCTATAGAGGCATTTATTACAATGACAGACATTTTTTAGTCAATCAAAATATATGCAACCATAAGGTTGCATCTTGGTCAGTAGAACATGCAGACTCTTGATCTCGGGGTTGTGAGTTTGAGTCCCACATTGAGTGTAGAGATTATTTAAAAATAAAATACATATATATATAAAGAAAGATTTTATTGGAGATATATATATATACCCAATACTTCCTTACTCAAGACAATTTTTAAAAAGCTTCTGAAATCATTAACCAACTAACAATATGATGCTGAAGGATTTACTTAGTGTTTCCATGTTTTTACATATTGAGAGGCTGGACTACAAATCTTCTAAGATCTTTTCCAGAAAAGTTTCATCTCTAATAAAAAATAAATCTTGGCAGAACTAACAAGAAAATTAAAAGTAATATATGATAAAGTCACAAACTAAGTCATCACAGCAAAGAGTGATACTGAAGCAGAGGAGAAAGGAAGAGGGAGTCAATGTTAACCTAGAACTTGAAGAATGGTGTATTTGAATAGGTACAGAGGAAAGAGAAGCACTTCAAGCTAAATAAACATCATGAGAAAGGCTAAAGAAACAGGATTGAAGAGTTGTCTACGGCAGAGCCAAAAAAACTAACTTTGAGCAGCTGGTGGCTGAATCCTACCCTAGGGTTTTGTTTGGCAAGCTGAGTAGATTTCAAATACTTGCTAGTTGCCCACATTTAAAAAAAAAGATGGTGGTGGTGGGAGGAGAGACACAGAGACAGAAAAACTTCATCTAGCTCTCAGAGTGTCTGACAAAACTGGCCCTCATTCCCACATAGCAAAACTCTGTTGGAACTAAGTAGAGCTTGACCCTTTCCACTCTGCAGTTGTTCACAATTCCCATTAATTTCTATCACACTCAACCGGTCTTACTTATCTATATCCCCCACCTAGTCCAGTAGAGATTTCAATATGCCAAAGCCACAGAATGGATCAATTTTTCAGAAGTTAGAGATGTTACCATTTTCAGGCTATAAAGTCTGAATTTCATCCTATGAGATTTTACTATATACCATTTTAAACAAGAAGTTTATGTTTTTGAAATGCGTTTTTTGAATATTAAAAATAGTTCCAATTAAATGACTGAAAATGCTAGAAACAAAGAAAAGTCTCCCCAGGAACTGGGAAAAGAGAATCATGGACCAAGAAAAAAGTTGATTTTAGAGGATCATTGCTTTCTTATTAGAGGTGAGAGAGAACTATAAGAAAACAGGGTAATTAAAACAAATGTTGGGCTTTGGGTTGAGTCTGAATATGGGAGTAGATATAATGACTTAATCTACTCATAGGTTAGAGATAGGACTCTCCACTTACCATTTCTGTAATTATTGCATGTTGTCGTCATCTGTTTACTCCCTAAAAAGCCACCAGAAAAGTAAAGACTATTAGACTTATTTAGGCAGGGTCGTGGGGAGCAGAGAACCACCTTGACACTTCCTTCATGATAGGGCCATTCTGCTCCTGTATTCTTTATGCACCCTGTGTACTTTGAACTTGTAGAAGAGGTTAATCTTTTTTTCCTCTGCCCTCCTAGTTTCAGTGTCTGGGGCCTGAGAATCCAACCGAATTAAAAAAAAAAAAAAGACAGATTAACAATAGAGATAAAAGTTTAACTACGTACATATGCATAGAGTTTCAAAAAGAAATGAGACTCATAGAGGAGGCCAAATGATTGAGATTTATGTCCCATTTTAGTTACACAAAGGAAAAAAGGTTTTGGGCTGCTGGGTGGGAGGCGCAAGTTATGGGGAAGCAGGGGAGGAAAAGTGTGGTAAATAAGGATTGTCTTGTTATGCAGAATCTCTCAGGTGATAAGAGCCTTCTCCAGAAACAGCTCTCTTCCTGGTACAGAGATAGCTTTACAAATGGAAATTTATTTTATTAGTACACATTTCCCTTCACAAAGGAAGAAATTTATACTTATTTTTATGCAATTTGTGGAAAGGTAGAATTTTTCTTGCATCTATCGTTTTAAATGGCCTTTAGCTCCAAATAATTCTCACACCAAAGTGGCAAATTATGGGGTTGGCACATTCTGGTATTCTGCAACCTATTGATCCTCTCCCTTGTCCACTAGCAGATTCTATCCACAGTCACTGTTCTTGAAAATGTGCGAAATGGGTGGGCATTGGGGATGGTTAATGTAAATTCATCACCCCTACAGGACAAACAATGCAAAGATGTTCTTTCTGAGAGATTCAAAGCACCTTTTTTACTGGTAAAAGTAGTGTTTATTTTAATAGATGGAAGAACTGAGTTTTGTTTGCTGAAACTTTAGATTAGTCTCATTTCTTGAGTTATTGCAATTTTAAGTCTATTTCCCCACCTGAATTTATTCCATGCCAGAGATACCTTTCTTTGATTGATCCAAAATTAATCATCCTACTTAGAAACACATTTATTAAGATTACTGAAAAGAAAATTATTTTAAATGCAGCTATTTTCATTCCTGGCCTGCCGAGTCTGAATGTTAACGTACTTCATTTGGCCCTTCAAATGACTTTGTTTCAGTAATGTGTTGATGACAGCTATTCGCTGGTTCAAATTTAAATTCTTTTTGCCTGGGCTATTTAAATTATAATTGGCACTGACAGCCAGTGGTCGCAAAGAAACCATAGTTACACAATGTGTATTCTTAGCAACAGGAAAATAATGGGGAGAAAAGTCACTATAGCAGAAACACCGGGGAAGGACTTAATGCAATCTGATGAACATCTAGAATATGCATTTAACACCACAAAAATTATACCTTTTTTCAGTAGCAATATTTATCAATCTCATTACTCCTACTGGTAAGATGGCAGTTAAAAACTCTAGTAACAGTGGTACCTGGCTAGCTCATTCAGTAGAATATGTGACTTTTGTCCTTGAGGTTGTGAGTTTAAACCCCCTTTGGTGTAAAGATTACTAAAAACAAACAAAGAAGCAAACAAACAAAAAACAAAAACCTGCAAAAATAACTGCAACCTCTGAAGTGTTTATCTAAATATGACTTTTTGCTTTTGTTTTTGTTTATAAGGTTTTTGGCAATACTCACTTAGCACCTCTAGCATTCTGAATAATTTTTTTTATAAAATAAACTTTCAATATTCAATATGGACACTGTCAAGTTTTCCATATCCTTTCCTTTGTCAAATGCATTTATACCATCAGGCATTTTAGCACTTAAATATTCAGCTGCAGTTTGCTATATCCAATCAGTTATATAGATTCAAATTGCTCCCTTCATTTTCAAGTGATTCAGATAAATTGAAAGGACACAACACACACATATAAGATTGAGTTTAAAAATCCTTTACCTCTTGTGAATATAAAGGTGAAAAAAAGATGAACTCTAATGATGAGCAGGGTATGGACTACAGTTAGGCTCCTTTATTACAAACCAATAAGCAATTTTACCAGTTTCATCTGAAAGATGATGTATGTATGTTGGGGTTCAGAAACAAACAGTCAAGAAAGAATTCTTGAGATATCTTCACTGCAAAAAAAGGGGGGGTGATGGTGGTCTCATTAAAATGCCGGGGACAGAACCTGTTATACCCAGATCGCAGTATCCTCACCGACCAGAGACCACCAGGGAGACCGAGTCACGCATGCAAAGGCAAAGGGCTTTATTACGGGCTTAAGCTCGGGCTCACAGACTTCACCAGCATATGGGTCTGTGCTGAGAGCCTCGAACAAGGGCAGAGTACGGTTTTCATGGGGTTTGAGATGGGGGAGTTACAGAAGTTGTGACATGGGAACAGTGATCCAATCATAATAATTCAACATCATTGACAGCGGGTTTGACCATACACATTGTCTAGAGTATTCGTTACTTTTGGCGGGACCCAATTACAACATTTAGAGTACCTTTAAATTCAACCAATCACAGAGCGAGCCTAGGGTCTTGTTCGGGGACTAACAGGTTAACTTTAACATTAGGTAACAGGGTCCTATCTATAGTTTCTATCTCCAGGCCTTTCCCTTAGTAAAGTGGAGGGTGGTCACTGGCCTTTCCTGATTGGGTGTTGCAAGGGTGGTTTCTCCTGCCTTGGGCAATGTGTAACTGTCTGATAGTTTCCGGGAAGCTGAAACTCAGGCCTTCTAGTTCAGAGGGGAAACTTAAAGCCTGTCATGGAGTCAGTTTGGTTTAGACGTTTAGACTTGTGGCCTTACAAACCCATGGGCAGAAAGAGCTGCACTGGGGTTGTGAGGAATGGCTGATTATGTATCTTCAAGCTGAGAAGTAGTTAGAGATAGCTTAAGTCTCTAAGGAATTTGGAAGCAAAGTTTCCAGGACCGTGAAGGGCTAGTTGTTGTTAGGAAAAGGTCATTTACTACTGTCTAGTAAAATCTTAGTCACGAGACCCTTCAGATGTATATCAGTAGGCCATATGCTTGTAAGATGATTGCTAACATATATCTTGGGGAGGGGGGTGGTTAGAGATAAAGGAGGGTTCCAAAGGGATTTTAACAGGATCCTGGATATTGGGCAAACGTCAGGCTAAGGTTGCCTTTTGCCTCCAGCAAAGTATTAACTTTGAGGGGGCTAAGATCCTTGAGGAAGGTTACTCCTTGTGTCTTAAATACTAGTCAATAGGCTGTAAATTGTAAGGAAATGTATTTTTTTTCTTTTGCTTTGTTCTCCATCTCAAAGAGTACTAGAATATCCTCCCCACCCCTGCCCCCCTGCAAAATATGCCTTTTTGGCATGTGGATTATTTTGAACTAAAGACCATTAAGAACAAACAGATACAGAAAAAGCTATAAAAAACAGGGCATAAAATTTCCTTTTGTAAAGGAAATTTACATTTATTTAAAAAAATTCAATTTGTAAACATGTCTCTCTCTTTCTCCTATACTTGAAAGGAAGATTTTTAATGACTCTTTCCAGTGGGGCCAGCACCAGCTTGAACCTGTGTAATCAACCTTGCTGAAAAAACTCCATCTGCCATACTTTTCCTGATCGCTTTCCCATAATTTGCCTCCTCCACCCAGAAATCAAAAACCCATTTTCTTTATTTAGCCTAAGATGGTATATAAGCCCAAGTCCTACATCCCATTTGGGTTACTCATCACTGCACGCTCTCATATGCATGCACGATGCATCTTCTAATAGAATTCTGTACAGTTTCCCCTTATTAATCTATCTCTTGACAGTCTAATTTAGAAGGTCCCAGCCAGAGAACCTGAGCTCGGTACGGGAAGAAGATATTTTTTTACATACACATATTCCTAGTTGCTAAAACACACCTCCCTCCAACATTTGTCCATGCCTTTACCTACCTTAAATACCAATCGCACATCAATTTCAGTGTTAGTTTACCTTTACACAATTGGATTCATAGTGAAAACAGATATACTTCGGCAGAATAAATTTTGCAAGCTCTTTATAGTAAGGGAACAGATCCTTTTTTTTATTCTAAATGCCTAACACAATATAATGAATATCTCTTAACGACTGTGGTAGAAGTTATCCGAAATACTACAGCAGGATGCATCACTTCATAAAAATTCGAGGAATTGTTGAAATAATATTTTACAACTAGCTATCTTCTGCTTACCATTTGTTAAATTCTATATTGAAAGACACGGACATTTCTAAAATTTATTTCTTGTAGGGTAAGAAAAGGTACTAAAGATTTTTAAATACAGGTCTAGTTATAAGCCATTTCAGTGCGAAAGTAGAAGGTAGGTATTTTCAAACACATCAGTGACAAGTCCATTTCAGAAGGCCAGAACACAGGATTCAGTCCTAAATTGATCGAGGCTCTTGGAAATAAAGGAAAGAAGCTTGATAAGAAGGTATACTCTCCATCACTTGCTTATAGATCCAGACACGAAGCCATATACTAAATATTAAAGAAAGATGAATTCTTTTTCTTTGCTAAAATAATAAGTGAATTTATCTTACTGTGTTTCCTTTCACTTAGCATTCTTAAGAACCCAAAGCTATTGTGGTTGTAAATATGAATGTGATCATTCGAATTCTATCTTTACATGAAATTTTCAGTGACAATGACACTATTTTGACATTATAAGTTCACTCCCTTCTGATAATATACTATTACTACATTTTGTTTCTGTGACAGTATCATTAGGTTAATCTACAATATGAGGTGAATAAGGGATATGGCTCTGTAACTATAACATTTCCAACTTCAATTCTTTGTCATAGACAAAATGAACAAAATAGCAGTAGGATAGCCTTAAGTTTAGATGTATTCTGAAATGCAAAGTCATAAGGAAAATAATTTCAATTTAATAAGAAATTTAAAACTATAGCCTTTAGAAGTCTGGGAATATACCCAAGGAGATAATTGTTTCCTTAACAGCCCAACTTAGTAATTCTATAGTAAGAAAATTCTCCAAGGATATATCACATTAAAAAGTTATTTCTTCCATCTTTTTTGGTTTGCAGTCCATTACTTTAAAATGAGCCATTCATTTTTAATTACAGGTTAGGCATTGTTTCTTTTAATTGCATTTTGATGGTGTAATGTTCAGTAAAATGAGAAGGACAATGATGAAGCCAAAAAAAGGTAAAAGAAAAAAATATGCTTCCCCGTTATCTACTTTTGACTAAGGGCTTAATAAACGTTAGTTATAATTAAATTAGATCAGAACCTTGTTTTTAAGTAATTTATATCCTCAACTTGGGGTTCAAACTTAGAACCCCAAGATCAAGAGTCACACGCTTTACTTACGGAGTCATCCACGCATTCGCAGAGCCTTTATTTTAAACACAGTGTAAATGTTTTAAAGATCTATTTGAAAAAAAAAGATCTATTTGAATTTTGTAATTTAAAAAATCCTGATTTCCCTTCCCTGAAAGTTTTTCCTCACTTACCTTTCTCTCTTGCACTCATGCACACAATCCCCAATTGGTTGAGTATCTGTTTGCCTTTTATAATGTATTTTTTAATTGGCTTTTCTTACTAAAAGACTGTTTTTAAAGACCTGGCAGAGCTTATGCCCTATTTAAAAGAAAATCTCATATGATCACACTCAAGCATTACTCTGGAGAATGAAGTCTCATAAGAAATTTTATTCTAATACCAAAGAATCGCCTTAAACCAATTTATACTGAGGTTCATCTGTAATCACTTAAGTCACAAGCATTATACCCTCCAGCTCCTCTTTCATCTCCTGGTGATTCTATATAGCAATAGCAAGCTGTTTTCAGAAGGACAAAAAGCTCATTTGAAGGGTTTCATAATTAACACATGCCTTGAGAGTTTATTTCATTCACAAAATGACAAAATTACCCAGCCCTTGGATGTATCAGCCCCTGCCATGAAATTGTACCCTATCTGTGCAGAAAGAGAAAAAAAGTCTGATTTGCTTATTTATGTAATTAGGATTGATTGGGCACTTACTATGTGTCGGGTAATATTCAAGGCAAATGAGAAGACAATGCACATTGTAAAATTTGGAGCCCAATAGACCTAAAATTAAATACTGATTCTGCTATTTATTAACAGAGTGTGTAATAAAGAATTTGGCTGCCCTTTGTCTCTGGTTCCTGGGAGGTAGCCTCTAAAATCCTTGGAATTTTCATGAGTGATAGCAGTGTCTTTGTTATTCATGCTGGGCTCCTGGGACCACACCTGGATATTTCATGCTAACAAGGGCTTCTAGAGAGTGTATATTAGTGAGATGTCTCAGGATGGGGGCTGGCCATGGCAGAGAGACCACAAGGTGTGATTAGATGGTTGGAGCTTTGAGCCATCGCCATATCAGTCTTCAACCACCTGGACAAAGATTCAGCCGATCCTGTGTATCTAATGAAGCTTTAATTAAAACTCAAGACACCAAAGCCTAAGTGAGCTTCTTGGGTTGACAATATTTCATGCATTTTTTCCCACACTTTGATGTCAGGAATACAGTATCCCTGATCAGCGACTTCTGTGAGTCTGTCTAGCAAGCTATAGAAAATTAGGATGGTTTTGGCAAACTGCTAAACTTGCAGTTGATGTCAGAAGTCTTGGGGAGACTTGATGATCTGGAAGCCTGCACTTAACCCCACGTTTGGATAATTCCAGGTACTAAGCAACATTCTATGTCAAACTACTTATCTTTTCTAAGTCTTAGTTAGCATATCTTTAAAATAGGTAAGACAGTAGTATCTAAGTTACCGGGTTGTTATAAAGATGAAGTAGTTTTGTGAAGTATTTATCATATATATTGCACATCATAGGTTCTCACTTATGCTTTATTATTATTAGCTAGGAATTTTTAAAATGCAGCCTAATGTATTATCTTTTGAATGAAAAGACTCCTACTAAAAATCTCTCATATAGCACACAAGCAAAGGATATATCAGTTTCCATGCATCAGGTCTTTGACTTGTTTATCTTATCTGTCAGATATGAGAACTCCATCTGTAAATATCACATCAGGGTCAGTGATCTGAATATCACTAGGAACCTTAGGCCTATGACTAGTACTTTCATTACAACAACAACAACAACAACAAAGCATGAGAATTACAAGACAGAACTCCATTACAGATATCTAAGATTTAAAAGAAGGGTAAATGAAGGTAGGTAGTAACTGAGAAGGTAGTAGCTGAGAAACAACAGTGACATAATAAACTCAGTGGGTGAGAAACAGAAGACTTTGCTCGGAGCCTTGATTCAGACAGGACGTCTTCACTACTTTCAGCTCTGTGACTCTGGAAGTGGACCTGACCCATATGAAAATGTAGCTGATGTCTATTATTAGAGCAGAAGTGAATATCAAATGAAGTGGTGCTTATAAAAGAACACCAAAACTCTATGTTTTGTTTAATGAGTGTAATCATTGGCTTGGACACACAACAATAATCTTATACAAGGGTAAAAATAATTTTGAGCAGTGAGATAGAAATCCAATTGTCTAACTTGATTAGGATGAGAATATTGGGTAAAATAAAGTTGCCATTGACAAATCCTTACAGTTATGATTGATGTAATTTAAGGATTCATCTCCGACTATCAAATTAAAAAATAAATAAAAGGCTGCAAGTCAGATGTGCCCACAAAGATGTTCTAATTAGTCTACAGAGTTTAAAAAATCCTTTAAGAAAAAGAATTTTTACTTGGCTATATTTGACCCATATTCCCCAGTGGCAATTATTGATTGGGGGGAAAAAAAGGGGGGGGGAGGGTAGTCCATTTCCCTCCAGTTTTCCACTCTTCTCACTCAAGCTCCATTTCTTCATTTATATCACTGACCCAATACCTAGTGGCATGTGTGCCCCTGACTCATTGCACGGAACTGAGTACCTTCTAGAATCGGGATGTTAGTGAATGGTAAAAAACAAAAGTGGACGAGGAGCGCAGCGGAACAAAACAGGAGATCAAAGGACCTTTGTTAAGAACAAAATGATTCACAAGCCGGGGGAAGGCAAAGCAGGGAGGAGAGGGATTATAGTTCAAGTACCTAAAAAGCCTTGCAACACAATGCTTTATTGGCCTCAAACTTGTTATTTGTGGAAGAATCCAACAGGCATGCATTTAGCCTGGCCTTCCAGGAAGCACTGCGTGTAGAGGAAGCTGCAGCTGTGGTGAGCAGGATGTGATTATCCCGGATCCATGCAGAGCTGTGAAATGCAGCACTTCTGTTTTTACATTTGTTAACACATCTGTCTGCAAAGATGCCTCCTCAATTCTTACTCGAAATATGGAAAATGCTTCCTAACTTATTCTGGTAACGGGTGCAGTGATAACTTTGACAATCAGAAGGGATGCATTCACACCATAAAGAAGGCCAAGAAATCTTCCTTTTTATTCAGGACACTGAGTGTTAATTGATATCTCGTCCTGACCTCAAAAATATTCTAGCCCTCTGACATCTTGAGAAAGTGTAAGCAAGAACTTCTAATACAACAGAGAAACAAAGACCTGACTGTTAGGTGGGGAGAATGGTGGCTGCGTATACACGAGTGCTCTTAAACGTGTCTGTTAGAATTGTGTTAGGATGCTGAGGAAGTGGAGTGAGTCGCCGCAGTGATTCTGCCTCTCTCTTGCTACTGCCAGAGAAACATGGGGAAGACACAGGTAAGCTGACTGTGTGTGAATAGGCCTGGACTGGCAGATCTTGTTAACATCCATATTTCTGAGGTAGGTGACTCATATCCATAAGGTTATATTAGATTGTAAGAAAAAAAAAAATAGCAGGGCACCTGGATGGCTCAGTCAGTTAAGCATTTGACTCTTGATATCAGGTCCGCTCGTGATCTCACGTTTCATGAGCTAGAGCACCAAATTGGGGTCTACACTGACAGCGTGGAGCTTGCTGGGATTTCCCCTCTTTACCTCTCTCTCTGCCCCTCCCCTGCTCATGTCCTCTCTCTCAGAATAAATAAATAAACATTGGGGAAAAAAATAGCAGAAGCCAATATCTGAGTTCCTTCAATCATTTGTTGGTTAAAGCTTTTTCTAAATATTTATCCATTTATTTTGAGAGAGAGCGAGTGGGGGAGAGACAGAGAAAGAATCCCAAGCAGACTCTGTGCTGTCAGCACAGAACTCTTTGCAGGGGCTCAGTCTCATGAACCGTGAGATCATGGGCTGAGCCGAAATCGAGAATTGGCCGATTAACTGACTGAGCCACCCAGGTAGCTAAATCAAATTAAATAATTTATCCAAGAGATATCAGTCGGTAAACTCATATGAATTCACTGACCATTTAAGGATTACAAACTTCAAGGAACTGAAAAGTCACTAAGAAAGAAAGGACAGGCATCTCTAAAATCTATGGAAGCTCTCTCTAATTAAATATCTAAAGAGCCTTATTGACAAGAAGTGCTATACATTTCCAGATAAGGAAAAGGCTGTGTATTTTGCAGGCGCACCCTGGAGAAAGCGAAACTTGAATAATAAAATCCTTGGGGGACAAAAAGAAGCCAAAGTTGCGTTCATGCAAGCCTTTGCTTCAAACTCCTTCATGATTTCCTGCCACTGATGGTAATGAGCTTTTTATTAGGACATTCCAGACACCGAAAATCGGGTTTCAAACTAAATTCCAGCCTTATCTGCGACTGCTGCCTGGCTCTGCCAGTCATTCCAGACTGTTTCCAGTCCCCAGACATGACGTGTATTTGCAAACTTCCATGTCATCTTCGGTGCTGCTCCTGCTGCTTTTCCCTACTCTGCATGCTTGGTAAAGTCTAGCAGACCCTTCAGGGTGCAGCTCAGATGCCAGGAAATGGGGGAACCTTTTCCTTATTCCTAGTCTCTAAAGGAAGTATTTATTAACCTTTTTTTCTGTGTTCACACGGCGCTGCGGCTGCAGAAGTTAGGGCTTGAGGAGGGAGATCAGCACCCCTATCGTCTCCATCAATAACCTTAATTCTTTATAAGAACAACTGATTTTTTTTAACTGTACCAGCTATGCAATTAAATCTTCATGTCGTTGCCACTGAAGCTTTCAGTGCAACATATGCATTAATCATATAACACTTTCCCACTACATTATTGGCAGTGTTTACTTCTCTTCCTTTGTACACTGTGAACTTTTCCAATACAACAAATAGTTTGAATGCTACTCAGTGCCAGGCAATGCACCTCAGGTACGCAACTGCATAGTTCCCTAGTTCCACAGTATGGTTTATAGTCTTTGATTAGAGTAATAACTAACATTTAAAAATCTTACACACTTTCATATAATCTACGTTAGAAACTCTGGAGAATCATTTGCTTCCTGATTACTCTTTTCTTTTCTACAGTTATTTGCCTTTATTTTCAATGCAGCTTTTTATCATCTTCTGGGTTAAAGACTCTATCCTGGATAGACAACATTCTCAGAATGTTCTCTGAACACTAGAAAAGTATTATGTAGAAGGCAATTTCCTTGTCCTTAGGGGCCAATAATACAAGCATCCTGGATTACAAAGTCCCTGTTGAACCTACTTGATTCCTGAAGTTCCTTCTTCAAGAAACTATTCTAACTAGATGAAGTTATTTCAAAGTTCTCCCTCATTTGGCATGATTAAAAATAATCTCTAATAGTTTGGTAGTATAGTATTGGCAACACTTTAGAGAAATTAGGGGAAAAAAGAAAGGGATCAATGATGTTAGGTTGGGATTCCCAAAAGCCTTGGGATTTAAAGCAATTCTAACAAAACAGGGAGGAAAATAAGAGAGTAATTCCTCATAGGGAAAATAGCATGGACTTTAAGAAAAATATTTTCTATGTCAATGGAAAAATAACATGAATTCGGAACCTGATTTAAAACTGAAAAATATACGACTAATTTTAGCAAGCACCACAAATTTCAAAATGTACTTCTTTGCTGATCATCTAAAATATTCTAATTCGTGTAGACATAAAATGAATCTTTGAATGTGAATTTTTTTTTTAGATTTGGATTACACAATCCCAATCAGTAACAAGAAATCATCGTTGATTAAGACTGACAGAAATAGAAGTTTGAATTATATATGTCTGATATATGAGCTGTCATCAACTTTTACCAAGTGACTGCTATATCACTCAGAATATTTCAAAGCAGATTTTTTTTACATATGGTATATCATTTGCAATAAAAAGATTGATATACAAGTTTTCCCTGATGGTATATGTATGCAAATGATCTCAGTGATTCTAAAATTATTTTGCTAGAAAGGAAACTGAATGCAAGACATAGACAAATTAGCCAAAGCTTACATATTCAGACCAGCAAAAACCTGGCTTTGGATAAGTAAGAATTTTAGTTAAAATTTCAAAATGTCATTGTAATTGTTGCTGCCATGTTTCTTCTGGCTATGCCGACTCATTGTCATCACACGTAGTTTCAAGGTTATTCTAGGATTCTTCATTTCTTATCCTGACTGTTGCTTCATTTCCTCACTATGCTATTCTTCGGTGAAAAAAAAAAAAGCCATATAATTAGATCATTACAAAAAATTAAAATCCGATTATTTTGCATTATGCATCTAGGATACCAGCCTTTACAGCCTACTTAACGTTCTAATTGGGAGCTTCTGTTTTTAAACTTTTTGTGTCAAACTTGCATCCTAGGTCATCTTTTCAAAAAAATAATCCACTTAAGCCCCATGATCTATTAATAAATATAAGCTTGTTAATGACTCATATATTCATTCACATTTCAAGGAACCACTTGGTATACTTCAAAGAATAAGAATCTTAGAAATAAAAAGACCTGAGTTTCACTAATGGCTCTACCAATTGCTAGCTGGGGTCACTCACACAAATTATGATAATTCATACAATTATCTGAGATCCCAGTAGTAAAATAAAGTAAAATCCCCTTTTGTAATTAAAAGGAAAAGTATTTGTAGAAGAAATGGCACATTAGGATCATTAATATAATTGGCACAATGAATATCACCTATTCTTCCCTTCTGTAAAGAAAGATTTAAGTTATTTAATTTTTAAATGTTTGTTTATTTACTTATTTTTTATTTTTTATTTTTTTTATTTTTTTAATGTTTTATTTATTTCTAGGAGAGAGAGAGAGAGACAGTGTGAGCAGGGGAGGGTCAGAGAGAGAGGGAGTCACAGACTGAAACAGGCTCCAGGCTCTGAGTTGGCAGTCAGCACAGAGCCCGACGCGGGGCTCGAACCCACGAACCGCAAGATCATGACCTAAGCGAAAGTTGGACACTTAACCGACTAAGCCACCCAGGCGCCCCAATTTACTTATTTTTTATTTTGAGAGAGAGCAAGCACGAACAGGAAAAGGGCAGAGCGAGAGGTGGAGAGAATTTCAAGCAGGCTCTGTGCTGTCAGCACAAAGCCTGACACAGGGATCAATCCCACAAACAGTGAGATCATGACCTGAGCTGAAACCAAGAGCCAGATGCTTAACCAACTGAGCCACTCAGGTGCCCGAAGTTTAATTTTTCAATAGATTATTTTGTCATCCTATTTCCAAATTTCAGGTTGGTAATGGATCAGCTTAATTTTTTAAAATTTATTATTATTTTTTAACCCATGCAAAAGGTAATAAAGGTCAATACACACAGAAACACCTATTCAGTCTACCTTCAGTTATCACTTTAGGACATTAGTCACATAGTCCAATGACACTGACATTTGCAAATAACTTTCTAAGTTCTTATTTAAAATTTTCTTCACAATATCTTGTCTTGAAATTGCTTCATGGTATTGAATATTCACATTCTATGAGAAGAATTTTTTTCACAAGAAATAGTCTCAAGTTATTAAAAAAACACACGTCAGGAAAGAATTGGATGAAAAATAAGTCATACCAATTTTGTTAAATATAAGATATCTAAAATAATAAAGTTGAGGGGCGTCTGGGTGGTAAGTGTCTGAGGTCAGCTCAGGTCACGATCTCAAGGTCAATGGGTTCAAGCCCTGCATTGGGCTCTCTACTGATAGCTCAGAGCCTTGAGCCTGCTTTGGATTCTGTGTCTCCCTCTCTCTCTCTGACCCTACCTTGCTCATGCTCTCTTTTTCTCAAAAATAAAATAAACATTAAAAAAAAAAATGAAATAAGGATCCCTGGGTGGCTCAGTCAGTTAAGTGTCTAACTTTGTCTCAGGTCATGATCTCATGGTCTATGAGATCAAGTTCCGAGTCAGGTTCTGTGCCGACAGCTCAGAGCTTGGAGCCTGCTTCCGATTCTGTGTCTCCCTCTCTCTCTGCTCCTCCCCAACTCGTGCTCTATCTCTCTTGCTCTCAAAAATAAGTAAAATATAAAAAAGAAATAAAAAAAAACAAAATAAATAAAATAAAGTTGAGCTATATGGAATATAAATTCTCTTCACTTAGTAATTATATTGATAAATCTATTTTAACCATATAAAATCATACTAAATATATTTGCTTTTATAAAAGGATAGATCTAACGAAGTGAAGTTTATTTCACATAACATATAATTACTTTAAAAAGCATCTGGGGCTATGTTATACATGTACTAATTGGAGGGATGTGAGGAGTCCATGCCTCAGTCTAACATTTGGGCTTTTATTGAGAATAGACCCTTCCATCTCTGAACACCCCCTAATTTTGAATATATGCCTGAGTAGTAATTATGGTTGTAGCCAAGTAAAAACAGATGATAGAATAGGTAAAACACAGTTGTTGGGACCATATTGGGGAAAATTCTTGTAAATGCAAGAGGGAATATTTGCAGTTTCTTTCAACAAGTATTTATGGAGCATCTGCTCAGTGTTCAGAACTGTGCTATTTGGCACTATATCTTTTTCTAAACTTGGATATTCCAGTTAAAAATCTTTAACTGTCAAGGAGAAATATTTTGTCTTTCCTTGGGAGTGTCAAGTCATTGCCAAATTGCTTAAAATGGTATTTGAACTTAAGGACAGTTTCATTTCTGCTAAGTTGGAGTAAACCTCTATTTTAAAAAGTAGCCAATTAATCAGTTTTTTGAAGCTCTTTCTACACTACTTGCAAGTCATAAACTATAGTCAATGAGTCATGAATATTTTTATAACTTGACTTTCAGGATGTTCAGAGGAATAATTTTTTTAGTGTTTATTTTTGAAAGGTGGGAGGGGCAGGGAGAGGAGGAGACACAGCATATGAAGCAGGCTCCAGGCTCTGAGCTGTCAGCAGAGAGCCCGATGCTGGGCTTGAACTCAGGAACTGCGAGATCATATCCTGAGCTGAAGTAAGATGCTCTATAGACTGAGCCACACATGCACCCCTCAGTGGAATAATTTTTTAAATGTTCCATTAAATACTTTTTAGATAGAATGGGATAAAACTTCATCTTCCTATGACACAATACCTTGAACAAACCCTGTACATAAATAAAAGCATTTAATAAATATTTCTCAAATTGATCTGAACTTACCATCAATTCAGAATGAGTATGAAATAAATGACAAAACTAAGAAAGTCAAATGCCGTATTCTACATCAATATTTTAAGTCTTGGAGACAGAGGAGATAATAATAATAACTAGGGCATTAAGTATATGATAGAAAAGATCATGTATATACACACAAAAAAAGAAATAGTTTTATTTCCAATTTGCTGTAGGAATCCTTCAATAAAAGTCTTTCCTTTTCATCTGACTCTGTCTTTACAATGTATTTACTGTATATATTCCTAGGGTTTGGGAAATAATGGGTATTTTTGATATACTTTGGTTTTCTTTTTATGAAATATTTCCACAACTTGTGCTTTTAAGAGAAAGAAAGAAAGAAAGAAAGAAAGAAAGAAAGAAAGAAAGAAAGAAAGAAAGAAAGAAAGAAAGAAAGAAAGAAAGAAAGAAAGGGAAAGAAAAGGAAAGGAAAAGAAAAAAGTCACTTAGACATTATTTGTAGAAAATCTGGATGGATATATGTAATTCTTGGTTTATTCAAGAATTTGAAACAAGGGAAGAAAGGAAGAAAAGGAAATTATTTTACTGGTCAGCAGATCACTAAATTTAATAAGGGGTACTAAATTTAAGGGGCACCTAAAAGATAACTAAATAATTGAATGAAGTGATAAAATGAACAGAGAATTTGCCATTATTTGACCTCTCTTATGCAGGAGAAAGAACTGTATTTTACTTTGTGCCATAGATTAATTCAAATAGAGATTAAGCTCTCATGAAATCCACTTTGCTTTTGAGGATTTCATCACACAGTGGCATGAGACACATTCTGTCTCACTACCTCAAAATGAAGGGAACACTTGTTATTTCAGTTCCATACAATGGAAATGAGACTAAAGTATAAAAGATCAACAACTCAAATAACATTTCTGCTTTTAAAAAGATAGCACATTAAAAAACATCATAATCATTTCCTACCCACATTTCTGTTAGAACACAACTTAATAGCTTGATCTGAGTTTAGAAAGGGGTGATGAACACGGTAAAACTAAATGCTTGAGTTCAGGATAAGGTATTGAATCCTTTAAGATTTGGTCTTTTTGAAAAGCATGCATGAGTAGCAAATTCCCATTTTTTCCACTATATGACATAATATTCACAAAAAGTGCAAAGTAATCCAATGGATATTTTGAGATTTTAACAGAACCGTCAAAATATTTTGTTGAGCACTACAATAATTAGTTATCACTATTGGTAAGCAATTGTCAATATAATTGATATATTAACAGCAGTAGCATAAATAGGACAGGTTGTCAATTACACTACATTCTTTGTTTCTATTGCTTATTCTTTCACTCTCAGTAAAGAGCACTTAAATGAAAGCATAAGTGACATTGTTTTAGGGGAAGACTTTAAATTGTTCTTAAATAGTATCTGTAAACAATTTAATCTCTATTAATAACTTTCTTGTGACATGTATCACAGAAGATACTAACATGCAAGAGCACTATGCCACAATGGGAACATTGAAAGCCAGTGGATTTTTGTTGTAAATATTTTTATTTATTGGCAAGGGTGAGAAAGATGGGGTTGGGGCAGAAAGAGAAAAAAAGAGACAGAGAGAGAGAATCCCAAGCAGGCTCCATGCTTTGAGTGGAGCTTGATGCTGGTCCCCATCCTACTACTATGAGATCATGACCTGAGCCAAAATCAAGAGTTGGATACTTAACCCACTGAGCAGGTACCCCTCAATTATAAATATTTTTAATTAGATAGAAAAAAGGTTTTCATTACAACAAATCACATACTGCTGAGAGACACGTATCATTATGTGTGTAAAAACAAGTTGGTTCATCCTAAAGAAATTTTGATCATTGCATTGTGGGATATTGGTCAAATTTTTTATCTGGAAGTAAGTTCTGTATAATACTAGTCTGTATTAACCTAAATTAGCCTGAAATTGCTTTTAAATTACTTTAAACATAAAGAAGAAGCAGATTTAATTTCTGGTGTTATGCTATCAAATACCATTTCTAATACTGAGATTTCCAGTTTTGTTACCCAGGATAATAAAGGGTCAGATTATTTATCTTTGGATGGTGGACTATGTATGAGTTTCATTTTATCTGTCATGTTTTTAGAAACTTCCAAATTTTATTTTTTTTTAATTTAATGTTTTTTTAAATTTTTGACAGAGAGAGAGAGAAAGCAAGTGAGGGAGACACAGAATCAGAAGCAGGCTCCAGGCTCTGAGCTGTGAACACAGAACCCAATGTGGGGCTGAAACTCATGAATCATGAGATTATAACCTGACCCAAAGTCAGACTCTTAACAAACAGAGCCATCCAAACACCCCCGAAATTTTCTATAAGGAGTATAAATATTCATTGCATAGAAGATATATTAAAATAGATTTATATCCATATGTGTATACACTTACTTATACATATATGTATGCATGTATCTATACCTGTTTACATATATGTGTGCATATGTATATATATATATATATATATATATATATAACCAGTTAAAACACTAAACAAGACCATTTTAAAACTGAATGTTGAATTCTGATCATTATTCTTACATTTGTTCAAATGAGATAAGCAATTTTCTTCTTTCTTGGAGATTGAGACTTATTGATGTTAGTGAAACTATTATACAGTGTGTGATCAAAGGTTAAGATCAGGCAACACTGAATAGCAATCATGTCTTTTATATGTAAATAAATTAATGCAATGCATTTATTCTTTAAGTCGTTGTAATATTGGAGTTAGCAACAATTTATGAATCTTTGGCTATAATAGGAATTTGGGAAATGCCAAATAAATACCTGATAAATATAATAGCTTATATAATAATTACAAGATATAATATATTATTATATCTAATTATATAATTTAACATGCTTATTATATGTATTTATCACAAACAGAAATAAATAAATAAGATAATAATATAATATAATATACAATAAATATAACTAATAAATAAGACTAGACTTATTTATATATAAATTTATTTATATATTTATAATCTATTTATATATAAATTTATTATATATATAAATATATAATAAATATAACTAATAAATAAGACTAGACTTAAAAATCCAGGAGGCAGGAGTTCTGAAAACAAGAGAAGTATATACAAAGTATCCTGACCAAATAATATACTCATTCTACTTGGAAAATATTCCTACAGAGTTACTTGTTAGGAACTATGCTCTTTTCTGCTTAGTAGACTGCACACAGGAAAAATACACTGGCTTTGGATAAAATTTTTATCAAAAAGCTTAAAACAAACATAATTAGACTAAGGCACTCCACATTATCCACCATTGTACTTCATAGGTAATGCTGATTCCAGTTGGCATTTAGTAGGCAGGCAGAAAATTGTGGCAATTATTGAAAATTATTGGGTTTTAAACACAGTGTACTCAACTCTCTCCTCTCATCCTCCCAACCTCATGCAAATTCTTTTTATTGGGAAAATAATGAATTGTGCTGCTTCAGCACCAAGGAAGCTACATTTTGAAAAATAATGATTTACATTTTTTATTGCTATTTGTCCCACACAAAGAGCACACATGCACTTGGGTGGCTTTTTTTTTTTCAATCTGAATCATGATTTTCACTTTTCATCCATTTCCCTATGCTTAACATACTTTCTTACAAAAGGTTCTAACTCAGTCCTATGTCCTTCAAGAAGCTTTTTCTAATTTCCCTAAAGCAACTTCATATTTTTTTTCCATCACATTTTCACAGGTTTTGTTGTGGTCCCATCAAGCCCTCAAGTCGGCCTGCTAATACAGCTCTGTGCACATTCAGTCCACCAACTCTCTTCTGATCCTTCAATGGAACTGAAGCGTAATCATCTCTGTTCCCACCACCACCCACTCCAATCACCTGCACGTGACTGAAATTCTCTGGGAATACAAAGATGAGATTGTTCAATACAAAGATGCCTTAAGTTCAATGACTCTTAAAACAAAAATATCTTTGCCTCCTTATTAATTCCACAAGAAGAATTTGTCTTCTTTGCTGATTATTTACTTTGTTTTCTTTTGTTTGGGTCAGATAAATCAATACGTGGTTAGATGAGTAAAATGTTGAACTAAAAGAATATTCAGCTTTCAGGTAGTTATAGGTAAACTTTTATCTTTTTTTCTTATTTCCTAAGAAAAATTATCTTTTTAAATGACTTGGCATTTCATTTAAAAAAATAGCAATTCCAAGTGAATGTCTATTAAATTTGACGAATCAAAATAACATGCTATTTGAAATGTGGCACAAACTATTTATAACAATAAAATACTCTTTGGGATGAAATTAGATTTTAAAATTCTTAAATCAATTAAAAACAGAAAAATAATTCTGTGTTGCATGGGTTCAGAATTGTTTTTTCACAAACTAATACCATATGTTTATTACAAAGATTATTAATCTTGGAAAATATATCTGCCAGTTTATGTCACTGTCTGAAAAATGGAAAATTATATACATTAAATTATTGATAATTCATTATAGAGTTTCATTGTCAGTATCAAGCTTTTATCCAGTATAATAATTTATTAAAACTACCTTTTAGAGAATCTTTCTGCTGCTATCTTGAAATAGAAGAAAATTTATTTTCTCTAAGTGAGCCTTTGAAATGGAGGAACTTAAGGAACAGAAAACATTAAAATACCTTATTTCTGAAACAAAGAGTTGAACTTATGTCTAAAAAGATTTCTTTCTAAATTACTTACTAGTGACTCCATAATTATATATCACATTAGTAAGACAATTGCCAGCTTTGTCTTGAGCCTAAATGGGCTCAGAATTAATATGAAATAGGCTAAACATGTGTGCCTCTTGTATTCTGAATATTCACATTGGTGCCTACTGTGTACCAGGCCTTGTGCTTAGCACTGAGTCACAAAGAAAAATAAGCCTTGAATATTGTCCTAGCGGACATCACAATGTTAGCTAACAATATGTAAATCGATGTTCCATAACCAAAATCATGTCTACTAAATTAATCAGTTTTACCCTGGATATTTTGAAAACTACAGACTCAGTCATTACAATCCCACGAATAATAGCTTCTCCAAGTAGAAACAATGAGCAAAAGGCAAAGTAGCAACTTACTTTGTATTACAATTCCTAAAAATGAGATAGAGTTCAATTTATTTATTCAATATAAATTGAACCAGAATTTATTTTTGAAATGAAGAATTTCAGATATAACATAAAATGTTATATTGTAATTTTTCTAGAAAATTTTATTTCCTGATTAGATTTTGTCCATTATGAATCATATTGCTTTTGCATGAAAAGAACCTGTCAAGAATGGATGTGTCATTTTGCAAACAAACATATTTCTAGCTCACTATAAAATATTACTGATGCTAATTAGGTTAGTTATTATAAGCAAGGACTCATGGATCTTGACGCCAATTAATCTAATTTCTACTCTATTGAAGTGCTGTGTTCACTAGATAATCTGAATATAGCTTAATGATTTGTATCATGTCAGATTGAGCTATTTCTTTCCATATCTGAAAAACACATGATCCTAAAGCCAAAATGGATTTTTCCTGGCAAAGTTTGGATAAAGAAAAAGTGGAAGACATTATCAGATAGAGGTTGCTAATTTGCTACTTTGAGAAGCATAAGTTTCACTTTTACCTGCACAGCTAGAGCATGACAGATTAATGTTGTATAGCATAAAATAATTTGCAGTACACCTTGGTGAAAAGTCATAGTGGGTGTGAAGTCTTCATTAAAATATGGAATTCTAAACAAATTTTTTTTCTAACACTTGAAAAATCTCATCTGGGATGGGTATGTATGTACAAGTACTACATGCATCTCCATAAGTTGAACACAAACTGAATAGAAACTTTATGTTATTACTAACACTTCTTGATTATACAGAATTTAGGTTTTCTATATCAAATGGTTTTAAAAACAGACAGGCAGACCACAGCTATGGACACGATGGATGTCTTTATTTGTTTATCCATTTAGATTTAACAAGCCAATTTATATGACAGTCCAATAGTCTTTTTCTGTGAGGATGTCAGGATGTTGCTATGTGAAAGAAGGAAGAAGGAAAGAGTGTTTGTTACAGTGTCATACTTCTGCTTGATGGTTGGATATTTTCCAATCCTGTAAGTATAACTAATGACCTTTGCTGAAATCCTGTCTCCTCTTGATACAGATCTTCCTTGACTCACATTGAGGTTAACTCATGATAAACCCATCATAAGCTGAAAATAGCATAAGTTGAAAATGCATTTAATAAACCTGCCCTACCCAACATCATAGCTTAACCCAGTCTACCTTAAATTAAACATGGCTTAGAACACTGACATTTGCCTACAGTTGGGCAAAATCACAAAACCTATTGTATAACAAAGTGTTGAATATCTGATGTAATTTTTTAAAGTTTATTTATTTGAGAGAGACAGAGACAGTGCAAGTGTGTGTGCGGGGGGGGGGGGGGGGGGGGGGGGGGAGAGATATTGAGAGAGGGAGAGAGGGAGAACCCAAGCAGGCTCTGTGCTGACAGTGCAGAGCTCAAGTCAGTCTGTAACTAACAAACTGAGATCATGACCTGAGCGGAAACCAAGAGTCAGACGCTTAACTTAGCCACCCAGGTGCCCCCTCACATAATTTATTTAAAGTAAGAAACACAGTAGCGGTATGGGTACAGAATGGCTGTAAGTGGATGGGTTGCTTATCTCTGTGGTCATGCAGCTGACTGGGAGCTCCAGCGGCTGCTTCTGCCCAGCAGTGCAAGAGAGTATCGCTAGCCCTGGAAATGATCAAAATTCAAAGTATTGTTTCTACTGAATGGGGATTGTTTTTTTTTTTCACCTTTGTGAAGTCAAAACACTGTAAACATTTATTTGTATTTATTGTGCAACTTTATAAGGGAGTTGGCAGCATAAATATCAGGGTATCCTTCTTTAATTCAGCAGAATAATGGGTAAGAAAGACCCCTTTGGGATCTCGAAAGTAACAGAAAAGCTGTTCAGTTGGCACACATTTGGATTTGGCAACAACAACCAAATTATGGCTATTAGGCCTTGGTGTTACTCTCAATCTGTGAAAGATTTGGGATGTGAATTCAGAATTGGGATTTGAATTCCAAATTGTTGACTTCTAAAAGCCCCATCAGTCCACATAAGATAGCATTTTTTACTGATATTTCTATAACTTTGCCTCGGTACGCATTTTAGACAAAAGCAAAGACATCTTACCACATAGAAAGCATGAACTTCTTTCAGTTAAGTCTCAGGGAATCCTAGATTAGGCTCTCAACGTGGGCTTTTCCATTAATGCATGGCGCTAAAACTTTGTTCGTTATAAAGTGCTCATTTATCAGTTACTACAGAACACAGAGTAGAGAACTTGTACATCAACTAGTTAATAAAACCCATCATTCTATAGCATTTTCCACATTTATGCCTTTGCCTCAGCCTTTCTCACTACCTAGAATTATCACTGTGCTTTCAGTTATCTATGGAATCCCCTCCACCTTTACTTAAGGCACAACAAATGAATGCTCAGACAAAATCGAGTCGATGCAACTTCCTAAATTGCAATAACTAGATTCATTCCTTCTCTTCTGTTCCATAGTTTATTCTGTTCATAAGGTAGGAACTCTATTGCATCAGAGTTCTGTTACTACTTCTCTGGATTATAAACCGCATCAGTGCTTGACTTGGAATCTGCAATATGTAGCAGTGTCTGTCTGGTATAAAATAGGTGCTCAAGATATATAAAAATAATATGTTATCTGAAGTCTTGTTTAAAAATAAAATTATAACAACCTAAAAATGGATTTTACTCCTGTAAGATTTTTGTTTTCTTTGATGCTAAGTAATGGATATTCAAGTACTCTGTATATGAATTATAATAGTAGCAATCAATATTAAACATATCTCCTACAAATCAGAGTTGAGGGTGTTTGACTACTCTGGAAAATAATGTTGAAAATAAGTCAATAAGTTATTTGATATCCATTACTAGGACACAATATTTTGATTTAACATGTGATTTAAGCAGTCTGACTCACGTGGTTTTATTTCCAGAGTAGAAAACTAGAGGTACTTACACTGATCCCTTTGTTATTTAAAAATGTAATCCTCGGGGCGCCTGGGTGGCTTAGTCGGTTAAGCGTCCGACTTTCGCTTAGGTCATGATCTCGCGGTTCGTGGGTTCGAGCCCCGCGTCGGGCTCTGTGCTGACTGCCAGCTCAGAACATGGAGCCTGTTTCAGTCTGTGACTCCCTCTCTCTCTGACCCTCACCTGCTCACGCTGTCTCTCTCTATCTCCTAGAAATAAATAAAACATTAAAAAAAAATTTAAAAAAAAAATAAAAATGTAATCCTTGTGGTCTGGTTAAGACTCTTCTATATATATAAAATAAATCATGGCACAGAAAACCCTTCATATTAAGGGCAAGATAAAATATGCATCTCTATATTTAACTACTGAAGCAGGAAAGAAGGAAACACAATATCTTACTGGCTAGGCTGTCAGATGTTGGTAAGTGTCGAAAAGAAAAATAGCATTCAAAAATGTCATCAATAAAACAATGACAGCCATAAAAACAGGATACGTAATTTTTATTTATTTTGCAGTCTGAAACCTTTGAAATTTTAGGGTTTTTTTTTCAAATATTACATCAAGGAAAAGGAATTCTTTGTAATGAGGTTTTTATTTAATTCTGGTTTAACATGTCCTTTCCAGACCCGACTGGTTTGTAATACCATCAGTTAATTACATAATGGAAAATCATTCATTCTGCACAAATAACAAAGAATATTAATTTTCCCCTACAATTTATAGAGGTATGTGTCATAATTGTTTTCTAATGTGAATTAACCACTTTACTTATTTAATAGCCCTCTAATTTCTAACGACTAGAAGAAAAATCACAAGCTTGACTTCATATTTCTATCCCTAGTTGTGCTAGTTAATTTCTGTATTCTTTAATATTAATCCATCATTACCATATCATTGAGATATTATAACCATAAGCATAGTTTATTCAAAGTATTCTAAACAGTTTTGATTAGATAAGCTATTTATAATGGTTTTTAGCAGTAATTCCAGGAAATGTTCAAGAAAAATGATTTGAAAGGATTGTTCTGTGTAAACAGAGATCTTCAGAGATGAAAATTATTCATTCAGATAAAAACACACCTATTGATCCATCTTAATTTCCTATTGGAAAGAAGAAAAGAGTATGAATCAGTTCATCCTTCTCTTTGAAGTCAGTATTTAATAATGAATGTTTTATTGAGTCTTGCCCTTGGAATAGACTCAAAAGATAGAAGTGCAAGGGGAATTTCTAGAAGTTCCAATTATTATGTCAAAAGGGAATTAGTAAAATTTAATCATGGATTATGACTACATGAACTACGTAAATTAGACTACCTAAGTTCTGCCACTTTCTAACTTGTGTGACTGCTGCTAGTTGCCTTTAAAAAAAAAAAAGATGTATGGACTTGCCTCTGTGAGAGAAATGGATACTATCTCAGTGGGGAGAACACCAAAGAAACTTTATAGGGAAGGAAAGGATAAAGGCCCCTGAGCCTTCAAGAAAATAAAGTTGAGACTAGGAAACTTCTCCAAGCCTTAAGTGTCGCCTTAGGATGCATAATATAAAATCCTGTGACTCCCTGTCAACACAGTGTTTTGTGGCTTTAATTATTGACAAATTTAGTCTCTATTTTGGCAAATTTAGTTTCCATCTTATAGTAAGCCATTTATTTATTCATGAGAGAGGCAACTAATGAACTTTAACTCTGGGTCAGATGCGGAATATATACTTATGACCAAGACAGACACGATATTTTCACTCATGGTTCATTGACTCTAGTGAGAAGAATAGACAATTAAACCAGCGATTATAATGATGTATGGAAAGTATTATGATAGAAAAAAAATAAGAGAGGATATCACCAACTGCCTCAGTTGGAAAAACTTGCCAGAAATGTCAAATTTAAACTGGAATTTAAAGTTATGAATGGGAATTAGCTAACAAAAGAAGGGAGGATATTGGGGATAAAGAAGCAGCCAGAGGAGAATATTCTAAGTATAAAGAAGAATATGTGTGCTGAGATTTGGGGAGGAGAAGGAAGATGTTTTATTCAATAAGCTACAAGAAGATCAGCATTCATAGAAATCTAGGCAAGGGTCAGCAACCAAAAGATAATTGCTGAGAGTTTTGGCTTCGTCCTGGGGGAAATGTCATAAATAAGCATTTTTTTTTTTTTTGCTTGAAGGTAATCTCATCACATATTTTATGTAAAGACTATGTTTAGATATCTAGTGCTGTATAACAAATTACTGCAAATTTAGCAGTTTCAAACAAGGCAAATTATTATCGTGCAATTTTGTGTCCCAGAAATCTAGGCGTGGCTTAGATGGGTCCTCTGCTTAGGGTAGATCTCACCGTCTTATAATTTTGTCCCTCACATTCTTTTTCTTTCTTTTCACCTCCCATGAAATTTACTGCTTCTGGTAGGGAGCAAGTCTGGGTTTCTTTTAGCAGTCAACACATGAATATAAAAGCCATATCGGGCTTCCTCTACTCTGAGACATAACATTCATATTTAGATGTTTGACCTGAGTAAGTAAAACCAGCCCTGAGTATAAGATAATGACACACTACCAAAGAGGTCATGACCCAAACCAAAGACGTTAATAAACTTCTGGCCATAACAGAGAACCTTCATTTGTATTGCCAATGTCAACACAGAGTTTAATGCTTATGTTTTCTAAAACTGGCCAATTAGAAAATGCTTTCCAGACAAAAGATGCTTTTTACCTTACATATTTCTCATAATTATATGATAATGCATAGTGAGGCTTTATTCTGTTTTCATTTCCTTTGCAAAAATGAGCTTAAACATAGTATCCTTAAAACCAGCATTCACTGAAGTTCATTAACTATTTCAGTTTATATAGACTCACTTTATAAATTCAGCATTATCCTTAAGGGGATTCAGTTTCAGGGCAGCTTACTCATTTACATCCCAAATTCATATATAAAATTAGGACCAAATTTTCAAACTCTGCATCAAATTAGAGTTTATTAATAATTGGAAGTCATCAGCTCCAGATCAAATCACTGGTCTACCGATGCAATGTTGGGATTATCTTTTTTCTCCTACCATCTTTGATAAGAAAACTAATATTCCAACACTTTTAAGTTTCAATAAATGAGTGTACAGTTAACATAATGACAAAGTCTCTAAAATCAATTGTTGAAATGAAACTGGTAACGATAAGCAAACTAATAACCAGCCTGCTGTGTTGGTACAAAAATATTGATGGAAAGATCTTTCCAAAAGTCAGAAGGTGTAAAAGAACATTTTTAAGAGCAGATTAAATTTATAGATAGTTTCAATAAGATTAATGTCAAGCTAATTTCAAAATGCATGATAAAATGAGAAGTTAAGAATGCATAATTGGCGGCGCCTATATGGCTCAGTTGGTTAACAGTCCAACTTCAGCTCAGGTCTTGATCTCATGGTTCATGGGTTCAAGCCCCGCGTCGGGCTCTGTGCTGACAGCTCAGAGCCTGGAGCCTGCTTCAGATTCTGTGTCTGCCTCTCTCTCTGACCCTCCTCTGCTTACTCTCTCTCTCTCTCTCTCTCTTTCTCTCTCTCTCAGAAATAAATAAAACATTTTTTAAAAATTAAAAAAAATAATGCATAATTGCAGTAAGATTTGCAGGTGGTTATGGCTCTATGAGACAGAGAAATGGAAGACATCCATCTAGAATGAGCAGTTTATGACTTTACCAGAGAATATGTACACATACCACAGAAATTAAATCTCTGCATCATTCTTTTTTTTTTTTTTTTTGAAAAATGCACGTATTTCTTTATTCCACTGGATAGTCAGCTTTCTGCACAAACCTACAGCATCCCCAGATCCTAGGACAGTGTCAGGAGTGTCTCAATAAACATTTGCTGGATAAATGGATGAATGGATGGATAGATCAATAAGGTGTTGAGGTGCAGAACCATAGCTTAAAATAATTGGTGTCATTGAGAAATTTTGTCACAAACTTGTATATTGCATAGCCTTAGGGCTTAATTCACTAGAAGCTTATGTGACCCTGGACATATACTCACTTTTTCATTCATTCACTCACTCATTTGTTCAACATATATGAATTATGCACCTGAAATGACCTGGCACTATGCAAGGTGTTGAAGACAACTGGTGAGCAGATAAACCTGGTGCTGGTTCTCATGGAGTTTATATTCTTTAAGTGGCATAGTTAGCCAATTTAAAAGGTAAACAAATGAACAAATAAGAAGTACTAAGTAGTAATATAAGCTAAGGATAAAATAAAAGATGATATGAGAAAGAGAGTGGCTGGGAGTAGGTGAGATTATGCTTTATCCAGGGTGTCTAGGCAAATTCCTTCAGAGGAGGAGAGTTCTTGGATTATAACATACTACTCTTGATACTTTCTATAAGGATACTTTTCAGTAAAGCTTCTCTCTTGAAATATTTAACTGGGATCTGGGAGGCTAAAGTGCTCAGGGCCTGGTTCTTTGGTGAATTTAACTGTGTGAACTTGAGCAATTGACTTGACCTCTCTGTGCTTCTTTAGTCTTCCTATCTTGTGAAATGGGAGTAGTACCTACCTCATAAAGTTGTTGTGGGGATTAAATGGATATAATATCTGTAAATCATCTATGGTTCTTGAACAAGGCACTATATAAATACAAAATAATATCTATTAAAGTTGGTTTCTTTGTGGAAAAAAAAAGAAAGAAAATTGAATAAAGAAAAGAAGCTGGTTTTGTGAAGAAGTCCAGGCAGAAGGAAAATCAATTATAAAGGCTCTGAGACAGAATAAACTGCAGCCATTATGGCTGGAACACAATTAGCAAGGAGATTCTACTGCTCATTAGGCATACAAGTGCCAGAAATTAAGGGATCTGGTAAGGAGCCTCAGTATCCTAATCTGTGAAATGGACATAAGACTGCTTAGCTTATAGAGTTGTTCTAGGATCATGTAAGATAATGCATGCCATACACATAGCACATAACTGGACATAGTATAAATGGAGGTGAAATTATTCTAGCACCAATGCTTTGCTAAAAAGGACAATTGG